>NC_090889.1:19272014-19274514 GCF_036669925.1 Montipora capricornis
AAAGCAATTGGAAATTGACTAATTCTTGATAGTCAAGAATTATTTATGACGTTGCCAAATATGTTGTTTGTTTCAATAAAATATTTCGGTGGAAAGGTTTTTGTGAGATTTCATTAGGCCTTTGTGGATTTATCATGTTGTGTCATGATGATATTTGAGCTCAACTAATTTGCATAGGTGGGTTGAAATTTGACACGCGCCGAGCAGTTTTCATAAAGATGACTGGAAGTTTTGGTCGTCTTCTTAATAGGTAGCTATAGTTTTTAACGTCAAAAAAAGATCTATTTTGTCACTATGGTGTAAAATTAAGTATATTTGGGAAGGCCAAAATATTTCCTTAAGTTCCTAGCTGGTTAATCCAATTTATTCCCTACTGATGCGAAGATTGTCTACATAACTCATTAACACGAAAACTTTTCAACAATATTATTACATCGCTTTAATCTAACCCAAAAACATTCATATAGTGAAAAACCAGCATTTAGATTTGCGATAATTCAGGTTGACATGTTCGCAAGTATGTTTTTGCATCTCATAGATGTCTAGATTTTCAATTACAAACTCTGTTTTGATTAAGACGCCGGCGTCATTTCCTCCCATTGGCGGTACTCATTATGAAAGATGGATATTTCTGCCCCTGTAATACAAACATTAAAAAAGTTCTGTTTAAATTAAAGGAGTTTTTATGTATCTCACCCACTCTGCCCACTATTTCACAGTCTCGAAACTTGAAACGAATAATTATTCGTATAGTTACTAAAACAAGGAATGACCTAAGATGATCTAAAATTACTTAGAATGACCTAAAATGATCTAAAACAGACAAAATGGTGGTAGCTCATTTTAGGTCATTTCAGATACCATTGAGGCACATTTAGGTCATTTTAGATACCGTTGTAGTTCATTTTAGATTATTTTAGGTCATTCCTTGTTTTAGTGACTACCAATAATTTGGAAGGAAACTATTTCCAGCATTTTCTCGTCGGCAAAATTTTCAATCGCATTTCTTTCCCCTGATTCACCGTGCTTATCATAAAACATGCAGTTTTCTCGAGCAAATAGCGGGTGTAAAGCTTTCAAGGATTTTGTATGTTTCTTTCTAACAATTCTTCTAAGCTTGAAAGGCCCGTCGCCAATTATCCATCAGTGAACACCTGCCTCATATTCAATTACTTTTGTAATCTTTATTAAGTTGATTGTAAACAGTCAACGCGATTGCAAAAGTTTCTGCTTCAGTCCTGACTTGCACACGTCAGTTCATCAGTGTTGTCTCGCTGTATGAGTTCTCCATTTATCTCTCTGGATCACCAAAACGCGTTCACAAATTTACTGTTACCGCTTTACTATCCGCTAAAGAAATTCTCAGCGAGAGGTTTCTTGTACAAGTGGCGGATCATCGTGAGTTGTTGGATGAGAATGACTCTGACAACATTCGACGCTAGCGTATTCTGCTTGGAAGAATTAACCAGAGGCTTGCAAGTATGGTGGCAGATTTGTCACGATTTCTATTTTGTGCATCTAATAGGAGGTAATATTGTGTTTCCAGTTTCATTGTGTACAATAACTGCCATAAGCGTGGACAGACTTCTGGCGTTGTTATTAGGACTTAGATACAGACAAGTTGTGACCGTAAGGCGAGTGTATGTGTTTCTTATCGCCTCCTGGGTCTCTTTTGGTATCGGAATTGCCGCACTTGGATTTTACAGCCACTTTGCATGGGAAATTTTCATTGCTACGAGTTCACTGCTTTGTCTGATAATATCCATCTACTGTTATAGCAGGATTTTTCTCAGGCTTCGTCATCATCAAACTCAAATACAAGAGCAAGCTCAGGACCAAGCAACTGAAAGAGTTCCATTGAATATTACACGATACAAAAAGACAGTGTCCACTACAATGTGGTTGCAATTGGCATTAGTAATTTGTTTTTTGCCGTATGCGGCTGTCTCACCGTTCGCGTTTCGAGAAATTCAAACAAGACAGTCGTCAGGTATTTTTCTTGCAATGTTGGTCGCTGTAACGTTAATGTTTTTCAACTCAACTTTAAATCCAATTTTGTACTGTTGGAAGATGAATGACGTGAGACAATCAGTGAAAGACACATTGAGACAACTATGTCGTTGTTCTGCAAACCAATAGACACGAAAAGGAAATTAATATTGTTTTACTTTCGACTTCGCGGTTATTTTGTTTTGGCGTTCTCACTCGTTGGCGCACTTAATTTCGGTTATCAACTCATAGACCACACGAATGAATACTCTTAGTTTTACCAAGCTGAGGAAGTTTGCGGCGGAAGGCGAAATTGCCAAGGACCCAAACGGTCACAATGTACTACGTTTTCGTCAAAAATTAAAGATATATGACCTGATTCGTCATAGCCCGCGGCCGACTCATATCGAACTGTCTATTGTATAGTAGTTTTCAAATATTGCAGTAAGCTTCAGCGTATGGAAAGTATGGTGAACGCGCGTGCAAAATGCGGCGTGTCAGTAGATACAAG
>NC_090889.1:19279514-19292014 GCF_036669925.1 Montipora capricornis
TTTTCTCCTGCAAATAGCGGGTGTACAGCTTTCAAGGTCATTTTAGATCATTTTAGATCATTTTAGGTCATTTTAGATACCGTTGTGGTTCATTTTAGGTCATTTTAGGTCATTTTAAATCATTTTATATCATTTTAGGTCATTCCTTGTTTTAGTGACTACCAATAATTATTTCAAAGTTATTCCGTTTCTGTCAACAGCTGTATTAAACTAAATTTACATGAAAGAGTGACCTGAAGGAAACTATTTCCAGCATTTTCTCGTCGGCAAAATTTTCCATATCATTTCTTTCCCGATTCACCGTACATATCATAAAACATGCAGTTTTCTCGAGCAAATAGTGTGGTGTAAGGCTCTCAAGGAATTTCTACGTTTCTCGCTGACGATTGTTCTTAACTTGACAGGCTCGTAACCAATTATCCAGTTCAGTTTCATTAGTGACATGACACCTGCCTCAATTTCCTCCTACTTTCCAGTTGATTGCAAACAGGCAATGCGATTGCAAAAGTTTCCGTTTCAGTTCTGACCATGCACACGTCAGTTCATGTTGTCTCGCTGTATGAGTTCTCCATTTATCTCTCTGGATCACCAAAACACTTTCACAAAGTTACTGTTACCGCTTTATTCACGCAAAAGAGCGATAATACCCGCTAACGAGATTCTCAGCTAGTGGTTTCTTGTAAAAGTGGCGGAATCATCGTGAACTTTTGGATGAGAATGACTCTGACAACATTCGACGCTAGCGTATTCTGCTTGGAAGAATTAACCAGAGGCTTACATAAGCAACTGATATGTTTTTCAGTCGTTAACATTGTTGTTGCGTTGACTACAATTACAGCAAACACTCTTATCCTACTATCGCTTCCCAAGGTAACCTCGATTCATCCACCTTCCAAAGTCTTGCTTCGAAATTTGGTGGTAAGCGATCTCTGTGTCGGCATCGTAGAAATAACTATCGTTATTTACTGGATCTCCATGGTGCAAGAATGGTGGCAGGTTTGTCACGATTTCTATTTCGCGCATCTGATAGGAGGCACTATTTTGTTTCCAGTTTCACTGTGGACAATAACTGCCATAAGCGTGGACAGACTTCTGGCGTTGTTATTAGGACTTAGGTACCGACAAGTTGTGACCGTAAGACGAGTGTATGTGTTTCTACTCTCCTTCTGGGTCTGTTTTGGTATCGGAATTGTCGCACTTGGATTTTACAGCCACATAGCATGGGAGATTTTCATTGCTGCGAGTACACTGCTTTGTCTGATAATATCCATCTACTGTTATGGCAGGATTTTCCTCAGGCTTCGTCATCACCAAACTCAAGTACAAGAACAAACTCAGGAGCAAGCAACTGAAAGAGTTCCATTGAATATTACACGATACAAAAAGACAGTGTCGACTACAATGTGGTTGCAATTGGCATTAGTAATTTGTTTTTTGCCGTATGCGGTTGTCTCACCGTTTGCGTTTCGAGAAATTCAAAGAACACAGTCGTCATTTTTTTTTCATGCGTTGTATCTCACAATAACTTTAATGTTTTTCAACTCAACTTTAAATCCAATTTTGTACTGTTGGAAGATGAACGACGTGAGAATATCAGTGAAAGACACATTGAGACAACTATGTCGTTGTTCTGCAAACCAATAGACACGAAAAGGAAATGAATATTGTTTTTCGGTTATTTCGTTTTGGCGTTGTCAATCTTTGGCGCGTTTAGGGTGCGTTTTATTGACCGTATTCCGGAATAGGAATACATGAAATATAAGTTAGAAATTCTTCGCCTTTACGGAGGTTCACATTAAAGTTGTCAAACACCTGCTAAAATGCTATAAATATAAACATATTTTTATTATCCTTGCTGCTTTGAAACGCGCCAAATATACCGTTTTAATCATCACTCCACGTATTCTTATTCTGGAATAGGGTCAATCGAACGCGCCCTTAATTTAGAGTAATTTTCAAATATTGCAGTAAGCTTCAGCGTATAGAAAGTATGGTGAACGCGCTAGCAAATGCGGCGTGTCAGTAGATACAAGGTATTATTGAAGAGATCTGAAGAAAGACCGGTGAATTAAAGTTGGAAGTGTCAATACGGACGGTAGCAAAATACAACAATGACATTAAAGTCTTCCAGTAATGAAATACAAAGTTTGAGGCCAAAAAGGGAGTCTAAGCCTTTCCTTAATCCTGACGTAAAGTAAGTTTTAAAATCTCGTGGGATTTTTTTGTGCTCTGAAGGACGAGCTAGAGTATAAGTGAAATTAGCATCCTGGCTTGATTTTTTTTTTTACTTATATTTTGAGAAGTCATTTTTTAGGTATCATATTTCCTGACATTTAATTAGTAAGGTTGTGTTCGTAAGCTCAACTTTTTTTTTTGGGAAGATTCCATTCAAAGAATGTTGCTTTTGTTAAGGTTGGAAAGTTATTGTATTTAGCCTTAATGGGCTATCGCCTCAAATGTGACTGTATGCAGGTTAGGAATATTTCTATGTCGTAAACAGAGGATATTACACGGTGGCGAGAAGATATGAATTTTATGTTCGAGTGGCAAGAACAATATCTCACGAGTCAGCGAAGCGAACGAGTGAGATATTGTTCTTGCCACGAGAACATAAAATTCATATCTTCGAGCCAACGTGTACTGTTCTTTTTATTATATGGAGACTAAGTATTGAATATTTCCGATTTTATTGTGTTTCAAAGTAGTCAAGTTTTACAAATACGGCTGGGCTTTATAAAAAAAGGCAGGAAAAAAAGGGCAGGAATCGTGACGTCATTGAACGATACGACACTCACAAAGGTGACATACGGAAAATACGCCACTCGGGTTCCGGATGAAGTGGCGTATGGAATCTACGAGTGGTTTAGTTCCCAGTAAAACACTCACCTACATATAATAATGGTGTTTATTTTGAAAAGGGATTGTCATCAACATTACGAGGAAAGTTGTTGAAAATGAGGCAGGTGTTCATGAAAACTGGATAATTAATAATAATAATAATAATAATAATAATAATAATAATAATAATAATAATAATAATAACAATAATAATAATATTGATGATGATGATGTGGAACGGCTTTTCAACGCTGAAGCCGCTTTACAAAGTAAAAATTGTCCATTGAAATGAAAGCAAATGTTTATTAACAATAAGCTAAGGCAAAAAGATGTGTTAGCTTTGACTTTAAAGTAAATAAAAAGTCACTGGATTCAATATGAAAAGTGAGAAGTGAGACAAGGGGTAAACGGCACATTGAGGAAATTAGTTTGTTCTCCAAACCAGTAGATTCCAAGATGTATTTACTGGTGTCAAATTATTTACCTTTTGATACTGTGTTCCTGACGTTCTAAGAGGAAATTTAAACGATGGCGTCATTTGACTACAACTACCAGAATTCAGTTTGTTTTTCTCTCCTTTTTTGAATTTTGTATTCCTTGTGGGGTAAAAATAACAATAGCTCTAATTAGCATGAGACAAGCGAAACCTGAAGGATTCTGGTACTTGTAGTCAAATGGCGTCACCATGCAAATTTCCCATTGGCTCATACACCGTATGATCGTGCCAAGTGTAGGTTGCCAAGCTGAAAAAATGTTTTGACGAGGAGCGAACTTTCCAATTATCTAAACGTTCAGAATATATCAACATTTTGTTTGAAAATATTCCATTTGCGCTTGTTCGATATTAGATTGATTATAGCATACTGAGCCATCGTGCACTCATTAGAAATTTTTTACTATTGCAGTAAGCTTTGGCATATATGAAATAACTTAAAGGGGCTTACAAATATGGTGCAGCACGTCACAATAGATACGAATTGTTATTTCGTGATTGACAGATTACCTTTAATTTGTAATATTTAAGGCTTCACTTGCTTTACATAAGGGTCAATGCACGCTGTTGATACATTGACTAACGAATTTAAAGTATGGAAATGCCATGACAAGAAAGTAAACAACTGATAAAAGCCAGATGAATCGAACTCGTTTGTGTCAATGCGGGTTTATGGACTTAAATACGTGTTGCAGGGGTTTCTAAAGATACATCAACCCCCCTCTGTGCGGAACATGGTTTACAATGCGTGATCCGTTCTCGGTATTTGACGCTGCCTCATTATTTCTGGCGAAATACGATAATATAGTATTGCAGTGAAAAAAGAAAGTTTTACAATGATTGATTTGGAATTTTTAGCAGGCATGGAAAATCCCCCCTTTAAAATTATTTTGACAGGGTAATGATTTCTGCTACAAAGTAGACGGACTTCACCTCAAATAATTACAAGTTATTAAGAAACACCTGGCATCCAAATGAATAACACGGAACACAACTGATTCATCATTTATAATGGTTAAAATAGTAGTTTTGTAGATTTGTATACCACTAATAATATACAAGAAAACATTTTAGGGCATTGATTGGCTGAGAGCACGTCAATTAATCCCAAACAGCGTGCAGAAAGATGAAATAGCGCAATAACGGTGAAATTGTTGCATTGATAGCCAATCAAATGCAAGCCCTGGTTGGCTCAATCCAAGGTCCAATTTTTCCGTGATTGCGATGCTTCCGCTTAATCATCTCGATTTTTGTCGTGTGAATTATTATTAAGTAATCACATTATTTGTCTCGTGCAATTTCTAATAAATAAGCACTTGTTAATTACATGCTTATGCAATGGGCCATTTCCGAGCTCGTCTGCCTCCTCTTCAAAGCGAGTCTAAGTGAGATTTTTTTTTCATGATACTTAGTTTTTGTTTATATGTTAAGTAGAACTAATCACCATCACAGAAACTTTGCACTTAGACTCGCTTTGAAGAGGAGGCAGACATGAACTCGGACTTGGCCTATTTTGTCCTTATTCCAAATCATGCGATTATATCACTTACAGTCCCATGGCGGATTACAATTTCTTCTCTGGAGTGAGATCGCGGACGTCAACCTGTAGAAAAGGTACCCCTGGCAGCCGCTGTCAGTCCATATCTGATCTCACCCAACCACGCATGAACGTAAAATGAGGACAGCAAATGCTGAATATTCTCTTCAACTGCAAGACAGTCTGGGAAACATTCATGTTCTTTGACACTGAACAAAAAAAATCTCTACATCTCGTGAGAAATAGTTTACAACGATAACTTTTATTCTTGCATGTGTTCGAAGGTGTCCACGCCAACTCTATCCCATGGCCTTCGGAAATTTTAGTTTCTTTCATCGGTTCAATGCGTTCCTTGCGATACTCTAGGCCTAGACACAAAAAGCCGGACTTTGTGGATTTTTAAAAATAAATGGGATTTGCTGTGGATTTTCAAACGATTTTGAAGAAAAATTGATTTATTTTCTTCGCCGTTTTGTTTAATCTTCCTATGAAACGATAGTTTTGTCCCATTGTATACTAATTGGTGACTGCTAGGCTGCAATCCAGTTGTGCAGTGGTGTCTCCTACCTCAAATGCATCCCATCATTCCTATTTATTGTGTCATTTTTAATTTATCGTATTATAGGGGTTAGGTCTCAATTAGGATGAAAGTTCTGTTCCTCTCTCCTGCCACCCCACTTCATTTTTTCTTTTCTCGTAACTTCTAATGTAGATTAGTTGTTTGTATTTGTTGAATTGTGGTGAATAAATTACATTTAATTAATTAAATTGACATGGCGGAGGAGCCAAGTGAAGCTTCAGTGAGTTCAATTTCTATTGAATTCGAAGATGACGTATAGCCCAGAGTCGCTCGAGAAAAACAGATAGTCTTGAAAAAAAATCGTGAGATAAATAGAGATTTTCAGAAAATTTTGGGATATTTAGGGATTTTTGGTGGGATTTTTAGGGAAAAAGACTGGGAATTTAGATCCTTTTTTGGGATATTTTTGTTAAGGTCTTACAACTGTAAGTCTTCTTGCGAAGGTGTTTACCTTCGATTAATTCACTCAAGGTCGGACGGCAAATTGTTTAACCTTTAGGGACTCAAGGCAAAAAGCAAAGTACGCTGCCTACTTATCCATGAGCTCAGTTACTAACAGTCAGGTAGAACTCCAATGTCTAAAGCGGGCAGTGCTTTTGATCTCTGCATCAACCTAAAAAGCATACACCCTGGGCCAAAATACCATCCATAGAATCAATATACTAGACAATTTTACCTATCTTGGTGCAATTGTGACAGGCAACTTTCCTTTTGCTGAGGAGATCAACAAAGGATTGGAAAAGGCCTCAACAGCTATGTCAAAACTTAGCAATAAAGTAGGGAACAAGTCTGCACTCTACTTTTTCCAATATATCTGTCTTTTGAGGCTTGCGTGCTATCAACACTGTTGTATGTTCCGAGACTGAGCTGGTCAACATATTTGTCAGATGCATACTCTATATTCTTATTCTTCTTCTTCAAGGGACAACCAACACACATTTACAAATGGTCGCTCTACTGTGTCTGCACTTATTACATTTTTTTAAGATTGGTTTGACGCCACATACAACCAAAAAATCCGGCAGGAAAGGTGTCCACGCCTTATTTATCGACTTCAGGAAAGCGTTTGACTTAGTGAACCACAAGATTCTCTTGGAGAAGCTTGCATTAAGGAACATCAACAAATATATTTGGTTATGGTTAAAGAGCTTCCAAGAAGGCAGAACTCAGCAAGTTAGACTCGGAGAAGAGGGCTCGTTTGATGCTCTTTGTCCGGCCGGTGTCCCTCAGGGGTCTGTCATCTCACCATCCTTTTTAACATCTACATGGACAATCTTGAAAACAACATTGAAGCCAGTAATACGCCGACGATAGCACCATCTACTCGTGCGTACAACCTGATGACATCAGCGATATCAGGAGCCCATGAGTAGGAGCTTGCCCCTCTCATACACGCCCTTGTGAGTCAACCTTTGCCCGTATCTTTCTATTTTTAGAACGCCACGAGTTCCTCGGCTCTGCACGCACTGTTTTAAAAGGCCAGTCAGAGTAGAGTCATTGTCTAACGAACACAAATAAAGCAGTAAAAATGTATTTAAATCGTGCAAATTGATGTAAATTTATGTAAATGAGAGTCTCCTGCTCAAGGGTTCGTTCTAAAAATAGAAAGATATGGGCAAAGGTTGACTCAAAGATCTACTGCATATGGAGGCTCCTACTAATGGGCTCCTGGCGATATGAAAAGTGTACTGGACTCTGTGCGTGCATGGGTGGACGATAAAAAGATGGCAATAAAATTAAAGAAGACTAAAGACATGTGGATCAACTTTCGTCAAACTTCAGAACCCTCACTGCTCCAAATCGAATCAACTGCCATCGAGAGAATTAATCATTTCAAGCTGTTAGGAGTTTGGTTCCAAAATGACCTTAAATGAAAAGCAAACATTACCAAAAATTTAAATCTTCGAAGCGGATATTGTACCTACGAGAGTGCAGAGGTTGGCCTCAGCATCTATACCACCCTTGGTGCTCCCTTGTGGAGAGGAATTCCTTAATACCTAAAAGACGAGGTGGAGCGTACTCAGAAAAGATGTTTAAGACTTAGTGGTCTCCCACCAGACAGTTTAAGGTCCCTCAAGTCGAGAAGAAACGAAGCTACTACTGAAGAACTGAATAAGATAACAGCCACCCCCGTCCATTTCTTTTAAAATAGTTAAATAAAGATTATTATTATTATTATTATTATTATTATTATTATTATTATTATTATTATTATTATTATTATTATTATTCCATTCTCTCCAGTTGTCGGGTTTTCTACTAGGAAATGTTTATTGTGTCTCAGCAAGTCCCCGTAGCTTAGAGAGACAACACTTTCCACAACAGGTGAGCAGTTCCAAGGATGGCCGATAAATGTACACTTCCAAGAGAGTCAGGTACATCTAGCTTGCCAAACAAGGTCTCTGCACCTTTTGATATGCTTCCACGAGCACCAATCACGATAGAAAGTTGTTTGGAAAAAAAAACCAATATTTGGAATTCCTCGCCAAGCACTTAAAAACCTAATCTCTGAATTGTTACTCTATTCATGTTCTCTTCAAAATGACGGTAGCCATCGATGCCTAAAATGGGTAATTTATCTTCTTACTTTTTGTCTTTAGAGGTCTCGATGAACAGCAGTTTCTTGCAAAAAGCATCCCCGTTCTAAAAAATATTAGCATTAGATAGTCCTTCCCTACTGCTCAATAAAATCTGCTTAGTAAGAACATGAAGAACAAAGTTAATTGGAACGTGAAGTGAATTAAGGAAATATTTTTTGTAAAAGGTTCATGAATCAGCACTGCATGAGCTCATTAGAATTACAAAAGAATTACAACAGAGAAAAAATTGAAAACGATAAAAAATGAAAGTAGATCTAACTAATATCTTAACGTACAACAAAAAGGTGAAAACCTAAAAATAAAATAGCCAATAAATAGTTCAAGATTCACAAACGAGTATAATTTGAAATTCAACAAAATATTACTGAAAGAGATCCATTCTCTTTTTTGACAAAATCTCAAATAATCAAATCAATTTTTAAAGAATCAATAGAGAAATACGTTTTTTTACGAAATCGTTTCTGATTGACTGTGCCCATTAAAAAAGCGACGTTATTTGGTTTAAAGGAGTAAGTGTCTCTAATAGTAACAACCTTTCTAAACATGGCAAGCGCGTGATCAATTAATTATTCTATCTTCTTGTATGAACAGCTGATTTATTCACATTCAACTAATATCCTCGAAAGATTAAGTGTTATCGGCCAATTCGACAATTTCTTCTTCCTGGCCACACCACAGTTCATAAGATGGCCAAACATTTACTTTTTTTTTCGCTTTATTTACCCAAAAGGGAGAAAAATACGCAGCTTAACAAATTGCCTGCCTGAAGTATCTAAAAAATTCCTCCAAACGCCGGCGTCTTATATATACATATATATTTATCTGTTTTTTTTTTTTGTTGTAGATTTTTGTATTTTGTGTTTTTTCACTTATCCTCCCATTGGCTGTATATTGCTCTCATTTTAAAAGATGGATATTTCTGCTCATGTTATACCAAGTTGGCAAAGTTATTTTCAAAGGAGTTTGTTTATATAGTCTCTAACTCAAAAACGAATAATAACTTATTTCATTTCATTCAACAGGTGCCTTCAACTAATTTTACCTCAAAGAGAAACGGTTTCCAGAATTTTCTTGTTGGGAAAATTTTCCATCTCACTTTTTTCAGGACTCACCGTGCGCATCATAAGAAGTAACAGTTTTCTCGAGGGAACAGTGACCGCGTAGTTAACTTTAAAGGAGTTTGTATGTTTCTAACTATCGCTTAACATTCATTCTAAATTTGACAGGCCGGTGACTACTTATTATCCCGGCCAGTTTTCATGAACAACTGCTTCATATTCAACCACTTTTCTCGTAATTTTGATTGATAATAAGTAAAGGAGTTTTTGTGTTTCTTCCTAACAATCCTTCTAAACATGACAGGCCAGTGCATACATATATACATCCACTTTATTTCAGCACGATGGTAATTAAGCTAGTGCTTATCATGTAATTAGTGACTAATCATTATTCAATTTTCAAGAACATCTGCCTCGTCTTAGAGCACTTTCCTCGTAATTTCGATTCCTGAGTAATTCAATGCTATCACGACAGTTTCTAAGTCCTGACCACACGCCCGTTCTGTTCATGTTAAGTTTTTAATTGTCTGACTGCATAAGTTCCCTTTTTTTACCTCGGGACCACCAAAACGCGTCCGCAAAATTTACGTTTGAAGCTTTTTCTACCCAAAAGAGGGATAATACGCTAAAGAAATTTTCAGCTTGAAGTTTCTTGTAAAGGCGGCGTATTCGTCAGTGGTTGGATGAGAATGACTCTGACAGCATTCAACGCTAGCGTATTCTGCTTGGAAGAATTCACCAGAGGCTTACATAAGCAACTGATATGTTTGTCAGGCGTCAACATTGTTATTGCGTTTACTACAATTGCGGCAAACACTCTTATCCTAATCGCGCTTCCCAAGGTAACCTCGATTCATCCACCTTCCAAAGTCTTGCTTCGAAATTTGGTGGTAAGCGATCTCTTTGTTGGCGTCGTAGAAATAACTGACGTTACTTACTGGATTTCCATGGTGCAAGAATGGTGGCAGGTTTGCCACTATTTCTATTTTGTTCATATGATAGGGAGCACTATTCTGCTTCCAGTATCAATGTGGACAATAACTGCCATAAGCGTGGACAGACTTCTGGCGTTGTTATTAGGACTTAGGTAGAGACATGTTGTGACATCAAGGAGAGTGTATGTGTTTCTTATTCTCTCTTGGGTCTGTTTTGGTTTTGGAATTGTCGCACTTGGGTTTTGCAGCCACATCGCATGGGAAACTTTCATTGCTGCGGGTACACTACTTTGTTTGATGATATCCATCTACTGTTACAGCAGGATTTTCCTTAGGCTTCGTCATCATCAAACTCAAGCACAAGAACAAGCTCAGGAACAAGCAAAAAAGAGAATTCCATTGCATATGACACGATACAAAAAGACATTGTCGACTACAATGTGGTTGCAATTGGCATTAGTAATTTGTTTTTCCCCGTATGCGGTTGTATCGCCATTTGCATATCGAGAAATTCAAACAAAACAGTCGTCCGGCTTTTTTCTTGCATTGTATATGTTTTTCAACTCAACTCTAAATCCAATTTTGTATTTTTGGAAGATGAAAGAAGTGAGACAAGCAGCGAAAGACACATTGAGACAACTATTTTGTTATCTAAACCTATGGACACGAAGAGGCAATTAATATTGTTAAATTTTCGAATTCGGACAATATTTTAGTCATTTGTGGCACTCTCGTTGGCTCACTTAATTTTGGTTGTCAAATCAAGTACAGAACGAATGCACTTACTTTTCCCAACCTAAAGAAATTCAAGTTATACCGGGAGGCCTACCCGCAATTTCCATAAACCCAGCCGTTTCGTTTTCGTCAAAAAACAATTTCCAATGGCGCTTGTTAAGTATGAACAGATTGGTCAGAGCCGACTCATATCCAAGTCGCATTCACTGAGTAAATTTACTTAGGGTGCGTTCGATTGACCCTATTGCGAAATAAGAATACGTAGAGAGATGATTTAAAACGGTATGTTTGGCGTTTTGAAGCAACAAGGATAATAAAGATATCTTTAAAATAGCATTTTAGCGGAAGTTTGATAATTTTAATGTGAATCTACGTAAGAACGAAGGATTTCTAACTTCAATTCCATGTACTGTATTCCTATTCCGGAATACGGTCAATCGAACGCACCCTTAGCGCAGTAAGCTTCGGCATATGCAAAGTATGCCGTTCAAGCGCGTGCACATATTGTGCGGCACGTCAGAAGATACTAATTATTATTGAAGAGATCGGAGGAAAGGCAGGTGAATGCAACAAAATATACAACATTAATATTAAATATCATTAAAGTGTTACCGTCGCAAAATATAAAGTTTGAGGCCATGAAGGGAGTCAGGCTAAGCCTTTGCTCAACCTCAAGTAATTTTTCAAATCTCATCGGGTTTTTTTACGATAAAAGAAGATCAAGAGAAAAAGAGAAACTTTCCATCCTGATTTGAATTACATAGATTTCCTTGTAATTTGAGAAGTCATTTTTGAAGTGTCATATTTGAGGAGTCTCCAAAACTGTTTTGTTCGTTCCCTCATGTTTTGGGGAAAATTCCATGCAAAGAATATTGCTTTTGGCATGTTTGGAAACTTATTATATTAAGCTTCAATATGATAAATACGTTGTGAGGCCTCGCTTCAAATGTGACTCTATGGAGCCAAGAGTGAATTAGTGTATGTAATTGCATGGGCCCGTGAGCAATTATTATGGGTAATCGCGAGGGGACGAGTAAAATTAATTAACAATTATTCCATGAGCGCGATTTCAACTTAGATATGAGATGGTAAATAGCCATCGAGCTGAGACGCGTAGCGCCGAGTTGGCTATAACCAGTCTCATATCCAACAAGCGCGAATGGAATAATTGTTTTATTAATTCCTTAAACTCCAAACGTTTGGAAGTACCTTTGAAATACGAGCAAAAAAAGCGAGAAAATCCAAGCGAAATAGAAAAAACTTGATGAAGATGCGATGTTGTGTAACACCTGGTGGTCAGACAGACGCAGGGTCATCACAAAAACACTTCTGCTTACCTTTTCGCGTACTTCTAAACGTCGGAATTGATCCAAACTTTCCACAAAAACGTTTTCCTTTTCCTTTATTCCGAGAGAAAATTCGCTTTCCGGCGAAGATAATTTTAGCTTTGCGCAATCATTTGCCATATAAGGTCAAACGATGGTATATGAGCTGATAATCGAGATTGAGTAAACCAATCAGAAAAAGGAAAGGAACTTTAAGTGTCTAGTAGATCTAGCGCTGGAGCACTAATTGGGGACACTGTCAAGTGATATTAACAATTAACACAACAAGTCATATGTTGGTTTTTGAGGAGAGGGGAAACCGGAGTACCCGGAGAAAACCTCTCGGTGCAGAGTACAGAACCAACAAACGCAACCCACATATGACGCCGAGTCGAGGAA
>NC_090889.1:19297014-19299514 GCF_036669925.1 Montipora capricornis
CTTCATGCTGTCCTCACTCATATTTACATTGTCACACAGAGTCAATGCTCCTTTTACGAGTACCTAGCCATTAACTTTCTAAAAACACCGATCAAGACAGGTCGATTTCTTCAAATCGATCAACAGGTGGTAGTGGTTTGTCGCTGTTGGCAATTTCCTTGACTCCCGCTTTCTCCCATCCCTTGAGGATACATCTCCTTCCTGGAGACTGGTGTAAGCCGACTAACAGTTTCTCTTATTGCAGCAACTGCGTACCAGTCGTGCGGATTATTTTCCTGGTGAATTGTGTCAAGCTTTTCATTTAGTCTAGGATTCCACAGCTCTTTTTAAACGTGGAAACCCCCTAGTCCACATGGGAAAGCGAGATTTAATGCGAGCGAAGAATCCATTTCAGTTGTGAAGCTGAAATGTATTCAGTAGACATCCGATACAAGTCAAAATCGACCGTAAATAGCGTGATCTTGTGAAACGGACCAGATGGCGGAATTTCCCATTGGAATCACTTTAATTTAGCGACGATTTAAAGTTAGCGACACTTAATTTTGGTACATTTTAATTTAGCGATATTTTGAAAAATCGCTAAATTCGCTAAATTAAAGTGTCGCCAAAATTTCATGTAATAAGGTACTACAAGTTTCGCACAGTATTCTAGAGCCCACATTTTCGGTGAACAGCAGTCGCAATATTTCGCAAAATGGAGGGAAGATTTTGAGGTCTGTACAGTGTCTCAGTCATCATGACCCAACAAACGAGGCTTGGTCTGTAGTTTCAGCCCCAAAAGAGGTAAGAGTGAAATAGTGTATGCTTACAAAATCGATGTTCGTTTCATTATATCAACATCAACAAGATGGTAGAAACCTTTTTAATTATAATATTTTGCAATTTAGCAAGTCTTATTGCTGTTGGCTCGATGACCAATCAGAGCACGAGAAATGCATTAACCGAGGTTGAGAATTTAATAAAAATCCTTAAAGGGCCTGTGTCACGATAAAGCGCATGTGTGAGCTTGATTGACAACCACACAATTTTCAACCAATAGAAATCTTCACACGACGCGCGCGAGATGAGATATTTATTGTTCGATGTATCGTGGAAATAAAATGGCGAAGCACAAGCAGTGTTTCCGCAGACCCCTTAGGAGAAAAACGTAAGGAAACTCGATGAAATTGTTTCGGGCAAAAATGTGAACCATTTGTGAAATTTCCAGGCCTTTTTCTCAATGGAATTCTTCACTTGTCATGCTACATAGCCTCGAGTGTTCTGCAGTTGAACGTCAGGGATGACCGTGGAAAACTGTAGGAAAAATATCTATCTCACACAGAGACTTGCATATGTGGAACAGGGACGAAAACACGCATGAAACAAGGTAGGCGATAATATATGTTCAACACTCTTTTTTCACAGCGATTGCGGTTTCCGGCAGGCCGAACAGACAAGCTGAGTTGTTTATCAAGGCCTGTTAACCGGTAGTACTCGAGCTCCGATGCGATTTCCTCAATTTGAAAGTGCTAGTAAAAAAACAGGTGTCGCTGATGTGCCTCAGGGAAATCAAGAACATTTGATGAGCGAGGAAGAAAAGAATCAGAAGAAATCAAACATTCAGAATGTACAATCAGTGATGAATACACGCCATATTAGAAAATCTCCATGCATTCAAATATATTTTGGTTGCTTTACTTGCAGTAACTTGTTCTGCCAAATCACCTGTATGTCAATTTCACCGTTCAGCTGATAAGCATATCACGTATAACGTTCCTAGCCAGTTGTGACTAGTCAAAAATTTATGGAAGTCTTTGTGGGGAGTTCTCTTCTATGTATGTATGTATGTATGTGCAATGTACCACATTAATAAATAGTCTCTTTCCCTAGGAGTTGATAAATATGGTATGGAAACTGGCCATAAAGGCACTACAGAAGGGAGTGGGAAGCATGGATTATGATGATTGCCTTCTTATGGAACAAGATGAAAATGCCTCTGACCATGAAGATGCCAGCACCTGACTGGCAGATGTACCATAGTCAAGCGGACAACCTACATTTGTATTGATCTATTTCATGCCTTCCAAATAAAATATTCTTCTGTTTTAGCTAACGAGCCTTTCTAGTCTTGCTATGACAAGCAACTTTCAAAAGAATATTAAAAATGAGGGAAGTTGGTGTAATTAACATATTAAAAATACTGTAGAGGTGGTCGCCATTTATGAAACTGGTCTATTGACCAAAAGCCAGTTCCTGAATTGGGCAAATAAGGTAACTGCCATACTACAGGTGTATGAGCCAGGACATCAAAAACAAAGGATGTGGGGATGCAACTGTATTTCACAAACAAGGCAATTTTGAAAACTCTGTTTGAACACAATATTTATACATCCTAGATACACAAATGGACTGCCCTTGGAAGAAGGAAGAGGAAAGTTGTTCCCTCTGCTGTGTGCATGTACTTTGTACTAGAAGACACTATCCCCTAAGCAACAGGTGTTTAGATGGGTTTCCGAACTGT
>NC_090889.1:19317014-19319514 GCF_036669925.1 Montipora capricornis
GACAGGCCAGTACATACATATATACATCCACTTTATTTCAGCACGATGGTAATTAAGCTAGTGCTTATCATGTAATTAGTGACTAATCATTATTCAATTTTCAAGAACATCTGCCTCGTCTTAGAGCACTTTCCTCGTAATTTCGATTCCTGAGTAATTCAATGCTATCACGACAGTTTCTAAGTCCTGACCATACGACCGTTCTGTTCATGTTAAGTTCTTAATTGTCTGACTGCATAAGTTCCCTATTTTTACCTCGGGACCACGAAAACGCGTCCGCAAAATTTACGTTTGTAGCTTTTTCTACCCAAAAGAGAGATAATACGCTAAACAAATTTTCAGCTTGAAGTTTCCGTTAAAGGCGGCGTATTCGTCAGTGGTTGGATGAGAATGACTCTGACAGCATTCAACGCTAGCGTATTCTGCTTGGAAGAATTCACCAGAGGCTTACATAAGCAACTGATATGTTTGTCAGGCGTCAACATTGTTATTGCGTTTACTACAATTGCGGCAAACACTCTTATCCTAATCGCACTTCCCAAGGTAACCTCGATTCATCCACCTTCCAAAGTCTTGCTTCGAAATTTGGTGGTAAGCGATCTCTGTGTTGGCATCGTAGAAATAACTGACGTTATTTACTGGATTTCCATAGTGCAAGAATGGTGGCAGGTTTCCCACTATTTCTATTTTGTTCATATGATAGGGAGCACTATTCTGCTTCCAGTATCAATGTGGACAATAACTGCCATAAGCGTGGACAGACTTCTGGCGTTGTTATTAGGACTTAGGTACAGACAAGTTGTGACCTCAAGGAGAGTGTATGTGTTTCTTATTCTCTCTTGGGTCTGTTTTGGTATCGTAATTGTCGCACTTGGGTTTTGCAGCCACATCGCATGGGAAACTTTCATTGCTGCGGGTACACTACTTTGTTTGATGATATCCATCTACTGTTACAGCAGGATTTTCCTTAGGCTTCGTCATCATCAAACTCAAGCACAAGAACAAGCTCAGGAACAAGCAAAAAAGAGAATTCCATTGAATATGACACGATACAAAAAGACATTGTCGACTACAATGTGGTTGCAATTGGCATTAGTAATTTGTTTTTCCCCGTATGCGGTTGTATCGCCGTTTGCATATCGAGAAATTCAAACAAAACAGTCGTCCGGCTTTTTTCTTGCATTGTACATCACGACATTTTTAATGTTTTTCAACTCAACTCTAAATCCAATTTTGTATTTTTGGAAGATGAAAGAAGTGAGACAAGCAGCGAAAGACACATTGAGACAACTATTTTGTTCTCTAAACCTATGCACAGGAAGAGGCAATTAATGTTGTTAAATTTTCGACTTCGGATATTTCATTTGTGGCACTCTCGTTGGCTCACTTAATTTTGGTTGTCAAATCAAGTACAGAACGAATGCACTAACTTTTCCCAACCTAAAGAAATTCAAGTTATACCGGGAGGCCTACCCGCAATTTCCATAAACCCAGCCGTTTCGTTTTCGTCAAAAAACAATTTCCAATGGCGCTTGTTAAGTATGAACAGATTGGTCATAGCCGACTCGTATCCAAGTCGCATTCACTGAGTAAATTTACTTAGGGTGCGGTCGATTGACCCTATTGCGAAATAAGAATACGTAGAGAGATGATTTAAAACGGTATGTTTGGCGTTTTGAAGCAACAAGGATAATAAAGATATCTTTAAAATAGCATTTTAGCGGAAGTTTGATAATTTTAATGTGAATCTACGTAAGAACGAAGGATTTCTAACTTCAATTCCATGTACTGTATTCCTATTCCGGAATACGGTCAATCGAACGCACCCTTAGCGCAGTAAGCTTCGGCATATGCAAAGTATGCCGTTCAAGCGCGTGCACATATTATGCGGCACGTCAAAGGATACTAAACATTATTGAAGAGATCGGAGGAAAGGCAAGTGAATGCAACAAAATATGCAACATTAATATTAAATATCATTAAAGTGTTCCCGTCGTAAAAAATAAAGTTTGAGGCCATGAAGCCTTTGCTTAACCTCAAGTAATTTTTCAAATCTCATCGGGGTTTTTTACGATAAAAGAAGATCAAGAGAAAAAGAGAAACTCTCCATCCTGATTTGAATTACATATATTTCCTTGTAATTTGGGAAGTCATTTTTGAGGTGTCATATTTGAGGAGTCTCCAAAACTGTTTTGTTCGTTCGCTCATGTTTTGGAGAAAATTCCATGCAAAGAATATTGCTTTTGGCATGTTTGGAAACTTATTGTATTAAGCTTCAATATGATAAATACGTTGTGGGATATCGCTTCAAATGTGACTCTATGGAGCCAAGAGTGAATTAGTGTGTGTAATTGCATGGGCCCGAGGGCAATTAGTATGGGTAATCACGAGGGGACGAGTAAAATTAATTAACAATTATTCCATGAGCATGATTTTAACTTGGATATGAGATGGTAAATAGCCATCGAGCTGAGACGCGTAGCGCCGAGTTGGCTATAAC
>NC_090889.1:19322014-19324514 GCF_036669925.1 Montipora capricornis
ATGGGAATAGGGCCAATATGAGGGATTACGTCTCTTACCTTTATACTCTTTTGAACTCGTAGAATGGATACGACCACCACATCCGGGAACCGAGTGGCCTTTTTCTTATTTTTCGTACGTCACGTTTCCCGCCGTTTTCCCGCCTTTTTTGTTTGTATTAGTACCTAGTATTTGTATTGAAGCCTGCTTTTCTATCTCTACCATGTATGTTTAGTGCAGTTTTCAATTGAGTGTCGTAAAACCAAGACCAAAGTAATTGCTTTGGCCAATCAAAAAGGACGGAGACAATCCAGTAAACCAATCAAAACTCGAAGTAATTACACGTAGCTGACACAAAGCGCGGGAAAATGTGCACGCCCGAGCCACGATTGCTTTTGGTTTCACTTCTGATTGGTTGAAAAAGTGGCGCGAGAACTTTGAACCAATCACTGAGTGAAGTAATGCAAAACCAAAGTAATTCGCTAATTACTTTCGACACTCAATTGACAACCGCTCTATTGTCCATATAATAAAAATAGAATTACAAGTAAGGTCGAAGATATGAATTTCATGTTCGCGTGGAATAAACATTAGAGAGATTGAGCATCGCGTTGAAACGGTGACGGCAAAAGTGATCACGTGACCATGATTTTACAACTATATTCCCCAGCACCTCTTATCCATCTTGTAATGTTTATTTTAGAGGGCCAAATTTGATTCCAGTGCTTTTTCATAACTTAAGCAATCATAATGCACACTTGTTTTTAGAAAATCTTATAAAAGAATAAATCAAAAGAAACCAAAGAAACAAAGTGTTTTCCCCAAACTGAAGTAAGGTACATTACTTTTTCAAAAGTTTTGAGTCTTAACAGATTTTACTTTTTCTAATGCCAGACGATTATACTTCTCAACTGGGGTCGTCCTGTGGCGCCTGAAGGGTGATTGGGTTAACCAGGTAAAAACAATGCCCATCCATTAGTGTCCGGCTATAAAACCAACGACCTTTCTAAATTTGACAGGCGTTGGTGACTCCCATCTTCTTGTATGAAGAGCTGCTTCATTCACATTCAGCTAATTTCCTCGAAAGGTTGAGCGTCACCCGTCAACTCGACAGTTCTTCTTGTCCACATCTCAGTTCATGTCATCGACCTGCATAAGTTCTATTTTTATCTCTCTGGACGATAACGCGGCCAAACAATTTATTGTTATAGCTTTATTTATCCAAAAGGGAGATAATGCTCTTAGCAAATTTCCTGCCTGAAGCATCTTACAGGTCTCAGGCAACGCCGGCATCAATTATCCTCCAGTAAGCTGTGCTCATTACAAAAGATGGATGTTTCAGCTCATGATTTACAAAATTTAGAAAGTTCAGTTTAAAAGAGTTTTGTATGCATCTTACCCACTGTCTATAAACTTGAAAAAAAAAAAAGTTTTTTTTCAACAGCTGCCCTCAACTAACTTTACCTGTAAAAGTGACTGAAGGAAATTGTTTCCAGAATGTTCTTGTCAACGAAATTTTCCATCTCATTTCTTTTCCTGTTTTACCGTGCTCATCATTGTAGATCCAGTTCTCTCGCGAAAACAGTGAAATGGTTAGCTTTCAAGGAGTTTTTATGTTCATTACTAACAATCCTTCGAAACTTGACAGGCCAGTGATTACTAATTATCACGTTTTCACGAACACCTGCCTAATATTCAACCAGTTTCCTCGTAATTTTGATTGTTAATAATTCAATGCGATCGCCACAGTTTCTAATTCCTGACCACACTCAGTTCATGTTAAGATATTAACTGTCTGGCTGCATAAGGTCTCTATTTCTACCTCGGGATCACCAAAAGGCCTTCAGGTTTGTTGTCAAGGCGGCCTCATCTTGGTTGGTTGGATGAGAATGACAACATTCAACGCTAACGTGTTCTGCTCGGAAGATTTAACCAGAGGCTTAGATAAGCAACTGATATGTTTTTCAGTGGTAAACATTGTTGTTGCGTTGACTACAATTACAGCAAACACTCTTATCCTACTAGCGCTTCCCAAGGTAACCTCGATTCATCCACCTTCCAAAGTCTTGCTTCGAAATTTGGTAGTAAGCGATCTCTGTGTTGGCATCGTAGAAATAACGATCGTTATTTACTGGATCTCCATGGTACAAGAATGGTGGCAGATTTGTCATGATTTCTATTTTGCGCATCAGATAGGAGGCACTATTTTGTTTCCAGTATCACTGTGGACAATAACTGCCATGAGCGTGGACAGACTTCTGGCGTTGTTATTAGGACTTAGATACAGACAGGTTGTGACCCTAAGGCGAGTGTATGTCTTACTTATCGCCTTCTGGGTCTGTTTTGGTAGCGGAGTTGTCGCACTTGGATTTTACAGCCACATCGCATGGGAAATTTTCATTGCTACGAGTACACTGCTTTGTCTGATAATATCCATCTACTGTTACAGCAGGATTTTCCTTAGGCTTCGTCATCATCAAACTCAAGCACAAGAAAGAGCTCACGAACAAGGAAATGAAAC
>NC_090889.1:19334514-19344514 GCF_036669925.1 Montipora capricornis
TTCACTTCTAAAACAGCGAAGAATATCGAGAACGAAATTGAGGCTGGAGTTGACCTTGTTTTGATAGAAACATCACTGCTTTTCGTATGTAAATTTTTATTAATTAGCATGGGAAAAACATCATTAACACAAGAAAAGGAGGAAGGTCTGTATCAAAACAAGGTCAACACCGGCTTCACTTTCATGTAAATGCCAGGTAACTAAGCACACAACTGTAAATACTGCAATGGTGGGCGGTCTGCGTTTCGTGAAGACTTCGCATCAAATAAGGACTGGAAAAATATAATATGGAACAATAAAGAAATTCGTGTGAATCGCACTCCCGTCTACTACAAAAATTATTTCGAGTCCGACTCTTTTTATGTAAGTGATCTGTTATTTAATTTGAATAATACTGAAACCTTTAATGTTATCGCTAAAAAGATTCAAAAAACAAATTTCCTAGTATGGACTGGACTTCGCTATTCTGTGCCAAACTATCCAAAAAAATAATTTCACCACCGCCACTCCATCAACTACTTCTACCACCTTGACTATTGATAATAGTGTTTTTGATATCATGAATGGAAAAGAAATCAAACATGACAATACTATTCACTTTTGGTAGGTAAAAAGACACAATTACCGAGTGCAGCTAGTAAATTACAAACGGAATTTAACCTGTCGATCGACCAATTAAAACAGTTGTTCGTACTTCCTCATAAAGTCACTCTAGAACCTGATGTGAAAGCATTTCAATATAAAGTACTTAACTCTATCTTATATACTAATTCCAAACTCTATACAATAGGTTATAACCAACATGACAAATGTACTTTTTGCAGATCGCATCCAGAGAAGTTGAATCACTTCTTATACAGTTGTCCTTGTTCTAAAGCTTTCTGGGATTATTTTGAATTGTTTTGGTTCTCCGGCACTCAAAAGACAATTTGAATCGATGCCCAGACACATACACGGTAGAAAAAGTAAAGGTAGACTAGCCTATGACAAAGTGTCCTTAAAGAATAATTGTTTAGGTAAAACCTTGATTTATACATTATACCTATCGCTTTATAGACTTTTCTCTCAACATGATTATGTAAATGAAATTTCCGTGTTAGGTATTCATCTAAAAAGAAACGTAGCTTCCTTAACTCGATCAATTGAGTAAATACTAATAATAACAAGTTGGTCAAGAGTTTGCCTATTTTGTCTCGGTCTGAAACTAATTAACATTAATAGATAGTTTATTTGTTTAAAACCAACATGTTATAAATATTTTTCAGTTCTAAATTTGCAACTTCCATATTAATGAAGAAAATAATTCGAAGCATCACAGGGCGAATAGAAGATACTAGTGTCATCAGCCTTTGATACGACTGAGTTACAAGACTACAAACCAAGAATAACAGGGCCTAAAATATAGCTCTGAGGAACTTCACAACTAATATCTACAGATGAAGAATTGTAACCATTATTTTGCAATAATTGCTTGCGACAAGAAAGATGATTTTGAAAGGATTGTAGAGCAACATCACGTACTCCACAATGTTTTAATTTGCGAGCAAGATTTCAGGGCAGTAGCCAGAAAAAAAAAATTATGACTGAGGCAATGTCCATGATTAAATTATCCGCGTAGGTATTTTAGGTGTTTGTGATGAATACATTTTAAAAACAAAATGGAATCACGCTTTATTTTAAAGAATCACCAAAAAATAAAAAGAGGCAAGTGCCGGCTCGGTTTTCCTTATACTGGCTACGGCCCTAGATTTCGTGATTTACTGTGTCACAGGCTTTAGCTAGATCTATGAATGAGCCTAACGTGACCTCCTAAGCTTGTTGTCAAGTGCATTTGAGATGTTGTCATACAATTTTAATTAAAGCATGTACAGTAGGATTATTTTTTTCTGAATCCCTATTGATTCTTGGAGAGTATCCTCACATTTATGTAAAGAATTCAACAGGCGGTTGTAGACTATCCTCAGTTCTGAGAAAATTAGAGAAACCCAGTAAAACGTAAACAGGTCTGTACTTTGTGAACAAATTACCAACCAACTTGTTATATCTTTTAGTTCTAAATCAACAACTTCTATAAGAAAAGAAGCATCAGAGAGCAAATAGAAGATACAGTAAACACCGGCCTCATATAAGAACCTAGATTTTTCCAAGTTAGGCAGAATAGGTTCTTATAAATATAGTATTTACAGTAGTGTTAGGCTATCTAGGTTCTTAAATTGATTCTTAGGCCCGTTATAAACGTCGCATTTCACAAGTGACGAATGTAATACAAGTGAGCGAAAACAATAGGCTTTTCTCATTTGCATTAGATTCGGCACATGTAAAATCGACGTTTAAAACGGGCCTTATTCCCACAAGAGCCTACTCTATGATATGGTAGATTATGACTGATTTTCTCTGATGAGGACGCTGATGCCTGTATACTTCATAACCATGAAAAATAAGTTTGAACAAGATCTGTGCAGTTTAATTAAAGTGAAATCTATCCCAGTGGTCACCTGAAATTTCAAAGCCATTTTCTAAAATGAGAACCTGTTTAACTTTTAAGGCTAACCTGGCTCTAATGTAAGGGGGATCTGAAATAAAATTTTTAACCTGAATAACAGGTGTTCTAATAATTATGCGGGTGTTTACTGTATTAGTGTCATCAGCAAATAATATCAACTCAAAGACCTTTAACACATATTACATACACCATTAACCTAAACCAAGAATAACAGGGGCCTAAAATAGAGCCCTGAGAAACTCCACAACTAATATCTAAAGATGAAGAATTGTGACCAAATTGTTTTCGACAAGAAAGTTAACTTTGAACCATTGTAAAGCAACACGTACTCCATAATGTTCAATTCGTCCAGCAAAATTTCATGAATTACTGTGTCAAAGGCTTTAGATAGATCTATGAATAAGGCTAAGGTACCCGTCTTGTTGTCAAGTGCAATGATTGACATTTTGTCATTCAATTGATTTAAAGCATGTGCAGTAGAATGAATTTTTTCTGAATCCATATTCATTATTTTTAATAAGTTAGTTAAGTGACTTCTCATTTGATTTCCCATTTTTTGTTGCAGTAAAGGCGCTTAGCAACACGAAGAGAGTATTGCCTGCATAAATTCTCTGTTTATACTCCGGGATCACTGATCAAACGCGTCCACAAAATCTACTGTTACAGCTTTATTTACCCAAAAGAGAGATAATACGCCAAAGGAATTGTCAGATAGAGGTTTCTGGTAAAGGTAGCGTCATCGTCGATGGTTGAGTGAGAATGACTCTGACAACATTCAACGCTAGCGTATTCTGCTCGAAAGAATTAACCAAAGGCTTACATAAGCAACTGATATGTATTTCAATGGTAAACATTGTTTTTGCGTTTACTTCAATTGCAGCAAACACTCTTATCCTACTAGCGCTTCCCAAGGTAACCTTGATTCATCCACCTTCCAAAATCTTGCTTCGAAATTTGGTAGTAAGCGATCTCGCCGTTGGCGTCGTAGAAGTAACTATCGTTATTTACTGGATCTCCATGGTGCAAGAATGGTGGCAGGTTTGTCGCGATTTCTTTTTTGCGCATCTGATAGCGAGCACTATTTTGGTTCCAGCATCATTGTGGACAATAACTGCCATAAGCGTGGACAGACTTCTGGCGTTGTTATTAGGACTTAGATACAGACAAGTTGTGACCGTAAAGCGAGTGTACATGTTTCTAATAGCCTTCTGGGTCTCTTTTGGCATCGCAGTTCTCGCTATTGGACTTAGCAGCAACATCGCATGGAGAATTTTCATGGCTACCATTATATTACTTTGTGTAATAATATCCATCTACTGTTATAGCAGGATTTTTTTCAGGCTTCGTCATCATCAATCTCAAGCACAAGCACAAACTCAGGAACAAGCAAATGAAAGAGTTTCATTGAATATGACACGATACAAAAAGACATTGTCGACTACAATGTGGCTGCAATTGGCATTAGTAATTTGCTTTTTCCCGTATGGAGCTCTCTCGTCGTTCGCGTTTCGAGAAATTGACAAAAAACGGTCGTCAGGTTTTTTTCTTGCATTGTATGTCACTGTAACTTTAATGTTTTTCAACTCAACTTTAAATCCAATTTTGTACTGTTGGAAGATGAACGAAGTGAGACAAGCAGTGAAAGAAACATTGAGACAACTATTTTGTTCTCCAGACCAGTAGACGCAAAGAGTTAATTAATATTGTTTAATTTTCGCACTTTGCCGATATTTCGTTGTGGCCTTCTCGTTGGCTCACCTAAGTTCAATTATCAACTCATATACCGCATGGAAGAACCCTCTAAGTGTTCAAGAGCTAAGAACAATTGTCGCGGGAGACGAAACTTTCCAAGAACCCCCGCACAGTTCACAATGTACAGAATGTATGAAGTTTTCGTCAAAATAAACTCCACTGGCCCTAGTTGAATTTGATCACATTGGTCATTTCCGACTCATTTTGAGAAGTCATTTTTGAGGTGTCATATTTGCTGACATTTCTTTAATAAGTGTTTTGTTCGTTAGCCAAGTGAGTTAGATATCTAATTCACTCTTGATAGGAATATTCTCATTGTCATGTTTCCCGTAGCATTTTGCGCACACTATATATCAAACTCTGCACTTTGTAACTCAAACTGAAGATGACAGAAGATTCTGTTGAAACATGTATTTTTTAAAAAACGTATTATTTCTTAAAATTCCCTGTGTTGTAATTGTGTTTACTTTGAAAAGGGATTTTCATCAACATTAGGCGGAAATTAGTTGAATATGAGGCAGGTGGATAATAATAATAATAATAATAATAATAATAATAAGCGCATTGAAATAAAAAACTGTTCATTGACAAAATGTGATGTTAGCTTTGATTTTAACATAGATTCATTGTCATTGGATTTAATATCAAAACTGAGAAGTGAGACAAGCAGTGGAAGACACATTTACACAACTCATTGCTTCTCCAAACCATGCAGTCGATGCGAATATCTATTTAATGAATGTCAAATTATTTATCTTTTGATACTGTGTTCCTAGCGTTCTAATTGGCTTATCCTTGTGGTAACCTTAAGTGTTGCCAGGCTGAAACAACATTTTGACGAGAATTGAAATTTCCTAGTACCTTAAAGTTCAGAATACATAAAAATTGTATTTGAAAATATTCCATTTGGTTAAATGTGAGATTGGTGGCCTGCTGAGCCACCTTGCCCTCATGGGAAAATTTTAATTACTGCGGGAAGCTGCAGCATCTACAAAGATACGAATTATTATTTCTTGATTGACAGATTATCTTTTGTAATATTTCAAGCTTCATTTTACATACGGGACTATGCAGGCTTTTGATACATTGACTGACGAAATTAAAGTCTGGAAGTGCCTTGACAAGACAGGAAACACCTGATAGAAGTCAAATGAATTGAATTCGTTTGTGGCAATGCGCGTTTACGAATATATATCCGCGTTGCAGATATCAACGCCCCTCTGAGTGAACATGGTTTGTAATGATCTCTTCTCGGTATTTGTCTCTACTTTGTGTTGTTTGGGAAAATACTATAATAAATTATTGCAACAAAAAATTAAGTTTACAATGAGTGTTTTGGAATCTCTAGCATGCATGAATAATCCCTCCTTTACTCGAATTATTGTGACAAGGCAATGATTTCTGCTACAAAATTAAGTAGGCGGACTTCACTTCATTAGTCCAAGTCTTAAAGAAAAACCTAGAGTGCGAGCAGTCTCTCTTTTGCTTCGTTGAAACGAACTTTCAATGGCTGAAACTGCGGGTCGTAAATACCACGGGCGTTGGGTAGAGTAACCAACGCCCGCAGTATTTGAGACCACAGCAGCTCAACGCACGCGTTCGTTTCGACGATTCTAGAGAAAAAGAGAGACTTCTCGCGGTCTAAGAAAAACCTGGCATCGAAAAGGATAACACGGAAAAAGAACAATCCATCATTTATCTTAGTTTAAATGGCAGTGGTAATAGATTTGAATACCGCGAATATCACATACAGTCTCATGGTGGTTTACATTTCTTTTAAAAATAGAAGAACCGTAGCCAGGGTAAAACATATTAAAAAATTATTATAAAAAACGTTCACTGGCTATATACAGTTAAAAACTTTCGAGCTTTCGGCTGTCAGGCTACAGCCTTCAATGGAAATGAATGGAAAAAATGACGACAACTACAATATATACAAAAATAGGTGAGAAAAAGGATATAAAAACGGGAAAAAATATTTGTCAAAAAAACTAATTGTTCTAACTGACAGGGCTGCCCATGTCAGTCCCGTGGATGCCAATTTATGTATGGAAGCAATCGAGGAGATGGCCATCAACACAACTCCCGTTCCACCTAAAGTATGGAAACGATATGTTGACGATAGTTTCTGTATCATTAAAAGAAACGCCGTTCACTCTTTCCATAACACACTCAACAGTATCGATCAACACATCTCCTTTACCATCGAAGAAGAAAACAATAACCAGATCGCCTTTCTGGACGCTTTGGTTACTCGCAAGGATAATGATCTCATTATTGAGGTTTACCGTAAACCAACCCACACTGATAGGTATCTAGATTTCTTCTCCCATCATGACAAACGACACAAGACCAGTACAGCTGAGACTTTGTTACATCGCGCAACTAATCTCCCGAGCACAAAACAAGGAAAAGAGAAAGAACTTATTCATGTCATCGACGCTCTACGATCTAACAATTACCCCCAAAATGTTATCTCCAACATTCTAAAGAAGAAATCTTCTACTCAGCGAACAAATCCCATCCCAACACCTGAGGAACTTGTTTGCATGTTTTTTAAATGGGTTGCACCCTCCGAATTAAATAAATATAAATAAATATTGCTAGTGCTAATCACCCTTACTTGCAGTTGAGGACTGAATTGCGAAGGGCGCGGCTCACGACATCGGGCTGAAAGCATACAAAGGCGCCTCTGGCTGCCGCTATACAGTCCATGTTTGATGTCGGAGCACAGCACCACAGCTAGATGTCAATTAGCTGTGAGTCGATTTTGATGAGGGAGGAAAACCGGAGTACCCGGAAAAAAACCCTCGAGTCAGGTTGAGATCGACTGAAACTCAGCCCACATGCTGGCCGAGGCCAGAATTGAACCCCGGCTAACAGTGGTGGGAGGCCCGATAGATAACCACTAAGCCACCCTGACTTCAATTCTCCAATTATGCAGTCCTCCCCTATATTAATGGCATTTCTCAGCCTCTAACTAGACTCCTTAGAAAACATGATATTCGAGTTGTCAGCAAGCCATTCAAGACTTTACAACAGGAGTTTCCCTCTCCTAAGTCCCGCCCTCCGATCGATCTTCAACCTAACGTGGTTTACAAAATATCTTGTGCCGACTGCCCATGGAGTTATGTTGGCGAGACTGGCAGATTCTTTGAAACCAGAAAAAAAGAACATATGAGGAATGTGAAGTCTTACGCAAGAGGCTCCAACATCGCTAAACACGCTTGGTCTTCAAATCACTCTATTGACTTTAAAAATTCCCAAGTGATTGACAAGGGTTCTTCTCGAACCCGCAAGACACTGGAATCTTGGCACACCGCTTCGATAGATCATGCAGATAACAATTCTAGGCCGCTCCCTAATCAATACTCCATTCTTTTAAAAAAGAACAATTAGTTTTTTTGACAAATATTTTTTCCCGTTTTTATATTCCTTTTTCTCACCTATTTTTGTATATATTGTAGTTGTCGTCATTTTTTCCATTCATTTCCATTGAAGGCTGTAGCCTGACAGCCGAAAGCTCGAACGTTTTTAACTGTATATAGCCAGTGAACGTTTTTTATAATAATTTACATTTCTTATCGGGGATAAGGTCGGACCTCAGCCTGAGAGGAGCCCCTATCAGTCCATATTTGACCTCACGCACCCACCCAACTCACTCATGAATGTGAAAAGAAGACAAAAGGTAACGTTAACTGCTGAATATTCTCTTAATCTGCTATTCTGGGGCAAATTCATGTTTTTTGACACCAACCCTAATCCATGGTCTTTTGGAAATCTTAATTTCTTTCATTGATTCAATGCGTTCCGGTCTTGTATGGGAAACGGTAAACGAGTTCACAAGAGGAAAGGGCACAAACAAGGCACAAATAAAAGCTAAAAGTCCTGAAGAGCGCGTCAGCAAATGGAAGACACACTTCTCAAACCTGTTAGGTCAACCACCCAGTGTCACAATAAAACTAACTGCTTCCATAATACATGAACCTCTTCCCATGAACACGGATAACATAACCATGGAAGAACTGGTTAAAAGTATCAAAGGTTTCAAAAATAACAAAGCAAATGGTCTCGACAACATACCAATAGAAGTCTGGAAAACTGGTGCCTTAAATCAACAACTGCATGACATCTGCAACAAAAAATTCAAATGGTGTGATCGACCGAATATCTGGGTTAAAAGTGGAATAATACCACTACCAAAGAAAGTGACTTGGGTGACACAGGAAACTATCGTGGTATATCCTTAACTGTCACTGCTGCGAAAATCTATAACAAGATTCTAATGGATCGTATGAGACCTCATCTGGGTCCTCTGCTCAGAGTGACCCAAAATAAATTCCGTACGGGTAGATTTACATTATCGCAAATTTTAACCTTGCGAAGACTTATAGAGGGAATAAAAGTTAAACGGCTACCTGCAATATTGACTTTCGTAGACTTCAGTAAAGCCTTTGATTCGATTCATCGTGAGAAATTGGTGGAAATCGTGAAGGCATATGGAATTCCAACAAAGATAGTGGATGCCATCAGCATACTCTCTAAGGACACCGAAGCACAGGTGATAACTCCTGATGGTGATACAGAATTCTTTGAAATTCTTGCGGGAGTTCTGCAAGGAGACACACTCGCACCTTTCCTATTTATCATATCCCTGGATTATGCCCTTAGAGAAGCTTCTAGAGAAACACACACTGGGTTCAAGCTTACACCACAACAGAGCTCCTGTCATGTAGCAACATACATCACCGACACTGATTTCGCAGATGATCTTGCCCTAATTTCTTACTGTCTTGAAGAGGGACAACTCTTATTAAGACTGGAGTTTGCTGCGAAAACAATGTGTCTCCATGTTATTTACAAGAAAACGGAATACATGCTGTACGATCAACCTGAAGGAGATCTTGTCACATTGGAAGGGAACAAACTGAAGCAAGTAGATAACTTCAAATATCTTGGTTCGTGGATACGATCCAGTGAAAAGGACATGAATATAATAATTGGACAAGCTTGGAGTGCACTCAACAAAATGGTGAAAGTGTGGAAATCAAACCTACAAAACTATCTCAAAGTAGGTTTCTTTCGGACCAAAGTTGAAAGTGTACTGCTTTATGGTGCTGAAAGTTCGACGATGTCTGGAAAGATGAGGAATAGACTAGATAGTACGTACACAAGAATGCTCAGAGTAGTTTTTGGAGTTCCGTGGAAGGAACATAAAACCAACAATGAACTGTACGGCAACCTTCCTAAGATTACAGATACACTGACGATCAGGAGACTACGGTTTATAGTACACTGTTGGAGAAGAAAGGATGAGGTGATAAGTGAACTACTTCTCTGGGTACCAAAGCATAGCGCAAGTAAGAAAGGAAGACCAGTAATAACATATGTAGACCAGCTGCGAAATGACACTGGTTTGAGCATTGCTGAACTGAAGAGCACCATGGGAAACCTGAAGGAATGGATAAAGCTAGTTATCGGAGTTCGAGTTCGCTCGAAATAAGCTAAGCAATGCGTTCCTTGCGATACTCATGTCACAGTTTTGCACAATTTTCTTGTTATCTTGGGAGAGCCCCGACCACCCGACTAAGAAGGCGGCATTGGCACAAGTCTTGACACCCATTGCTGCCGCTGTTTTAATACATCTGACCTTTTTTGGGGGAGAATGATACGGCGCCGCCCTCTCAGAAGTAACCATTGTGTAGAGAAATATTTCCCCTTCCTTCCCAGTATTTCATCACTGGA
>NC_090889.1:19349514-19354514 GCF_036669925.1 Montipora capricornis
AGCCATCCGATAGTGAAACGTTACAATATGATTGGGAAAGCTTCAGCAGCCAGGTCAAAACTTAACGAATTTAAGTTTGGAACACTAATTTTCCGCTCTCTAATTCTTCCAAAAAAACTCTGTTTCTCTCAGGCTTGCGTACTGTCGACACGCATCTATGTTTCTATCTCTTGGGAAGATGTCCGAGTCTGCAGTCATAAAACACTTGGGGCTATCATACGGTATATAGTTTCTCTCAAGTATGTTCAAATTTCCGAGTCAAAGGATCAATGTGAGCTTCGGAAGCACCCCTTGACGCTATTCTTAGCCCGTTTTTGAAGCATACGCCATTATATTGCACAAATTGCTTTCGACAAGATGACTTTGAACCATTGTAAAGCAACACAACGTACTCCATAATGTTTTAATTTGTCCAGCAAAATTTCATGATTTTCTGTGTCAAAGGCTTTAGATAAATTTATGAATAAGCCTAACGTAACCTTTTTGTTGTCAAGTGCATTTGTGATTTTGTCATACATGATTGAATTAAAGCATGTGAGGTAGAGTGATATGTTTTCTGCATCCATTTTGACTCGGAGAAAGAATGTCATATTTATTTTAAAAATCTAACAATCGATCGTACAATAACCTGATTCTTATGTAATGAAATTTTTAGTCTCAACAGATCAGTAACAGGTTCTTAAATTCTAGGTTCTTATATGCGGGTGTTTACTGTGTTTGCTCAGCAAATGATATAAACTCAAAGACCTTTGACACATTACATAGATCATTAATATAAACCAAGAATAACAGGGGCCTAAAATAGAGCCCTGAGAAACTCCCCAACTATATCTAAAGATAAAGAATTGTGACCATTGAATTGCACAAATTGTTTTCGACAAGAAAGTTAACTTTTGAACCATTGTAAAGCAACACGTACTCCATAATGTTCAATTCGTCCAGCAAAATTTCATGATTTACTGTGTCATAGGCTTTAGATATATATATGAACATGCCTAACGTACCCTTCTTGATGTCAAGTGCAATTGAGATTTTGTCATGCAATTGAATTAAAATATGTGCAGAGGAATGATTTTATGTGAATCCATATTGATTCCGAGAGAGAATATCATGGTTTTTTTTTAAATAAACAGTCCATTGTAGACTATTTTTTCTAGAATTTGGAGAAAGAAAACCGGTAAAACTGAAACTGGTCTGTAATTTGTGAACAAAGTGTTATTGCTGATTTAAACAATAGGATAACTCGAGAAAATTCCATTTCTTGTTGTACAACTCCAATACCAAGAGATAAACTAATGACGTATATTTTACAGATAAATTTGAAATTCAGGTTGAAATGATTTCAACCTACGTAAATTTAATTTTAAACTAGGTTGAAATTGAAAGTAGGAAACATAAACAAAAAGTCCATCAATTGTTAGCAAGTACGTGTATATTGGTAAGTAAATCGGTGCTGGAAGTAAGCGGATGTGGTCAGCGTATGTTTTTTATGAGTTAGTTTGTAAAAACGACTTTGGTTGTTATTAAGTCTAAGCACTGATTTTTAAATGTGTAGCATTAAGGTTGGGGTTAGGGTAAAAATACTTGTCCAACTTGTCTCTTCCTTTCTGGGCTATATTCGAATGGCCTTGGCAAAGAACTTGACCTGTAACATATACGTCAGTGGTGAGCACTGATTAGATGAAAAAAGTCTTTTAATAAAGTGCCTAGGAAGTAAAAAATATCTTTTCCTTATTTTAAAGACCTGTCAAATTGTATCACATTATTGAAATATTGTCATATCCTGCTGAAGTAGGGGATCGAAATCTATTACAAATCGCAATGACTTCTTGATCTGTTGCGCACTGAATAAAATGAATTAATAAAACTTCCATTCAAAAGCAAAAATGAGATTTGTCTGACGCCGGAATTGATTTAGCTATGTTAGGCTCAATATCCGTAAAATACTCACAAACACGGTTTACTATGAGAATAGGGTTTACAGTATCCCTAATTAGTGCTCCAGCTCTAGATCGACTAGACACTTACGTAAAGTTCCTTTCCAAGTTGATTTCGCATTTTATTTATATTCATGTAATTTAATATTGTAGCTATAGGATAGGACCTTCGCAAGGCCAAGAGAATATTGGCTGCGTGAGGTCCTTATTTATACCTCGGGATCACCAAAACGCGTCCACAAAATTTACTGTTATAGCTTTATTTACCTGAAAGAGAAATAATACGCCAAAGGAATTGTGGCTACAGGTTTCTTGTACAGGCGGCGTCATCGTGACTGGTTGAATGAGAATGACAACATTCAACGCTAGCTTATTCTGCTCGGAAGAATTAACCAAAGGCTTACACAAGCAACTGATATGGTTTTCTGTCGTCAACATTATTGTTGCGTTTACTACAATTTCGGCAAACACTGTTATTCTAATCGCGCTTCCCAAGGTAACCTTGACTCATCCACCTTCCAAAGTCTTGCTTCGAAATTTGGTAGTAAGCGATCTCGCCGTTGGCGTCGTAGAAATAGGTATAGTTATTTACTGGATCTCCATGGTGCAAGGATGGTGGCAGATTTGCCACGATTTTTATTTTGCGCATCTGATAGGAAGCACCATTCTGCTTCCAGTATCATTGTGGACAGTAACTGCCATAAGCGCGGACAGACTTCTGGCGTTGTTATTAGGACTTAGATACAGACAGGTTGTGACCGTAAGACGAGTGTATGTGTTTCTTATCGCCTTCTGGTTCTCTTTTGGTATCGTAGTTCTCGCTCTTGGATTTTCCAGCCACATCGCATGGGAAATTTTTATGGCAACGAGTACATTGCTTTGTGTGATAATATCCATCTACTGTTACACCAGGATTTTTCTGAGGCTTCGTCATCATCAAACTCAAGTACAAGAACTAGCTCAGGAACAAGTAGATGGAAGAAATCCAATGAATATTGCACGATACAGAAAGACAGTGTCGACTACAATGTGGTTGCAATTGGCAGTAGTAATTTGTTTTTTCCCGTATGGAGCTCTCTCACCGTTCGCATTTCGAGAAATTGTGACAAGACAGTCGTCAGGTTTTTTTCTTGCATTGTATGTCACGGTAACTTTAATGTTTTTCAACTCAACTTTAAATCCAATTTTGTATTGTTGGAAGATGAACGAAGTGAGACTAGCAGTGAAAGACACATTGAGATAACTAATAAGTCTATTTTTTCTCCAAAACAATAGAAACGAACAGGTAATTAATGATAGTATATGCCGTGAACTCCCGAGAAAATATTGTGCTGCACACCAGTAGATACGAGACATTATTGAAGAGATCTGAGGAAAAGCTGAGGAAAGGCAGATGAATACAACAAAATATACAACATTTAAGTGTTTTAACGTACGTAACAGGAGAGATTTAGAAAGTAAATTGATTAAAAAGTTAGACGCTAAGAGATTTTTAAAACACAATCAAAGTTTTGAGGAACTTTAACAGCAAGTTTGGTTGTCTAGTCTACAAGGTGTTGTACATAAAGGACATGAAGCCTTCTCTTAACACGCAAGTCGACTCCATTCGTGCCAACGTGTTTACGTGGCACTTTCGAACATTTTATTTTTCCTTATTGTGTTTCTTACCTTGAGGATTATACCCATAGGACCCGCAAATATTTTATGTATTGTTTCGCATATTATAAATTCGTATTACACCTTATACTTTTTCACTTTTTAACTTGATAATGGCGTAACGTAGCGCCGAAACGTCGTGCGCTTTTTAAAATGTTTTAAAAATAGTAAGTTTTAATGGCATGAAGGGAGACAGGCTAAGCCTTTCCTTCTCTAAAGGAAGATCTAGAGTAAAAGTGAAATACCATCCTGGCTTGAATTACATGTTTCCTTGTATTCTGAGAAGTCATTTTTGAGGCTTTATATTTGCTGACATTTAATTAATAAGGTTTTTCCAAGAATGTTTTATTCGAAAGCTCATATTTTGGGGAAAATTCCCTTTAAAGAATATGTTTTTGGCATGGTTGGAAAGTTTATTGTATTAAGCCTTATATGATAAATAAGTTGTGGGGTATCGCGTGAAATGTGACTCTATGAAGCCAACATTGCATTCGATGTCTAATTCACTCTTGATGGAGCTTAGGAATATTTTATGCGTCGTAATTGTGTTTTATTTTGAAAAGAGATTGTCATCAACATTAGGAGGAAATTAATTGAATATGAGGCAGGTGTTCATAAAAACTGGATAATTAATAATAATAATAATAATAATACTTTGATGAACCACACAATGTTTTTGAAGTTCATTTTTAAATAAAGACAATACATGTTTCGGATGAGACATCATCCTTTCCTCAGTTGTACAGTCAGAAATAAACTGAAAATATGCAATAGCCCTACCAATGGAAATGGGCCGACATAAGGACAGAGAAAAACTCTGACCAGGTGGGAATTGAACCCACGACCTATACTCCCTAAGGTAAATGAGCTGATACCTGAGATTGAGTGAACCAATCAGAGTACGAGAAATACATTATCCGAGGTTGAGAATTTAATAATTTTAAATACAACATGTTGATCAATATTGTGTTTTCAGAATAGATTTTATAATCAATAAAGATGCCTAGGTATCTCACAAAGTCTTTGCTGTCCAGAGACACAAACATAGATCTTATTGGACGATTTATTGTGTCCAACAGAGTTGAGTGCGCTTTTCGCAAACCATATTGAGAGCGAGACAGCCGATTAATGATTTTGCTCAAGTAAAAGATTCCATTCTATTGAAGATCAATTTCTCAAAAACTCGATTAAACTTAGCAAAGAAATAGGGCTATAATTATTAGCATCAGTATTATCATCTGCTTCAAAGATAAAAATGGTCTTTGCCACTTATAGCGGCTTTGGAGGTACTCCTGTTGATATGCATGGATAGATTCTCAACTTTTTATTTGTGCAAGGATTTGCATCACATCAATGTTTGATTTTTCAATCGCCAATCCGACAGAACTTTGGTTCTCTTTGCGAGTT
>NC_090889.1:19357014-19382014 GCF_036669925.1 Montipora capricornis
CGCCTCATATGTTCTCTATATTTACCTACACACAGTGAGTCTGGGTTACCTGTGCACAAATCTAGTTTGCACAAATCTAGTTTCACCTTATAACTTACAATGCGATTTTTTTATATGTGGCCAGTGTTCAATGGAGTTCATATTATATTTATAACGTGTCTAAATGCTCTCCTTAAACAGCATATAAAAATCGGTCTGGGTTTTTAAGCGAGCGCTTTATAAAACGCCTTCGAAATCTGCGCAGTTTCATTGAAATTTAATCTCATTTGCATATTCCCGTTTTCTTGATTCTCACGCGAAACTGCTTATCTAAGCCGAAAACGCAGGTTTTGAATGAAGTTATTGCACTAAACTCTACTTCACAGCTTAAAAACGATGATTTACTTTTACATGCCGTCCAGCTGTTGACAGCTGTTGTCCATTTGATGCTGCAGTCCAGAAGTAACTTAACGGCTCATTTGGTCAAGGGTCACGACTTCAAGTTAGGGTAACGTCAGTCCGTGACGCTCCTTGATAAACGGCTGTAACGCACAGCCTTCAAGACTAGGAAACTCTTGCTAATACCACAATAATTTTTTTTTTTTCCATCCTTTTCGATGGTGACTATTTTCATTTTAAATACCATGTGTGGACGTAAGTAAATGTCGATAAGTTGACAAGTTAATATAGATCTTAGCTCGGGGAGCTTGCCACTAGCCTTTTCCCATATCCCTTCTGTTTTACAAGCAAGTAAAAATTAGCGATAAGAATGAACCACGTTTCGGAGTTTTTATGACGCCATTTTCAAGTTGAAAGATAGGAAGTTAACTGTCGAAGAAGACTAACATAATAAAATAATTAATAGACCTTTCCCGCATTCCACTTCAGTGCGTTCGAACAATGGTTCTGTCTTCATTGCGAGGGCATTTTAGATGTCTAAAAGAGCTTCTGTCATCGCATCACAGCGGTCGCATTGATCTGTATGTTGGTGGTCACAAAGAACCTGGAAATCTCGATCTCTGGGGTCACTCAAGGCGTACTGCCGGCAGTGGTCTGCGACACATGATTCTTTGGACACATGCACCTGCCATGTTATAAAATTCATTATTTATTTTATTCATTTCTTCCTCTAACAGAAGCAGCTAATAGCAGTTAGTGTATCGCATCTTGATTCCCTCTTTCTCACAAACGCAGGACAAGCTCAAGACTAGATCATCAATTATCGTCTTTACCTAATGATTGATTGTATTTTTGTTTTAATTATCGATTCATTCATGGGGGTGATTTTCAAGGAGTCAGAGGTGGATGGGCGTTATGAATGCAGCCTCGACCTGGTTTCCAGGGCTTCTCAGTCTCTAAGGGAAATGCCCTGGGAACGAGCTTGTTGCTGCCTGCGTTGTCTGATTTCGTTTGGTCTTTTGCAAGCCTCTAGCCTGGCTTTGTCAGAAATAATACAGCGTCTGATACACAAGCTAGTTGGATGGTTTAGGGGTCAATTAATGAAAACTAGAAGCCTATAAATAAAAATTGCAGGCTTTTCAGCACACCTTATTCAATACCGTCTTACCTTGTAGTCACATTTCAGGTACTGCTTAGCAGACATGAGGCGTTCTCGTTGTTCTTTAGCCCAAGTCATTCCCATTAGATGGTCTCCCAAGCGTTTTGCTACATCGGTGAGATCCTCAAAGGCCTGGGCTCCTGCCGAACTAATATAGTCTAGACCTTACAACGACTTTCTTGTGGAGGCTGCACAAACAGAAAGGATGTTTCAGAGTCCTGCGGCTGAGAGGGGTAAAATTGGATTCCTCTGCATATGCAAGGTATTGCTTTACGATGGACTCTGGGGTTAACATACGAATAACGTTGGGAACTGTCACAACCTCATTTGTTGACAATGTGATGGTTTTCTCACCGAATGGCAAATCCTGGATTACGTGAGCACTAATAATGAAATCCAAGAAGTGATCCACCTGTGTGACTGACACGAACAATTTTGTGTGGGATGTCTGTGGTGGTGGAACACCTCTCCCGTGAAGCATTGTATGCTTTCTTGCAGTACTGAATCTGTATCTAGTAAGATCAGGTATCCATTTCTTCAGAGTTTGGAAAGTGACCTTGTCCGCCATTATCGAAAGAATCTGTCGCCGGGTGTCCCAAGCACTCGCATTACTGTAGCACTCTGTAAGGGCATTCATGAGCACGTTATCCACATCCTTTTCCTCGCTTTCACTGTCACTGGAGAATTGTTGATTCAAAGATGGAACAAGGGAATACCACAACCTTTCTGATTGTTTGAGCGCAACTTCCCCAAGACAGCGCCTACTGCCTGTTGTACCTTGCGAAGATGGCGACGACGCGTTCTTTCACTCGCTTCATTCCATGGAACAGTTACAGTATGCCTGACTGGGCTAACATCCCTGGTGTTTAAGAATTCGTTCAGTTTGGTCAGAGGCGTAGAGTCATCGAGCCTCGTGCTGCAGGAATCCCTTGTTACGTCAAGGCTGGACTCTAAAGGCAGATACAAGCTTCCCCCTGGCGTCTGGACGTTGGAACCAAAATACACGGAAGCCGGTGTACTTTGCGCCACTGGGGAAGGCCCGATAAAATTTTCCTGCAATAAATGTATGATTGAAAACTTGCTTAATTAATACATGTCATTGAACTAGCGTGAGGCCTTTATTGGGAAGGTCAATTTATTTTTGGGAAGTTTGGGGCTCGGTCCATAAACTTGCAAAAAAATAACTCGACTAAAGCCCGGTTTACGTTCCAGAAAATTTTCGGCACGGCTCGTGTGAAATTGGCACGGGTGCCTAAAAAGAGCTCGGCAAACTTTGTTTACACTACACCATTTTTACCGTATCAAAAATACCGTGCCAAAATTTTTGGGCCCGGGTAAGTTCTCTTATAGACATGAGCAGTTCAATTATAATCAAGAACGTCCGCGTGATTTTGGTGGAGAATGAGCAGCCATCTTGAAATATACGTAAAAAAACCGCTAGCCTATATGAATTGAGGCTCAAATTTGGCCCTTTAAAGTGTTTACACTACATGTTCTATCCGAACCGTGCCTATTTTTTCAGCACCCGTGCCATTTTTACCCGTGCTCGGACTACCTCGCCGAAGGTCCCAGCACGGGTAAGAATTTTGTTTCGGCACGGATGAAATTTGGTACTGACAGGTTGTTTACACTGGAAAGAACGCCTCTTGGGTAACCATTTTGAAGGAGAGTGTTCTTTAGATCGAAGAGAGTCGACTGTAACAAGGAAGAACTCGAGCAGATGCGTAAGCAGCGATAGGTGAGGGTGCGGATTAAATTTATTTTATACTTTCTAGGAGTGAAATGGTGAATGGTTACCCAAGAGGCGTTCTTTGTTATAACGTTAATGATGTTTTGAACAGACAAAAGAACAGGTCTGCTGAGCCTGCCACCACTGTTCCTAAGAAAGATATCATTCTTGTCTTGCCTTTTTTGGGCTCTCAAAGTGAAGCTCTTACTCGACGTGTTAAATCTTGTATTAGTAAGTTTTATGGCTGTGTCAATCTCAGGGTTATTTTTCAAAACACTTGCAGGGTTAAGTCTTTTTTTCCCTACAAAGATCGTTTCAGTCGTTCTCAAAGATCAAAAATAGTATACAAAGCCAGTTGTTGGGACTGTGATTCCTTCTACATCGGCAAAACAAAAAGAAGATTGCATGACAGGAAGTCCGAGCATTTCAAAGCTCTTACATAAGTCGGCCACGCCTCTGCTGTTGCAGACCATACAATTTCTACCGGTCATAACATCAAATGGGACCATTTTGAAATCCTCGCAACTGGAAAGTCCTACTTGCAGTGTAAAATTAAAGAAACGCTGTTAATCAGTGATTTAAAACCCTCTCTCAATGAAAACATTGGTAGTGAGAAGCTTTTTCTTTATTAATTTCTTCCGGAAGAATCGTCTATCGGAAGTTACGATTTTGTTATCACACTTTTTAACTAGTCACCAGTTCCTCGCTCTAGTTTTTTAAAACTTCTGATGATGTCTGCTGCAACATACGAAACGTCAAGTATAAAATGAAAATGTTTTTAACCGCTGTTTGTTTTCTTTTCCTATTGAAATTGAAATGGCCAAAGGACAAAAGTATTTATGAAGGTCTTTATTCTTATGACTGAGTAAGACTGCGGGCCTTACGAGTCTTCTCAACACAGGGTATTCAATGGGGAGACTGGGCGAGACATTATAGGATACTCCTGAGGATACGTATTAAACGTTTTACACTCAGATCGCAAAAATTTCATGATAAATCGGGAGAATCTGATAAAAATCGGGAAAGCGGGAGGGAACACATCAAATCGGGAGGGTTGGAATCTCTGGACTTGTCCTTGTTTGATGGAGCCACATTTCGACTTCTAACTAATGCGACCCTTTACTACTTCTAGTCTTTTCTAGAGTAAGAAAAATAATCTAAGATTTGTGTGTTTGCACGCCTCGATTCGCCGTCGTTCGCTGTAGATGACTGCGTTTCTACTGAAAATTCGATTGTTAGTCTCCTGAGTCTCTTGAGGTCTCCTGAGTTAATGGACTGTCGTTGAATTCACCGAAACGTATTATTTGTGGTATAAGTTGTTTTCCTTATTTCCTGCACCAGTCACGCACGGTTAGTCCGTTGTACTCATGTATGTAGCGTCTGTGCACGAAAGCCAAAATATTGGTCAATATTCCGACTATTCCCGCTCTAATGACACTAGTTGGTTCAATTCACCTCTCTCTTTTGAAGCCGGTTCACTTCAAACCAGCTCCACGTCAGAGCACGTGGTTCCAATCTTTCTGAGGTTGTCTGTCGGCATACGAGACAAAAGATGACGTAATGTCTTATCTTATTTGTTCAAAAACCATTGGTGGTCTATTTTATAGAGTTTTGAAGCAAGCAACCGTGGACAATTTTCCTGTCGGTGTACGTTGGATCAGTGGCTTGATCTGATCGGCGTTATTTCAAGTTCAGAAACTAAATATTTTAAGCAAGAGCCGATACAATGTAGATTTGATTTTAGTGTTGTACTATATTTCGGCTGGCCAAACCAGCCTTCTTCAGGTACAATGAGAGTTTACATTGAATTGCTTCTATGTACATATATATATATAGTAAATGAATGTTGACGTAATACTGGAAAAATGTGATAAAACATGGCAGTTACAAAGATTTTAAATTCAAATACTAAGAGTCACGGAAAAATAACGGAAATCACTAAAAATAATAAACTGAAATCTAATACGTTTCTTCGCGGATATTAAGACCGTTGGGATCAATTGTCCTGCCTTTTAAAATTAAAAAAGCTTCCCTGGCCTTACGGATCGAGTCTCTGTTAGAAAGTATTTTTTCGATAGGAATTAATTGCATCATGTCCTTGGAGATGTTGTAGGGAGAGGAGAGGAAATGTTCTGCGACTGTAGTAGGTTTGGATTTGGTGTTAGCGTTATCTAAAGTGCGGCGGTGTTCATTAAAACGGTCTTTTAAACGTCGTTTACTTTCTCCTATGTCTGTAGATGGCATCTGTTGCATTGAATGATTCAATGCAACATGATTCATGCAACATTATTCAATGCAACACTTTAGATAACGCTGTTGTATATTTTGTTGTATTCATCTGCCTTTCCTCAGCTTTTCCTCAGATCTCTTCAATAATATCTCGTATCTACTGGCGTGCAGCACAATATTTGCTCGGGCGTTCACGGCATATACTATAATTACCTGTTCGTTTCTATTGGTTTGGAGAACAAAATAGACTTATTAGTTTTCTCAATGTGTCTTTCACTGCTAGTCTGACTTCGTTCATCTTCCAACAATACAAAATTGGATTTAAAGTTGAGTTGAAAAACATTAAAGTTACCGTGACATACAATGCAAGAAAAAAACCTGACGACTGTCTTGTTACAATTTCTCGAAATGCGAACGGTGAGAGAGCCCCATACGGGAAAAAACAAATTACTAACGCCAATTGCAACCACATTGTAGTCAACACTGTCTTTCTGTATCGTGCAATATTCATTGGATTTCTTCCATCTACTTGTTCCTGAGCTTGTTCTTGTACTTGAGTTTGATGATGACGAAGCCTCAGAAAAATCCTGGTGTAACAGTAGATGGATATTATCACACAAAGCAATGTACTCGTTGCCATAAAAATTTCCCATGCGATGTGGCTGGAAAATCCAAGAGCGAGAACTACGATACCAAAAGAGAAACAGAAGGCGATAAGAAACACACACTCGTCTTACGGTCACAACCTGTCTGTATCTAAGTCCTAATAACAACGCCAGAAGTCTGTCCACGCTTATGGCAGTTATTGTCCACAATGATACTGGAAGCAAAATAGTGCTTCCTATCAGATGCGCAAAATAGAAATCGCGACAAATCTGCCACCATTCTTGCACCATGGAGATCCAGTAAATAACTATACCTATTTCTACGACGCCAACGGTGAGATCGCTTACTACCAAATTTCGAAGCAAGACTTATCAAGGTTACCTTGGGAAGCGCGATTAGAATAACAGTGTTTGCCGAAATTGTAGTAAACGCAACAATAATGTTGACGACAGAAAACCATATCAGTTGCTTGTGTAAGCCTTTGGTTAATTCTTCCGAGCAGAATAAGCTAGCGTTGAATGTTGTCATCCTCATTCAACCAGTCACGATGACGCCGCCTGTACAAGAAACCTGTAGCCACAATTCCGTTGGTGTTTTATTTCTCTTTCAGGTAAATAAAGCTATAACAGTAAATTTTGTGGACGCGTTTTGGTGATCCCGAGGTATAAATAAGGACCTTAAGCAGCCAATATTCTCTTCGCCTTGCGTAGGTCCTATCCTATAGCTACAATATTAAATTACAAGAATATAAATAAAATGCGAAATCAGCTTGGAAAGGAACTTTACTTAAGTGTCCAGTCGATCTAGAGCTGGAGCACTAATTAGGGATACTGTAAATCCTATTCTCATAGTAAACCGTGTTTGTGAGTATTTTACGGATATTGAGCCTAACATAGCTAAATCAATTCCGGCGTCAGACAAATCTCATATTTGCTTTTGAATGGAAGTTTTATTAATTCATTTTATTCAGTCCGCAATAGATCAAGAAGTCATTGCGATTTGTAATAGATTTCGATCCCGTACTTCAGCAGGATATGACAATATTTCAATAATGTGATACAATTTGAAAGGTCTTTAAAATAAGCAAAAGATATTTTTTACTTCATAGGCACTTTATTAAAAGAATTTTTTCATCTAATCAGAGGGTGCCCTATACTTGTTACGTGAAGCGTGATAGGGCGATATATTTTCTCGTGAATCGTGATTTATTATTTTTTTTTATTCGTGATTCGTGATTTAAAGATGGTAAGATCGTTTCATGTCCACGTGAACGAATTTTTTTAATTAAACGTGACCCGTGAATGAAGATTTGAATTAAACGTGATTCGTGAACCACTGTATTTTGCCTGATGAATTACCAGCCATTTTATTGTTTTAAAAATGTACGTATTGTTTTCTAACGGCTTTGATTAGGTTTTGATAGGACATGGATTTCATTTGGATCGATAAAAGTCATAAAATAGACTAAATATTTTAAGCAAGAGCCGATACAACGTAGATTTGATTTTAGTGGTGTATTATATTTCGGCTGGGCAAACCAGCCTTCTTCAGGTACAATGAGAGTTTACATTGAATTGCTTCTATGTACATATATATATATAGTAAATGGATGTTGACGTAATACTGGAAAAATGTGATAAAACATGGCAGTTACAAAGATTTTGAATTCAAATACTAAGAGTCACGGAAAAATAACGGAAATCACTAAAAATAATAAACTGAAATCTAATACGTTTCTTCGCGGATATTAAGACCGTTGGGATCAATTGTCCTGCCTTTTAAAATAAAAAAGCTTCCCTGGCCTTACGGATCGAGTCTTTGTTAGAAAGTATTTTTTCGATACGAATTAATTGCATGTCCTTGGAGAAGTTTTGGGGAGAGGAGAGGAATTGTTCTGCGACTGTAGTAGGTTTGGATTTGGTGTTAGCGTTATCTAAAGTGTTGCATTGAATAATGTTGCATGAATCATGTTGCCTTGAATCATGTTGCATTGAATCATTCAATGCAACAGATGCCATCTACAGACATAGGAGAAACTAAACGACGTTTAAAAGACCGTTTTAATGAACACCGCCGCACTTTAGATAACGCTAACACCAAATCCAAACCTACTAGAGTCGCAGAACATTTCCTCTCCTCTCCCTACAACATCTCCAAGGACATGATGCAATTAATTCCTTTCGAAAAAATACTTTCTAACAGAGACTCGATCCGTAAGGCCAGGGAAGCTTTTTTAATTTTAAAAGGCAGGACAATTAATCCCAACGGTCTTAATATCCGCGAAGAAACGTATTAGATTACAGTTTATTATTTTTAGTGATTTCCGTTATTTTTCCGTGACTCTTAGTATTTGAATTCAAAATCTTTGTAACTGCCATGTTTTATCACATTTTTCCAGTATTACGTCAACATTCATTTACTATATATATATATGTACATAGAAGCAATTCAATGTAAACTCTCATTGTACCTGAAGAAGGCTGGTTTGGCCAGCCGAGATATAGTACATCACTAAAATCAAATCTACGTTGTATTGGCTCTTGCTTAAAATATTTAGTCTATTTTATGACTTTTATCGATCCAAATGAAATCCATGTCCTATCAAAACCTAATCAAAGCCGTTAGAAAACAATACGTACATTTTTTAAAACAATAAAATGGCTGGTAATTCATCAGGCAAAATACAGTGGTTCACGAATCACGCTTAATTCAAATCTTCATTCACGGGTCATGTTTAATTAAAAAAATTCGTTCACGTGGACATGAAACGATCTTACCATCTTTAAATCACGAATCACGAATAAAAAAAATAATAAATCACGATTCACGAGAAAATATATCGCCCCATCACGCTTCACGTAACAAGTACAGGGCACCCTCTGATTAGATGAAAAAATTCTTTTAATAAAGTGCCTATGAAGTAAAAAATATCTTTTGCTTATTTTAAAGACCTTTCAAATTGTATCACATTATTGAAATATTGTCATATCATGCTGAAGTACGGGATCGAAATGTATTACAAATCGCGAAGACTTCTTGATCTGTTGTGGACTGAATAAAATGAATTAATAAAACTTCCATTCAAAAGCAAATATGAGATTTGTCTGACGCCGGAATTGATTTAGCTATGTTAGGCTCAATATCCGTAAAATACTCACAAACACGGTTTACTATGAGAATAGGATTTACAGTATCCCTAATTAGTGCTCCAGCTCTAGATCGACTGGACACTTAAGTAAAGTTCCTTTCCAAGCTGATTTCGCATTTTATTTATATTCATGTAATTTAATATTGTAGCTATAGGATAGGACCTTCCCAAGGCGAAGAGAATATTGGCTGCATAAGGTCCTTATTTATACCTCGGGATCACCAAAACGCGTCCACAAAATTTACTGTTATAGCTTTATTTACCTGAAAGAGAAATAATACGCCAAAGGAATTGTGGCCACGGGTTTCTTGTACAGGTGGCGTCATCGTGACTGGTTGAATGAGAATGACAACATTCAACGCTAGCTTATTCTGCTCGGAAGAATTAACCAAAGGCTTACACAAGCAACTGATATGGTTTTCTGTCGTCAACATTATTGTTGCGTTTACTACAATTTCGGCAAACACTGTTATTCTAATCGCGCTTCCCAAGGTAACCTTGATTCATCCACCTTCCAAAGTCTTGCTTCGAAATTTGGTAGTAAGCGATCTCACCGTTGGCGTCGTAGAAATAGGTATAGTTATTTACTGGATCTCCATGGTGCAAGAATGGTGGCAGATTTGTCGCGATTTCTATTTTGCGCATCTGATAGGAAGCACTATTTTGCTTCCAGTATCATTGTGGACAATAACTGCCATAAGCGTGGACAGACTTCTGGCGTTGTTATTAGGACTTAGATACAGACAGGTTGTGACCGTAAGACGAGTGTATGTGTTTCTTATCGCCTTCTGGTTCTCTTTTGGTATCGTAGTTCTCGCTCTTGGATTTTCCAGCCACATCGCATGGGAAATTTTTATGGCAACGAGTACATTGCTTTGTGTGATAATATCCATCTACTGTTACACCAGGATTTTTCTGAGGCTTCGTCATCATCAAACTCAAGTACAAGAACAAGCTCAGGAACAAGTAGATGGAAGAAATCCAATGAATATTGCACGATACAGAAAGACAGTGTCGACTACAATGTGGTTGCAATTGGCGTTAGTAATTTGTTTTTTCCCGTATGGGGCTCTCTCACCGTTCGCATTTCGAGAAATTGTAACAAGACAGTCGTCAGGTTTTTTTCTTGCATTGTATGTCACGGTAACTTTAATGTTTTTCAACTCAACTTTAAATCCAATTTTGTATTGTTGGAAGATGAACGAAGTCAGACTAGCAGTGAATGACACATTGAGAAAACTAATAAGTCTATTTTGTTCTCCAAACCAATAGAAACGAACAGGTAATTATAGTATATGCCGTGAACGCCCGAGCAAATATTGTGCTGCACGCCAGTAGATACGAGACATTATTGAAGAGATCTGAGGAAAAGCTGAGGAAAGGCAGATGAATACAACAAAATATAAAACATTTAAGTGTTTTAACGTACGTAACAGGAGAGATTTAGAAAATAAATTGATTAAAAGGTTAGACGCTAAAAGATTTTTAAAACACAATCAAAGTTTTGAGGAACTTTAACAGCAAGTTTGATTGCCTAGTCTACAAGGTGTTGTACATAAAGGACATGAAGCCTTCTCTTTACACGCAAGTCGACTCCACTCGTGCCAAAGGGTTTACGTGGCACTTTCGAACATTTTATTTTTCATTATTGTGTTTCTTACCTTGGGGATTATACCCATAGGACCCGCAAATATTTTATGTATTGTTTCGCATATTATAAATTCGTATTACACCTTATACGTTTTCACTTTTTAACTTGACAATGGCGTAACGTAGCGCCTAAACGTCGTGCGCTTTTTAAAATGTTTTAAAAATAGGAAGTTTTAATGGCATGAAGGGAGACAGGCTAAGCCTTTCCCTCTCTAAAAGAAGATCTAGAGTAAAAGTGAAATACCATCCTGACTTTAATTACATATGTTTCCTTGTATTCTGAGAAGTCATTTTTGAGGCTTTATATTTGCTGACATTTAATTAATAAGGTTTTTCCAAGAATGTTTTATTCGAAAGCTCATATTTTGGGGAAAATTCCCTTTAAAGAATATGTTTTTGGCATGGTTGGAAAGTTTATTGTATTAAGCCTTATATGATAAATAAGTTGTGGGGTATCGCTTGAAATGTGACTCCATGAAGCCAACATTGCATTCGATGTCTAATTCACTCTTGATGGAGCTTAGGAATATTTTATGCGTCGTAATTGTGTTTTATTTTGAAAAGAGATTGTCATCAACATTAGGAGGAAATTAATTGAATATGAGGCAGGTGTTCATAAAAACTGGATAATTAATAATAATAATAATAATAATAATAATAATTTGATGAACCACGCAATGTTTTTGAAGTTCATTTTTAAAAAAAGACAATACATGTTTCGGATGAGACATCATCCTTTCCTCAGTTGTACAGTCACAAATAAAATGAAAATATGCAATAGCCCTACTAATGGAAATGGCCGACAAAAGGACAGAGAAAAATTCTGACCAGGTGGGAATTGAACCCACGACCTATACTCCCTAAGGTAAATGAGCTGATACCCGAGATTGAGTGAACAATCAGAGTACGAGAAATGCATTATCCGAGGTTGAGAATTTAATAACTTTAAATACAACATGTTGATCAATATTGTGTTTTCAGAATAGATGTTATAATCAATAAGGATGCCTAGGTATCTCACAAAGTCTTTGCTGTCCAGAGACACAAACATAGATCTTATTGGACTATTTATTGTGTCCAACAGAGTCGAGTGCGCTTTTCGCAAACCATATTGAGAGCGAGACGGCCGATTAATGATTTTGCTCAAGTAAAAGATTCCATTCTATTGAAGATCAATTTCTCAAAACTTAGCAAAGAAATAGGGCTATAATTATTAGCATCAGTATTATCATCTGCTTCAAAGACAAGAATGGTCTTTGCTACTCATAGCGGCTTTGGAGGTACTCCCGTTGATATCGATAGATTCTCAACTTTTTATTTGTGCAAGGATTTGCATCACATCTGCTTTAATGTTTGATTTTTCAATCGCCAATCCGACAGAACTTTGGTCCTCTTTGCGAGTTTCTACTCCTTAAACACTTCGGTCGTGTAGAACAATACCACTACCACTTGCGCGCCCGTTTAAGCAATACCCATACCACCTTGCGCGCCCGGTTGAGCAAATCGAGATTGATTTCCCCGACAATATCTACCATTTATACATTTCCCTTTTTAAGCGCGGACTTCTAAGTTGCTACCTCGGGTTTTGGTCCAGAAGAGGCTAAAACCCTAAGGGGGCAAAAATCACCTTGAAATTTTAGGCGACTGGAACAAATTGCACTTTAAACTGAGCGCACAGATCTTGTTCAAAACTTATTTTTCGTGGTTATGAAATATAAAGGTATCAGCTTCCTCATCAGAGGAAATCGGTCATACCATATCATAGAGCAGATATCTTTTGTGGAAATAAGAATCAATTTAAGAACCTAGATAGCCTAAAACTACTGTGTACTGGCTGCCTTTAAATTATTCTTTTGTTCATATTCAAAATAGCCCAACTAACCTCGTTCGGGATAACAAATTCTTTAGAATTTTTGTCTCAAAAACGAGGTTAGTTGGGCTATTTTGAATATGAACAAAAGAATAATTTAAAGGCAGCCATTTTTGCGTAGGGTCTATAAGAACCTATTTAATAACCTAACTTGGAAAAATCAAGGTTCTTATCTACGGGTGTTTACTGTACGACAATAGAGCGAGTTTCAATTGAGTGTCGTAAAACCAAAACCAAAGTAATTACTTTGGCCAATCAAAAAGGACTGAGAAAATCCGGCAAACCAATCAAAACTCGAAGTAATTACACGTAGCCGACACAAAGCGCGGGAAAATGTGCACGCGTGAGCCACGATTGGTTTTGGTTTCACTTCTGATTGGTTGAAAAAATGGCGCGAGAACTTTGAACCAATCACTGAGTGAAGTAATCAAAAACCAAAGTAATTATCTAATTACTTTCGACACTCAATTGAAAACCGCTCTAACAACAACAAAGAGCTTTATTTGCAGGACTATAACAATGCAGTATTACAAAAGCGTCGAAAGCATGATAATTACAGTAATTTAGTTATCAGGGTACAACATTGATAACTTAAGGTTAAAATATCATGATACTTAATATATCCAATATTCCAAAAAAGGGTAAAATCAATTTGTCTCTCATTTCAAAGTACGATCAGGTGAACACAATTAATTGAAGGGCAATATAGTAATCATTAGAATTTATTAGCTGTGATATCAAAATGATTTTCATGTGATTATTTTCGTATATCATCAAATTTTGTTTCAATTTTGGAAAGGAACATGTCTCTCATCGAAGAATATCTTTTACAATTTAGTAAGAGATGGGTTTCGTCCTCAATTTTACTACCACTGCAGAGGGAACATATTCGTTCATTGAAATGGATTTTGTCGTACCTACCTGTTTCAACACGTAGTTTGTGGCAACCTGTTCTGAGTTTCACGAGAGTCCTTCTTAAGGGAATTTTTTGCGTTGAATCTTGGTAAGAAGAAGGGCTGTAATTCTTTCTGATGGAATGATATACCATAATTTTTTTTTTCGAATTGCACGCGTAGCTTGATTCTAATGCGAACTGCTTTATTGTCTTCTGTCCAGTCATGCAAATACAATAAAACTCCGCGAGTAGGAATTTTGTAGTATAGTGGTTATTCACCCGTCGTCCCCTATGGAGCAGCCAGTTTTTAACTATCCCTCATATAAAATTTGAATAAAATTTAAATACAGAATTTCAAAATTCACATAAAAAGAACTATAATAAGTAAGATCGAAAGATCACATGACATCATCAGCTCCAGCCTCAAGTAATGCTCATCTCACGACGAGGACCTTTGTAGACAACTCTTAAGATCAACTGATCTTATTTGCCAAAGTGCACAAAGTTTTGCGTTCGACGGAGGAGAATGCATACTATTTTTGTCGTTTTTCGAGATCTCTCGCCTTGTTTGTTGATGACGTTGTTTTCGATGCCAGTTGATTTCCAGGGTTTCGACGGACTGGCCCTGGCTGAAATTTCGCCTCGATTATATGCGGTAAATCGGTAGCCATAGTGATCACAAGTATCCTGTCATGCCAAGGGGCTTGGAATATTTTTTGCAATTTTTTTGGTAGTGCACTTTATAAGTCAACTTGTGAGCAGGGCCTCTATAAAAATCACCAGAGGGCGAGCAATAGAGGCTCTGTAGAAATCGTGTCAAGTTTTTTAAGTCACAGCAGCCCAAGTACGAAAATCAATATGGCGTCTAGAAGTGCGATCGAGGCTTGGCCTGGGTTTAAAACAGCTTGCGCATACTCAATAAAGACTTTCTCGTCGAGTAAAGAAAGGCTCTTCTCGCAGGGACTTTTTAAGTGCACTTTAAAAGTGAACTACGCACAATGTCATCGGGTTGTAAGAGTTAGTGAGTGTGAGAGTGTATTAAAGTCCGTGGTGGAAAATAGGCCCGCGGCGCGTGCATAAATCACGTTTATAAACAGGATTGTTGGAAGCGTGCTTGAATTTCAACAAATGAGCCCCAAAATCGGCAAAAATTGTGACGCTGATAAATAATAAAGCAGCTTCTATTTCCAAAACTATGGAATTACCTGGTGATAAATAACCTCGTCTAGGAGAGTGAATTTTCGACTTTGCAGAAAAATGGTCAACCTCAAGAGTTGGACGATTGTGATCTTTGTGTTGAATTCGCACATTTCTTGTCGAACTTTAGAACACTTGGAAAAAAAACCAAAAATATGGTCATTTGCTTTTGTGGACCTCCCTACTACGCGATGATTGCTCTCGTTCCCAGTTGGGTCGAACGCGTCTACTTTCCAACCGTGAGTGTCAGGGATGAAATGGCGCTGAAAGCTGGGCGATGTGGGCTTTGGAGGGCGGTTAGCGACTATGTAAAAGAGTTTGGCTCGGATAAGTTGACACATATTGAAGGTAAAATTATCCTAGCGCAGCTCTGTGCGAGAGAATTTATTGTTCGAGGGATTTTATTCGCAATTTTGGCCCAGATTCGACGGTTGCTTTCAAATAATGCCTCCCACCTTGGCATGTTATGGTGAGGGGTTATGTCATTACATAGGTCACACTTGTCAAATAACCTCGAAATCGTCTTTCAGATACTAAAAATGATTACCGGAAGACATATTTGAAGTCTGGAGACCATTTTATTGTTATTCATATCAAGATTATTTGTGCCGAAATCGCTGCCTCGCATCTACATAGCCTAGTCTACCTTGTGCTTCAAAATATAATTTTGGGTCTTATGTTTCTGACAGCTAGTCGTATATTTTGAGGTCTCCCATCCAGATACTTGGAAGTTTAAGAAACCGCGGCGGCTACGGCGACGAAAACGTGACTTCAAAATATAATTTTGAGCTATTTTAAATATTTCATGATTATCCCATCTTGTTTATATTATACAATATGGGCGAAGTGTCCTATAACTGGATTGGTGCGGACGGATTTGAAGTAAAGAGTGAGACTGAAAGATTTACTGTAGTTTGTCCATGTTGTCGTACAAACCATAAATTTGGTAATTTCACGTAGTAGTTTTGACGAGTACGGGAGAGAAATGTTCAAAAATGCGTGCCGCACGTGCAGCACGATCACTTTTTTCTTTTAACCAATAATATTACCGATTTTTTGGTGTTGCCGTTGGCATAGCCGTCGTCGTTTCTTCAACTCCTCCTAACCCCGCAGGACATGGTTTAACGTCGGTGAACTTTTGTCGGGGAAAGTTGTCAGATGCTACTGAAGAGTGCACGCTTAAACTCACTCTGAGAAAAGACGTTGAAGCCAACTTCATGTCAGCCTCGCAGCCAATGTTTCTCGGTTCCCTTTTATTCTCTTCAATCTTTCTGGGCTTAGTATTTTACAAGTAATCACAAATCTTCTCAGGGGGCTATTTACCTAAGACATCTACCATGGCACTATAATGATTTACGATACAAAAACAATATCGTGTACTATTAGAGCTACATATTACGCAAAGACAACTTGAATCCCCTGGAAAACAAAACAAAACGCAGTTCAGCTGACGGTTATGGAATAAAACCCTGTGTCAAGTTACCGCACTACCACACCTTCGCAATGCGTTTCCTATTTTTTAATTTTGCCAAGTTGAGTGAATTTGTGTCGATTTGTTCAAAGTATCTCCAGCCCATATAATTGATACTTCGTATCAGAACATCAAAAGGCTGTGTATGGGTGCGTTTTCCAGGAAACAGAAGCCAGTTTATTATTTTTAGTGGTTTCCGTTATTTTTCCGTGACTCTTAGTATTTGAATTCAAAATCTTTGTAACTGCCATGTTTTATCACATTTTTCCAGCATTACGTCAACATCCATTTACTATATATATATGTACATAGAAGCAATTCAATGTAAACTCTCATTGTACCTGAAGAAGGCTGGTTAGGCCAGCCGAAATATAGTACACCACTAAAATCAAATCTACGTTGTATCGGCTCTTGCTTAAAATATTTAGTCTATTTTATGACTTTTATCGATCCAAATGAAATCCATGTCCTATCAAAACCTAATCAAAGCCGTTCGAAAACAATACGTACATTTTTAAAACAATAAAATGGCTGGTAATTCATCAGGGAAAATACAGTGGTTCACGAATCACGTTTAATTCAAATCTTCATTCACGGGTCACGTTTAATTAAAAAAATTCGTTCACGTGGACATGAAACGATCTTACCATCTTTAATCACGAATGACGAATAAAAAAAATAATAAATCACGATTCACGAGAAAATATATCGCCCCATCACGCTTCACGTAACAAGTATAGGGCACCCTCTGATTAGATGAAAAAATTCTTTTAATAAAGTGCCTATGAAGTAAAAAATATCTTTTGCTTATTTTAAAGACCTTTCAACTTGTATCACATTATTGAAATATTGTCATATCCTGCTGAAGTGCGGGATCGAAATCTATTACAAATCGCAATGACTTCTTGATCTATTGCGGACTGAATAAAATGAATTAATAAAACTTCCATTCAAAAGCAAATATGAGATTTGTCTGACGCCGGAATTGATTTAGCTATGTTAGGCTCAATATCCGTAAAATACTCACAAACACGGTTTGCTATGAAAATAGGATTTACAGTATCCCTAACTAGTGCTCCAGCTCTAGATCGACTAGACACTTAAGTAAAGTTCCTTTCCAAGTTGATTTCGCATTTTATTTATATTCATGTAATTTAATATTGTAGCTATAGGACAGGACCTACGCAAGGCAAAGAGAATATTGGCTGCTTAAGGTCCTTATTTATACCTCGGGATCACCAAAACGCGTCCACAAAATTTACTGCTACAGCTTTATTTACCTGAAAGAGAAATAATACGCCAACGGAATTGTGGCTACAGGTTTATATGTGGCTACAGGTTTATATTCATGTAATTTAATATTGTAGCTATAGGACAGGACCTACGCAAGGCAAAGAGAATATTGGCTGCTTAAGGTCCTTATTTATACCTCGGGATCACCAAAACGCGTCCACAAAATTTACTGCTACAGCTTTATTTACCTGAAAGAGAAATAATACGCCAACGGAATTGTGGCTACAGGTTTCTTGTACAGGCGGCGTCATCGTGACTGATTGAGTGAGAATGACAACATTCAACGCTAGCGTATTCTGCTCGGAAGAATTAACCAAAGGCTTACACAAGCAACTGATATGGTTTTCTGTCGTCAACATTATTGTTGCGTTTACTACAATTTCGGCAAACACTGTTATTCTAATCGCGCTTCCCAAGGTAACCTTGATTCATCCACCTTCCAAAGTCTTGCTTCGAAATTTGGTAGTAAGCGATCTCGCCGTTGGCGTCGTAGAAATAGGTATAGTTATTTACTGGATCTCCATGGTGCAAGAATGGTGGCAGATTTGCCACGATTTCTATTTTGCGCATCTGATAGGAAGCACTATTTTGCTTCCAGTATCATTGTGGACAGTAACTGCCGTAAGCGTGGACAGACTTCTGGCGTTATTATTAGGACTTAGATACAGACAGGTTGTGACCGTAAGACGAGTGTATGTGTTTCTTATCGCCTTCTGGTTCTCTTTTGGTATCGTAGTTCTCGCTCTTGGATTTTCCAGCCACGTCGCATGGGAAATTTTTATGGCAACGAGTACATTGCTTTGTGTGATAATATCCATCTACTGTTACACCAGGATTTTTCTGAGGCTTCGTCATCATCAAACTCAGGTACAAAAACAAGCTCAGGAACAAGTAGATGGAAGAAATCCGATGAATATTGCACGATACAGAAAGACATTGTCGACTACAATGTGGTTGCAATTGGCAGTAGTAATTTGTTTTTTCCCGTATGGGGCTCTCTCACCGTTCGCATTTCGAGAAATTGTAACAAGACAGTCGTCAGGTTTTTTTCTTGCATTGTATGTCACGGTAACTTTAATGTTTTTCAACTCAAGTTTAAATCCAATTTTGTATTGTTGGAAGATGAACGAAGTGAGACTAGCAGTGAAAAACACATTGAGACAACTAATAAGTCTATTTTGTTCTCCAAACCAAATAGAAACGAACAGGTAATTAATGATAGTATATGCCGTGAACGCCCGAGCAAATATTGTGCTGCACGCCAGTAGATACGTATGGGTTATTGACCAAGCGTGAGGTCAAGATGACTGGATATTGGCCAAGTTCTTTTTTTGCGTGTTTATGGACCGAGACGAAGTCGAGGTCCATAAACACGCAAAAAAAGAACGAGGCCAATATCCAGTCATCTTGACCGAACAATCTTGGTCAATAAAGGATTTATTATATGACTTAAAACACCAAAAAATGATCTTTGATCTTGCGGGACCAAGCGAGAAATCCGGAGCGGGCAGTATCGCTCCATCTTGCCCGCTCGGGTAGCCAATCAGAGCGCGCGATTTGGTTCATCTTGCCCGCTCACGGAGCTAGTCATATAATAAGAGACATTATTGAAGAGATCTGAGGAAAACCTGAGGAAAGGCAGATGAATACAACAAAATATACAACATTTAACTGTTTTAACGTACGTAACAGGAGAGATTTAGAAAATAAATTGATTAAAAGGTTAGACGCTAAAAGATTTTTAAAACACAATCAAAGTTTTGAGGAACTTTAACACCAAGTTTGATTGCCTAGTCTACAAGGTGTTGTACATAAAGGACATGCAGCCTTCTCTTAACACGCAAGTCGACTCCATTCGTGCCAAAGTGTTTACGTGGCACTTTCGAACATTTTATTTTTCCTTATTGTGTTTCTTACCTTGGGGATTATACCCATAGGACCCGCGAATATTTTATGTATTGTTTCGCATATTATAAATTCGTATTACACCTTATACTTTCACACTTTGTAACTTGATAATGGCGTAACGTAGCGCCGAAACGTCGTGCGCTTTTTAAAATGTTTTAAAAAAGGAAGTTTTAATGGCATGAAGGGAGACAGGCTAAGCCTTTCCTTCTCTAAAGGAAGATCTAGAGTAAAAGTGAAATACCATCCTGACTTGAATTACATATGTTTCCTTGTATTCTGAGAAGTCAATTTTGAGGCTATATATTTGCTGACATTTAATTAATAAGGTTTTTCCAAGAATATTTTATTCTAAAGCTCATATTTTGGGGAAAATTCCCTTTAAAGAATATGTTTTTGGCATGGTTGGAAAGTTTATTGTATTAAGCCTTATATGATAAATAAGTTGTGGGGTATCGCGTGAAATGTGACTCTATGAAGCCAACATTGCATTCGATGTCTAATTCACTCTTGATGGAGCTTAGGAATATTTTATGCGTCGTAATTATGTTTTATTTTGAAAACAGATTGTCATCAACATTAGGAGATAATTAATTGAATATGAGGCAGGTGTTTATAAAAACTGGATAATTAATAATAATAATAATAATAATACTTTGATGAACCACGCAATGTTTTTGAAGTTCATTTTTAAATAAAGACAATACATGTTTCGGATGAGACATCATCCTTTTCTCAGTTGTACAGTCACAAACAAAATGAAAATATGCAATAGCCCTACTTATGGAAATGGGCCGACATAAGGACAGAGAAAAACTCTGACCAGGTGGGAATTGAACCCACGACCTATACTCCCTAACGTAAATGAGCTGATACCCGAGATTGAGTGAACAATCAGAGTACGAGAAATGCATTATCCGAGGTTTAGAATTTGAAAATTTTAAATACAACATGTTGATCAATATTGTGTTTTCAGAATAGATGTTATAATCAATAAGGATGCCTAGGTATCTCACAAAGTCTTTGCTGTCCAGAGACACAAACATAGATCTTATTGGACGATTTATTGTGTCCAACAGAGTTGAGTGCGCTTTTCGCAAACCATATTGAGAGCGAGACAGCCGATTAATGATTTTGCTCAACTTGAGCAAAAGATTCCATTCTATTGAAGATCAATTTCTCAATTTCTATTGAAGATCAATTTCTGCGGGGGCAAAAATCACCTTGAAATTTTAGGCGACTAGAACAAATTGCACTTTAAACTGAGCGCACAGATCTTGTTCAAAACTTATTTTTCGTGGTTATGAAATATAAAGGTATCCGCTTCCTCATCAGAGGAAATCGGTCATACCATATCATAGAGTAGATATCTTTTGTGGAAATAAGAATCAATTTAAGAACCTAGATAGCCTAAAACTACTGTGTACTGGCTGCCTTTAAATTATTCTTTTGTTCATATTCAAAATAGCCCTACTAACCTCGTTCGGGATAACAAATTCTTTAGAATTTTTGTCTCAAAAACGAGGTTAGTTGGGCTATTTTGAATATGAACAAAAGAGTAATTTAAAGGCAGCCATTTTTGCGTAGGGTCTATAAGAACCTATTTAATAACCTAACTCTGAAAAATTTAGGTTCTTATCTACGGGTGTTTACTGTACGACAATAACAACAACAAAGAGCTTTATTTGCGGGACTATAACAATGCAGTATTGCAAAAGGGTCGAAAGCATGATAATTACAGTAATTTAGTTATCAGGGTACAACATTGATAACCTAAGATTAAAACATCATAATACTTAATATATCCAATATTCCAGAAAAGGGTCAAATCAATTTGTCTCTCATTTCAAAGTACGATGATGTGAACACAATTAATTGAAGGGCAATATAGTAATCATTAGAATTAATTAGCTGTGATATCAAAATGATTTTCATGTGATAATTTTCGTATATCATCAAATTTTGTTTCAATTTTGGAAAGGAACATGTCTTTCATCGAAGAATATCTTTTACAATTTAGTAAGAGATGGGTTTCGTCCTCAATTTTACTACCACTGCAGAGGGAACATATTCTTTCATTGAAAGGGATTTTGTCGTACCTACCTGTTTCAACACGTAGTTTGTGGCAACCTGTTCTGAGTTTCACGAGAGTCCTTCTTAAGGGATTTTTTCGCGTTGAATCTAGGTAAGAAGAAGGGCTGTAATTCTTTCTGATGGAATGATATACCATAATTTTTTTTTCGAATTGCACGCGTAGCTTGATTCTAATGCGAACTGCTTTATTGTCTTCTGTACAGTCATGCAAATACAATAAAACTCCGCGAGTAGGAACCTTCCATGTTGAAATTTAGCTTAAAAACGTTCTTAAATAAATGGTTATTAACAGAAATTTAAGCTGTCTTGATTCTTAAATAGGTTCTTAGTTTCTGAAGAAAAAGATCACTTTGTAGGTAGCCGAATTTTGTAGTATAATGGGTATTCAGCCGTCGTCCCCTATGGAGCAGCCAGTTTTTAAGTATCCCTCATATAAAATTTGAATAAAATTTAAATACAGAATTTCAAAATTCACATAAAAAGAACTATAATAAGTAAGATCGAAAGTTTACATGACATCATCAGCTCCAGCCTCAAGTAATGCTCATCTCACGACGAGGACGTTTGTAGACAACTCTTAAGGTCAATTGATCTTATTTGCCAAAGTGCACAAAGTTTTGCGTTCGACGGAGGAGAACGCATACTATTTTTGTCGTTTTTCGAGATCTCTCGCCTTGTTTGTTGATGACGTTGTTTTCGATGCCAGTTGATTTCCAGGGTTTCGACGGACTGGCCCTGGCTGAAATTTCGCCTCGATTTCATGCGGTAAATCGGTAGCCATAGTGATCACAAGTATCCTGTCATGCCAAGGGGCTGGGAATATATTTTACAATTTTTTTGGTAGTGCACTTTATAAGTCAACTTGTGAGCAGGGCCTCTCTAAAATTCACCAGAGGGCGAGCAATAGAGGCTCTGCAGATATCGTGTCAAGTTTTTTTAAGTCACCGCAGCCCAAGTACGAAAATCAATATGGCGTCTAGAAGTGCGATCGAGACTTAGCCTGGGTTTGAAACTGTCTCCAAGCAACAGCGTGCGCATACTCAATAAAGACTTTCTCGTCGAGTAAAGAAAGGCTCTTCTCGCAGGGACTTTATAAGTGCACTTTAAAAGTGAACTACGCACAATGTCATCGGAATGTAAGAGTTATTATTCGGAATTTTAAAATTATTTTTTAAAAAAAATTAAAGGTTTTACAACATTTGAAGAGATGTATGAAGAGACGAGACATTAAGCAACAATCGTAGCAAATATTGTTTGGATGACTACAAAAGAAGACGTAGTCCCCACAAGGGGGATTGGGAAACATATGGCCCACAAGTAGCCAGGGGCGCGTATGTGTGAGTTGGTGAGTGTGAGAGTGTATTAAAGTCCGTGGTGGAAAATAGGCCCGCAGCGCGTGCATAAATCACGTTTATAAACAGGATTGCTGGAAGCGTGCTTGAATTTCAACAAATGAGCCCCAAAATCGGCAAAAATTGTGACACTGATAAATAATAAAGCAGCTTCTATTTCCAAAACTATGGAATTACCTGGTGATAAATAACCTTGTCTAGGAGAATGAATTTTCGACTTTGCAGAAAAAATGGTCAACCTCAAGAGTTGGACGATTGTGATCTTTGTGTTGAATTCGCATATTTCTTGTCGAACTTTAGAACACTTGGAAAAAAATTCAAAAATATGGTCATTTGCTTTTGTGGACCTCCCTACTACGCGATGATTGCTCTCGTTCCCAGTTGGGTCGAACGCGTCTACTTTCCAACTGTGAGTGTCAGGGATGAAATGGCGCTGAAAGCTGGGCGATGTGGGCTTTGGAGGGCGGTTAGCGACTATGGAAAAGAGTTTGGCTCGGATAAGTTGACACATGTGCGAGAGAATTTATTGTTCGAGGCATTTTATTCGCAATTTTGGTCCAGATTCGACGGTTGCTTCGAAATAATGCCTTCCACCTTGGCATGTTATGGTGAAGGGTTATGTCAGTACATAGGTCACACTTGTTAAATAACCTCGAAATCGTCTTTCAGATACTAAAAATGATTACCGGAAGACATATTTGAAGTCTGGAGACCATTTTATTGTTATTCATATCAAGATTATTTGTGCCGAAATCGCTGCCTCGCATCTACATAGCCTAGTCTACCTTGTGCTTCAAAATATAATTTTGGGTCTTATGTTTCTGACAGCTAGTCGTATGTTTTGAGGTCTCCCATCCAGATTCTTGGAAGTTTAAGAAAGCGCAGCGGCTACGGCGACGAAAACGTGACTTCAAAATATAATTTTGAGCTATTTTAAATATTTCATGATTAATTATCCCATCTTGTTTATATTAATTATACAATATGGGCAAAGTGGTCCTATAACTGGGATTGGTAGGGATGGATTTGAAGTAAAGAGTGAGGCTAAAAGATTCACAGTAGCTTGTCCACGTTGTCGTACAAACCATAAATTTGGTAATCTCACGTAGTAGTTTTAACGAGTACGGGAGAGAAATGTTCAAAAATGCGTGCCGCACGTGCAGCACGATCACTTTTTTCTTTTAACCAATAATATTACCGATTTTTTGGTGTTGCCGTTGGCATAGCCGTCGTCGTTTCTTCAACTCCTCCTAACCCCGCAGGACATGGTTTAACGTCGGTGAACTTTTGTCGGGGAAAGTTGTCAGATGCTACTGAAGAGTGCACGCTTAAACTCACTGTGAGAAAAGACGTTGAAGCCAACTTCATGTCAGCCTCGCAGCCAATGTTTCTCGGTTCCCTTTTATTTTCTTCAATCTTTCTGGGCTTAGTATTTTACAAGTAATCACAAATCTTCTCGGGGGGCTATTTACCTAAGACATCTACCATGGCACTATAATGATTTACGATACCAAAACAATATCGTGCACTATTAGAGCTACATATTACGCAAAGACAACTTGAATCACCTGGAAAACAAAACAAAACGCAGTTCAGCTGACGGTTATGGAATAAAACCCCTTTGTCAAGTTACCGCACTACCACACCTACGCAATGCGTTCCTATTTTTTAATTTTGCCAAGTTGAGTGAATTTGTGTCGATTTCTTCAAAGTATCTCCAGCCCATATGATTGATACTTCGTATTAGAACATCAGAAGGCTGTGTACGGGTGCGTTTTCTAGGAAACAGAAGCCAGTTTATAATTTTCAGTGATTTCCGTTATTTTTCCGTGACTCTTAGTATTTGAATTCAAAATCTTTGTAACTGCCATGTTTTATCACATTTTTCCAGTATTACGTCAACATCCATTTACTATATATATATGTACATAGAAGCAATTCAAGGTAAACTCTCATTGTACCTGAAAAAGGCTGGTTTGGCCAGCCGAAATATAGTACACCACTAAAATCAAATCTACGTTGTA
>NC_090889.1:19387014-19452014 GCF_036669925.1 Montipora capricornis
ATTTAGCTTAAAAACGTTCTTAAATAAATGGTTATTAATAGAAATTTAAGCTGTCTTGATTCTTAAATAGGTTCTTAGTTTCTGAAGAAAAAGATCACTTTGTAGGTAGCCGAATTTTGTAGTATAATGGGTATTCAGCCGTCGTCCCCTATGGAGCAGCCAGTTTTTAACTATCCCTCATATAAAATTTGAATAAAATTTAAAAACAGAATTTCAAAATTCACATAAAAAGAACTATAATAAGTAAGATCGAAAGATCACATGACATCATCAGCTCCAGCCTCGAGTAATGCTCATCTCACGACGAGGACGTTTGTAGACAACTCTTAAGGTCAATTGATCTTATTTGCCAAAATGCACAAAGTTTTGCGTTCGACGGAGGAGAACGCATACTATTTTTGTCGCTGTTCGAGATCTCTCGCCTTGTTTGTTGATGACGTTGTTTTCGATGCCAGTTGATTTCCAGGGTTTCGACGGACTGGCCCTGGCTGAAATTTCGCCTCAATTTCATGCGGTAAATCGGTAGCCATAGTGATCACAAGTATCCTGTCATGCCAAGGGGCTGGGAATATTTTTTGCAATTTTTTTGGTAGTGCACTTTATAAGTCAACTTGTGAGCAGGGCCTCTATAAAAATCACCAGAGGGCGAGCAATAGAGGCTCTGCAGAAATCGTGTCAAGTTTTTTAAGTCACCGCAGCCCAAGTACGAAAATCAATATGGCGTCTAGAAGTGCGATCGAGACTTGGCCTGGGTTTGAAACTGTCTCCAAATAACAGCGTGCGCATACTCAATAAAGACTTTCTCGTCGAGTAAAGAAAGGCTCTTCTCGCAGGGACTTTATAAGTGCACTTTAAAAGTGATCTACGCACAATGTCATCGGGTTGTAAGAGTTAGTGAGTGTGAGAGTGTATTAAAGTCCGTGGTGGAAAATAGGCCCGCAGCGCGTGCATAAATCACGTTTATAAACAGGATTGTTGGAAGCGTGCTTGAATTTCAACAAATGAGCCCCAAAATCGGCAAAAATTTCTATTTCCAAAACTATGGAATTACCTGGTGATAAATAACCTCGTCTAGGAGAGTGAATTTTCGACTTTGCAGAAAAAATGGTCAACCTCAAGAGTGGGACGATTGTGATCTTTGTGCTGAATTCGCACATTTCTTGTCGAACTTTAGAACACTTGGAAGAAAAACCAAAAATATGGTCATTTGCTTTTGTGGACCTCCCTACTACGCGATGATTGCTCTCGTTTCCAGTTGGGTCGAATGCGTCTACTTTCCAACCGTGAGTGTCAGGGATGAAATGGCGCTGAAAGCTGGGCGATGTGGGCTTTGGAGGGCGGTTAGCGACTACGGAAAAGAGTTTCGCTCGGATCTGGGTGCTTGGTTCAATAATACATTTGATATGTCCCAACATGACCAATCTTTGCAGTGCATCATTCTTTTAGTTACACAATATAAGACGCATAAGAAAAAATTTAACGCAAGAAGCGACCGCAACACTGGTGCACTCTTTTGTCACATGCAGAATCGATTACTGCAATAGCTTATTGTATGGTCTACCTGACTAATAGTTATCCAAGCTTCAAAGGGTCCAAAACTCGGCCGCCAGATTAGTTTATGACGAAAGTAAATTCTGTCACATTACCCCATTATTGATGAAACTTCACTGGCTTCCCATAATCTACAGAATCAGGTTCAAAATAGCACTTTTAACGTACAAGGCAATCAGTGGCTTAGCGCCGTCTTACATAAGTGATCTTATGTCCATTAAGACCGGTGCAAATTACTCTTTGCGATCTGGCAACGAATTACTTTTAAATTTTCCTTTACGTAAGTATTATTCTACACTTGGTGACCGTTCTTTTAGTATGGCTGCCCCTCACGTTTGGAATTCACTTCCTTCCTTCATTAGGAAAGCCATCACAATTAACAATTTTAAGAGTCAACTTAAAACTTATTATTATAAATTAGCATATTTTTAGTTTACAGGAATTAACAATTTTATTGGCACTTTGAATTCATGTAATTAATCTTAAGTTAACTTACAAATATATTTATGAACATATTCTTAGCTTATATGAACTGATAAATTTTATTGGTATTTTAATCCATATTAAGCGCATGCCATCATTCTGTCATGAAGCATGCGCTATATAAGTTTTTAAGTTATTATTATTATTATTATTATTATTATTATTATTATTATTATTATTATTATTATTATTGATAAGTTGACACATATTGAAGGTAAAATTATCCTAGCGCAGCTCTGTACGAGATAATTTATTGGTCGAGGGATTTTATTCGCAATTTTGGTCCAGATTCGACGGTTGCTTCGAAATAATGCCTCTCACCTTGGCATGTTATGGTGAAGGGTTATGTCAGTACCTAGGTCACACTTGTCAAATACTAAAAATGATTACCGGAAGACATATTTGAAGTCTGGAGACCATTTTATTGTTATTCATATCAAGATTATTTGTGCCGAAATCGCTGCCTCGCATCTACATAGCCTAGTCTACCTTGTGCTTCAAAATATAATTTTGGGTCTTATGTTTCTGACAGCTAGTCGTATATTTTGAGGTCTCCCATCCAGATACTTGGAAGTTTAAGAAAGCGCGGCGGCTACGAAAACGTGACTTCAAAATATAATTTTGAGCTATTTTAAATATTTCATGATTATCCCATCTTGTTTATATTATACAATATGGGCGAAGTGTCCTATAACTGGATTGGTACAGACGGATTTGAAGTAAAGAGTGAGACTGAAAGATTTACTGTAGTTTGTCCATGTTGTCGTCAAAACCTTAAATTTGGTCATTTCACGTAGTAGTTTTGACGAGTACAGGAGAGGAATGTTCAAAAATGCGTGCCGCATGCATTTTTGAACATCACTTTGTTTCTTTTAACCAATAATATTACTGATTTTTTGGAGTTGCCGTTGGCATAGCCGTCGTCGTTTCTTAAACACCTCCTTACCCCGCAGGACAGGGTTTAACGTCGGTGAACTTTTGTCGGGGAAAGTTGTCAGATGCTACGGAAGAGTACACGCTTAAACTCGCTGTGGGAAAAGACGTTGAAGCCAACTTCATGTCAGCCTCGCAGCCAATGTTTCTCGATTCCCTTTTATTTTCTTCAATCTTTCTGGGCTTAGTATTTTACAAGTAATCACAAGTCTTCTCGGGGGGCTATTTACCTAAGACATCTACCATGGCACTATAATGATTTACGATACCAAAACAATATCGTGTACTATTAGAGCTACATATTACGCAAAGACAACTTGAATCCCCTGGAAAACAAAACACAGCTCGGCTGACAGTTATGGAATAAAACCCTGTATCAAGTTACCGCACTACCACACGTACGCAATGCGTTCCTATTTTTTAATTTTGCCAGGTTGAGTGAATTTGTGTCGATTTGTTCAAAGTATCTCCAGCCAATATGATTGATACTTCGTATCAGAACATCAGGAGGCTGTGTACGGGTGCGTTTGCTAGGAAACAGAAGCCTCAATTCGCACAATCAACAGGTTGACACGTAAACATTGCGTAAACATTGTGACACCCGACGATACATTCCCTTCGGTCATCACCAGTGATAAGATGAAGGCCGACCATTTCGAGGTACACAGCTCTAAAATACGAGTTTCTTACCAATACACAGATCAAAATACACAAATATTGCCTATAGCGGGGTTGCCTTAGGGTGTCTCACGTTTACACAAGCATATCTCAAATCACGTGTTGTATACAAATTCAGTTTACTTGTGCGGGCTGTGGTGCTCGCTACGTTGGTGAAACCAACAGGTATTTCTACACACGTGTAAATGAGCACCTTTTCCGGGATAAAACTTCTCATATTTACAAGCATCTTAGTTTTTCTAAAAATTGTCAGGATAATTGTGATGTTTCTTGCTTCAAAATTATTGATAATGCTACTTCTTTCTGTCAACTCAAAATCAAGGAGAGCTTCCATATTGAGCGCTTGAAACCCAAACTCAACAAACAAGTTGATCCTGTCAGTTAAGCATTACACTTTTAAACTTTTACCGTTATTTCAGTTGTGTTCTCTGTAATATTGTTGGTTCGTTTGAATTTTACCTATTTGTAACGAACATTTAATCTACAAAGAATCATCGTATTGATAGTTATATACCCGGTATATACGAATTATCTTGTAAAAAGTTTAATTTCACACTCAGTGAGCTGAAGATGTTGTTTGAAACATCGAAACATGTTCCTTAAACTCAAAAGTGTGTTTGTATTTTTAAAAATATTGATATCGTAATGAGATTTTAAATATGCGTGGTATTGGGAACGAGAAATGTATTTTCCGCTGGTATTCCAAGTAATTAGTTGCGGTTGTTTCATTTCACACCTGCCGCACCCACTATTGTGCATTCTGTTTTTCATGTATGTCAGAATTGGCCAGTTATTAGTATTTATACCCTCCGCTGTCTCTTGAGTACCATTCACGCTTGCGGTTCCATACAGTTTATTCATCTTTCTGCTTTAAGATAATAAGTCATTAATTAAGCAAAGTGTTAAGTATGAGGACTGGAAAATTGCTATGTCTTATTTTGTGAAGGACGGGTTCATGTTTTCCTTCGATTTAAACTTTTCTGGGGTTTTCATGGCGTGCGCCCGATTCCATTAAGGAAATATTTTATGTTTTTACTGTGCTCCCGTTCGGTCTGTCCTCTGCCCCTTTGGTTTTCACTAAGGTTTTGAAGCCTTTAGAAAAGAATTGGAGAGTACAGGGTCTTTGTATTGCCATCTTCTTGGATGATGGTTGGGCGATTGTTCAGGATAGAGAAAGTTGTCGCATTAAGGCCGGGGCTGTAAGGGCGGATTTGTGCAACGCAGGTTTTGTTGTCAATGAAGATAAATCGGTATGGGAACCCACCCAAGGATTGCACTGGCTGGGTATTACCTGGAATGCTGCATTAGGTACTTTGAAAATTGTGGAAAGGAGAATTGTTAAGATCATTAACTCAATTGATCATATTATTGAAGCCGATTTCAAAGTTTCTGCGAGAGAGTTGTCCTCCTTCACAGGTCAAATTATCTCTACCGGGCGTGTAGTTGGTAACATTGGCAGGATAATGACCAGACATTGTGTCTTGTCCACCTTGTGCAGGGATAATTGGGATTCTATATCCCTTCTCGACGATTATTGCAAGGAAGAACTGTATTTTTGGAAGAAAAATATGGTTAATATCAACACTAGGTATTGCTTTGTAAGTAAGGTGCCAAGTTATTTTGTGTATTCTGACGCCAGTGCCACCGGAGGTGGAGCAATTATTGATTTTAACAATGATTTTGTGTGCCACAAAATGTGGTCAGAGAACGAGAGAGGTCAAAGTTCAACGTGGAGAGAACTGTCTGTTATTGAGTTTTCTTTGCAATCATTTGCCTCAGTGTTGGAAGGATCACACGTTAAGTGGTTTACGGATAGCCAGGTAGCTGCTAAGATTGTTGAAGTGGGCGGCATGAAATTAGGTTTGCACAAAATGGCCAGAAGGATTTTTGATATTTGTATCCGATCGGGAATTCACTTAGAAGTACGGTGGATCCCTCGCACTTCGAATAAACAAGCTGATTATATAAGTCGGTTAATTGATACTGATGATTGGCAAATTACTGAAGAATTTTTTCTTTTTCTTGATGACTTATGGGGTCCGCATAGTGTAGATTGCTTTGCAAATTATTATAATCACAAGATCCCCAGGTATTTCTCGAGGTTTTGGAATCCCAATTCCTCGGGTGTTGATTTTTTCTTTCAGTCTCTTCGAGGGGAAAATTGCTTAATAGTCCCTCCAGTTGGTATCATCCCACGAGTGTTACATTATCTTAAATCTCAACAGGCCGTCGGTACGCTCGTTGTATATACCTCTTTGGCCTTCGTCTCATTTCTGGCCCTTAATTGCACACAAGTATAGTCGTTATCTTGTGGCTCACTCTATTCATATCGCGAATGAGGTTCTTACCAATGGAAAAAATTTTAATTCGCTCTTGGGGTCTGATCTTTTCACAGGAAATATTTTTGCCTTTAGACTAAAATTTCAGAATAAAAACTAGCGATAAAAAACGACGTTTCGATCTCTCTGAGATCAGACTTGGTTGAATTGCTGAATATTGCCACCAAGAACCAGCTTTTTCAGTTTGAGGGGAGCTTGTATGAACAAATCGATGGTGTTGCTATGGGTTCGCCACTTGGACCCCTGATGGCCAACACATTTATGTGCAGTATTGAAGATCGACTTCAGGACCAAGGGAAATTACCCGAGTTCTACAAACGCTATGTGGATGACACATTAAGCATAATGCCCAACGTCGAAACAGCAAAATCATTCCTTTCTGTTCTGAACGAGATCCATCCATCGGTTAGCTTCACCATGGAACTTGGCGAACACGGTAAACTTCCCTTCCTGGGAACGGAGATTCGGAAATGCAATGGTTGCTTGGAGACAAGGGTATACAGAAAACCAACTGACACCGGATTATTGCTGCATTACAAGAGCCACGTCGATGTTAGATACAAGAAGTCATTGCTAAAAACAATGCTGGATCGTGCCTTTAAATTGTCATCTACCTGGAAACTGTTCCACCTGGAATGTGACCGTCTCACACAAACGTTCTCCCGACTTCAGTACCCAGCCCAACTGCTGCAATCGACCATCAGTAATTTTGTCACCAAGAAAGTTTCCGACGAGGCAATTTCCACACGAGCATGTAACGTGAATGAAGCGCCTGTCAGAATAGTGTTACCTTTCAAAGATCAGAGATCGGCTAATTCAGCGCGAAGGCAACTTGGGGAACTGGGCCGAAAAATTGGAATTGATATTCACGCCGTGTATTGCCGTGTATACAAGCCGTAAGATTGGACACCATATCAAACCGAAAGAAAAGAAGCCGCCTATCATAAACCAGCAACGCGTTGTTTACCAGTACAAGTGTGGTTTGTGCGATGCAAACTATGTCGGGTATACGTGCCGACACCTCTATCAGCGAGTCGAGGAACACATGAAAGGATCGTCTTCAATCGGGAATCACATTAAAGAGCAACATGGAACAGTCCCGAGTGACATATATCGTGACTTTAAGATCTTGAGAAAGTGCGAAAGTAAATTCGATTGCCTCATCTACGAAATGCTTTTTATAAAGGAGCTTAAACCAACTTTGAACAAACAGTCAGATTCAATCCGTGCGAAGTTATTTATATAGTTCTTTATAGCGTTTTGGTATCTTAACACTCACGCTTTAGCGTTTTAACCAACAGTCATGTAGATTTAATCCGTGCAAGTTATTTATATAGTATTTTAATATTTTAACACTTACATTTTAGCGCTTGTATTTACATATTTTATCTTTGGACATTCTCACGTCTTAATTTGTACTTATATATGCAGATTTTATTCGCTTCTTTTACTACTTGAAAATGATCTCAGAGAGATCGAAACGTCGTTTTTTATCGCTAGTTTTTATTCTGAAATGTGTTTCAAAAAAACTACTTATAAGACTAAAATTTACCGATTAATTTACTGGGCCTGTGTGTCTACTAGCCTATGTTTTTTCAGTTGTTGGCACTGGCCAAGGCAGTATGCTGTTTATTTGTAAGGCACTGGCCTAATTTTTGGTTTGTCATTTCATATGGTGCTGTCCTAATAGGAGTATAGTTGATTTATGTGGCACTGGCCTAATCAATGGTTGTTGATCTACGCGGCACTGGCCCATATGATCATTTAACGTCTTACGTGGCACTGGCCTCAGCAATGACGGATTTTTGTACGGTTATTAAAGGATGTTCTGTCTTTCTTTTGTTCTTCTAGTATGTATGTTTTGTTCTTGTCTTTACAGCTTATGCTATCAAGTAATTCTTGGAAAGGCTTTCAACAGTTTTCTTCAATCAACGTTTATGAAGTGCTAAATGTTATGTTGAAGTCCAGGGCGGATTCGACCACTAAAGCTTACGTTCGCGTTATCAGAAAGTTCTTGGACTGGTCTAAAAGTAGACAGTTCAACATGCAGTTACCTTTTCCTCTTGAGTGTTGTTTCTCTATATTTGTTTGAAGTTCAGCAGTCTTCCGCTTCTAGTTCCTCAGTAATTTTAGCCCATGCGGCCCTTACTTGGTTACATTCTTTTCTCCCTAGTTTGGATCGTAATCCTTTAGATAGTGAATTTTGCAGAAATGTCGTCGAATCTGCTAAACGCCAGAAGTCACAGCCAGTTATGAAAAAAAAGCCTATTTCCACAGAGATTATAAGGCGTATTTTAGATATTCATAACAAGAAAGATGCTAATTTAAAGAATCTCCGTATTGCTGCGTTGTGCTCTTTAGTCTTCGCAGGGTTTTTTCGTTATGACGAATTATGCAATATCGTTCCGGAGCATATCGAATTTCACAGCGCTTATATAAGAATTTTTGTGCCTTGTAGTAAGACAGATGTTTATAGGGAAGGGAATTTCGTCTATATTAGTGCATCTGGATCTAAGTACCGTCCTGTTGGTGTTTTACAACGTTATTTAGATTTATCTGGTATTGACTTAAATAGTCCTCTCCCTTTATTTAGACCAATTGTTTTTCACTGTAGTGCTTCTAGCTATACCCTGAGGAGCGGAAAGATTTCTTATACTACCTGTAGAGATATCTTAAGGGATACCTTAAGTCAGCTGGGCTACAACACTAATGATTATGGTCTTCATAGTTCTCTTTACTCCATCTCAATAGAGCGAAGGCCTCTGCATCCCTTGGTCCTGGGTAGGTATTGTAACGGGTTCGAACCACAGGGCTGTCTTACTCCGTTTTCTACTATTATCTTGCGCGCTTTCCTGTTGATTTGCTTCAAATCTGTAACCGTCCACTATAATTATCATTATTATTCATTTAAAATATTTCCCCTTTTCTGATTGGTTAAAACCATACGCATAATTCACCATAACCAGCTGCTGTTCACCAAATTTGGAAAGAAACTTCGTCGTCATGGAATCAATAACGTCAAAAGTGCAGCGCACTGCATATTATTGAACCGATGACGTCAAAATGACGTCAAAAGTGCAGGCCCGCTGCAAATTATTGAAGCGTTGACCGAAAAAAGCTGGGGACGAGATTGTGTTATTTTTGTTGAGCAGAAAAATGGCTGCGAGTAGGTTTAGAAGTTTGAGCGAAGAAAATATAATGAATGAATAATTAAGCAATCATTGAATTCGGCTTTCGTAGAATATGAAGAATTCTGCAGATCTCGGAGGATGTTATCCACCTCGACCTTCGGCCTTGGTGGATGACACCCTCCTCGACCTGCAGAATTCTTCATATCCTACTCAGCCTCATTCAATAATTGCTAATTATTAAATTTTCAACCTCGGTCAATGCATTTCTCGTGCCCTGATTGGTTTACTCGATCTCGGTTATAAGCTCATATACCTTAGTTTGACCTTATATGGCAAATGATTACGCTAAACGTTGCTAAGCTAAAATGTTTTTAGCCTGAAAGCGAAATTTCTCTCTAAATAAAGCAAAATAAAAAATTTCTTTTGTGGAAAGTTTGGATCAATTCCGACGTTTAGAAGTACGCGAAAAGGTAAGAACTGTTTTTGTGATGGGCCTGCGTCTGTCTGACCACCAGGTATTACACAACAGCGGCATCTTCATCAAGTTTTTTCAATTTTGCTCGGATTTTCTCGTTTTTTTCGCTCGTATTTCAAAGGTACTTCCAAACATTTGGAGTTTAAGGAATTTAATAAAACAATTATTCCATTCGCGCTTGTTGAATATGACACTGATTATAGCCAACTCGGCGTTACGCGCCTTGTTGGCTATTTACCAGGGTCTTGTCTTTAAGATCTACGACGACGACGGTCGACGAAAACGTCGCTTCAAAATATAACTTGGCTCTATCTTAAGTCTTTCGCGATTATTCAGTCTCGTTCACGTCCTACAGTATGGGCGAAGTATCCTAAAAATAAATTGGTACGAGCGGTTTCAGAGTAAAAAGAGAGAATGAAAGATTCTCTGTTGCACGCTTAACCTCAAATTTGGCAATTTCACGTCGTCGTTATGCAGAGGACCATAAAAATACTGGCTAAAATCTGTGCTGCACGTGCAGCACGATTATTTATGCTCTTTTAACCAATGATGTTATTCTTTTGTGGCGTTGTCATAGTCGTAGCTGTCGTCGTTTCCTGAACTCCCTACTAGTAGGGAGCTTAAGCAACGATAACCGCAACGGCAACGAGAGCATCATCTCAAAATATAAATTTGCGTTGTTTTAATCGGTTCGTGACAATTTCAACGTTTTTAATATGACAAAGGTGTGGTATTTCTTCAAAGATGACACCAGTCGGAACGCCACTCCATTTTAGGAGAGAAAATGAAAATTTATCCTCAAGTGCTGACGTTCTTCATAAAACCAAAAACTTGGCTATTTCACGTTGTTGTTTTGCGGCTGACGACGGCAACGAAATGGACAAAAGTGAAAAACGCACGTGCAGGGCGTGCAAAGCTATTGTTTTTACCCACTAAATATGCAAATTCCTGACGTTCTCGTTGCCGTCGCCGTTGTTGTTGCTTAAGCTCCCCAGTTAATAGGGAGCTTAAGCAACGACAACGGCGACGGCAACGAGAACGTCATCTCAAAATATAAATTTGCGTTATTTTAATCGCTTCGTGACTATTTCAACGTTTTTAATATGACAAGGGTGTAGTGATTCCTCAAAGATGACAGCAGTCGGAACGGCACTCCATTTTAGGAGAGAAAATGAAAATTCATCCTCAAGTGCTGACGTTCTTCATAAAACCAAAAACTTGGCTACTCAGGACGGCAGAATGGCGAAAAAATGTGGCGCGAGACTGTGCATTCTCAATCTTACGCGACATTTTTTCGTCATTCTGCCGTCCTGTTGCGTGAGCTCGTTTTGCTGACGACGGCAACGAAATGGACAAAAGTGAAAAACGCACGTGCAGGGCGTGCGTAGGTATTGTTTTTAACCACCAAATATGCAAATTCGTGACGTTCTCGTTGCCGTCGCCGTTGTCGATGCTTAAGCTCCCTGTTGTTTTGATGACGACGGCAACAAAATGGACAAAAGTGAAAAATGCACGTGCAGGGCGTGCAAAGCTATTGTTTTTACCCAATAAATATGCAAATTTGAGACGTTCTCGTTGCCGTCGCCGTTGTTGTTGCTTAAGCTCCCTATTATCTCATATCCAACGCGCGCTCATGGAATAATTGTTAAATAATTATGCAGTTGGCATGAACAACTGCCTTATATTCAACTACTTTCCTCGTAATGTGAATCTCCCTTTAAAATTAACTGAATTACGACACTTGTGTTGACTGGATTAAAGAAAGGTCTAGCCTGACTTCCTTCATAGCCTCAAACTTTCTATATTATTACGGACACACTTTAATCTTGCAATTTGTTGTATTTATCTGCCTTGCCTCAGATCTCTTCAATAGTAGGGCCGTTTATACGAGAAAAAATAAGCCGCGGCTTGCATAAGACGCGAACACCCCGTATAAATGGTACAAAATCTACGTTCACGGCTTTCTCAAGCCGCGGCTTATCCTGGCCTGGGAGTTTATACACGTAAAAATAGTTCCTTTCGCGTATTATGTACGCCACGGCCAGAGTAAGCCGCGGCTGATTTTCTCTCGTATAAACGGCCCTAATGTCTCGTATTTACTGGCGTGCAGCACAATATTTGCTCGCGCGTTTACGGCACACTTTCAGTGTACTTTGCATATACGCCCAAGTTTTCTGCACTATGTAAAAACTACTAAGTGAATGCGACTTGAACATGAGTCGGCTATCGCCATTCTGATCATATTGAACAACCGCCAATGGAAAATGTTCTTTGGAGAAAATGTAATTATACATTCTGAGACTTTGGGTTATTAGAAATTTTGCTTCGGCCTCCCACTACATAAGTTTCCTTAGCTTAGGAACAAAGCATTCATTCGGTACATAAGTTGATGAGCCAATAAGAACGCCATAAACGAAATATCCAAAGTAAACTATCTATATTAATTACAGGCACCTCTTCGTGTCTGCTGGTTTGGAGAACAAACTAGTTGTCTCAATGTGTCTTTCACTGCTTGTCTCACGTTGTTCATTTTCCAGCAGTACAAAACTGGATTTAAAGTTGAGTTGAAAAACATTAAAGTTACAGCGACATACAATGCAAGAATAAAACCTGACGACTGTCTTGTTTGAATTTCGCGATATGTGAACGGCGAGAGAGCCCCATACGGGAAAAAACAAATTATCAATGCCAATTGCAACCACACTGTTGTCGACACTGTCTTTTTGTATCGTGTAATATTCACTGGAATTCTTTCATTTGCTTGTCCCTGAGCACTTTCGTGTGCTTGGGCTTGATGATTACGAAGCCTGAGAAAAATCCTGGTGTAACAGTAGATGGATATCATCAAACAAAGTAGTGTACCCGCAGCAATGAAAATTTCCCATGCGATGTTGCTGTAAAATCCAAGTGCGACAATTCCGATACCAAAACAGACCCAGGAGGCAATAAGAAACACATACACTCGCCTTACGGTCACAACTTGTTTATACCTAAGTCCTAATATCAACGCCAGAAGTCTGTCCACGCTTATGGCAGTTATTGTCCACAATGATACTGGAAACAAAACAGTGGTTCCTATTAGATGCGCAAAATAAAAATCGTGACAAACTTGCCACCATTCTTGAACCATAGAGATCCAGTAAATAACGATAGTTATTTCTACGATGCCAACACAGAGATCGCTTACTATCAAATTTCGAAGCAAGACTTTAGAAGGTGGATGAATCGAGGTTACCTTGGGAAGTGCGATTAGGATTACAGTGTTTGCTGTTATGGTAGTAAACGCAATAACAATGTTGACGACAGAAAAACATATCAGTTGCTTATCCAAGCCTCTGGCGAATTCTTCCGAGCAGACGATGTTAGCGTTGAATGTTGTCATTTTCATCCAACCATTCACAATGACGCCGTCTTTGCAAGAAACCTCTAGCCGACAATTCGCGTATTAGGCTCTATTTTGGGTAAGTACAGCTGTAACAGTAAATTTTGTGGACGAGCTTTGGTGATCCACAGAGACAAATGATAGAAAACTTATGCAGCCAAAGAACTAACACGAACTTACGTATGGTAAGAAAGCTGAAACCGTCGCGATGGCATTCACTTTTTACAATCAATATTACGAGGAAAGTGGTTTAATACGAGGCAGGTGTTCAGGAAAACCGGATAATTAAATAATAGTCACTGGTCTGTCAAGGTCAAGTATTTGGGGGGATGGTGAGTAAGAAACACACAAGCTCCTTTAAAGATAAATACCTCTGGCCAAAACCGTGTCTGAGCTCAGAGCTTCGTTCAACCTTTCAAACGTCGCCTGGTGCTCTTTTCTCCAGGTGTACATGAGTCTTGAGTAACCCTCTCTGGACGTTATAGTTTGCTGTTCATAGGTGTCCATAAATCTAGGACACTACCGGCACAATTAATCACAATTAAACGATTTTGTAAAAAAAAAAATTATATTTCTCTATTGCATGATGAGAATTTTCCTAAATGTGGCAAGAACTAAAGCAATTTTCCTCTTCTTTTCAAAACCCACTCTCACTGGGCCATCCAATATAAGCACTGAGAATTGATACGCAGAAATGGAAACGAAAAAAAGCGAGAAGGTTCCAAAAAGTCAGAAAAAGTTTCTCCCGAATGGATGCATACAGTTCTTTCTCTTTCTAACTTCCATTCTTGCCTGTCAATTCGCACGCCTATATATTGCCATTTTACACCCAAATTATGTATGCGCGCTTCAACTCGTGATAACTTGATTAACATTTGGCGATATGATGAACATATTGTGATGGTGGATCTTTCAGTTTAAATTGTTTCAACCGAATCCGCTAAGAATGAGTTGTCGTTACGTAATTTAAGAGTCGGTGCCAATTTTTTTACACGCAAGAAAGGGAAAAAATAGTGATGGTAAAATGAGCTTTCTTTGATCTTGGAACAAAATTCACTGCTTATTTGAAATAATTTTAAAATGAGGACTTCCCTCTCGTGTTAGAATCAACCTACTTCACTGCAAATAGGCCCATTGAGTTTCTAAGTAAGTTTCGACATTTACCTTTCCTAATTATAGTTGTTAAACTTTATACTCCGTTTTTCCAACTTTTTTCCGTATTTTATAGAGTAGTGGAAAAGGACTACATGATGCTAATTTTTTTACCGGTTTAGGCCTGATTATATGGTGAGTTTCAGCCCGGGCTGAAATTTCGTTACGCCCACCGCGCTGAAATTTTGTTGCGATTGCATGCTCGATTTTAGCCCGGGCGCAAAACGCAAATTTACTGAGATGTGAGATGCGTTCCTTTTTCAGCCCAGGCTGAAACACTCTCGTTTCCAGGGTCTTCGTTGCCTTCAACGGTCTGGAAAGAGAGACTCGGGTCAAATCCAAAAAAGGTCACATTTGATTGGCTGTTGAAAAACGTTTTTATTTCCTGCCATTTTCAAATTCTTAAGTCAAAATGATGATTTCTTCTGGATTTTTAATCTATACGATGTTGAAGATGATCTAGAAATAAATTTACAACTTACCAGTTCCGTATAACGTTTTTTTTTTTTTGAAAATACATCATTTTGAATGTCCGAATTGTCATGCACTTGCGTGACATCAGATACTGAAATAATAATAATAATAATAATAATACATAATACATAATACATAATAATAATACATTTATATAGCGCCTATTCTACAAGATTCAAAAGCGCTGCTTACAGCTATAAAACATGAAACGAATAAAATGAACAGACGTATTGCAAGTTAAAAGCTCGAATAAAAAGGAGTGTTTTAACTTTCTGTTTAAAAATGTCTACCTTACAACTTGATCAGTTAATATCCTGCGGTAGCAGATTCACAGATCAGGAGCTGCGACTGAAAAGGCCCGTTTGCCATAGGAGTTCAAGTTAATACGAGGTTTTTATTAACAGTTTTTTGGAAGAGAACCTCAGATTACCTCAAACTTTCTATATTATTACGGACTTTCTATATTATTACGGACACACTTTAATGGTTGTAATTTATTGTAAGTCCTAAAAACAATGCCAGAAGTCTGTCCACGCTTATGGCAGTTATTTTCCACAATGATACTGGAAACAAAACAGTTCTTCCTATCAGATGCGCAATTAACAATCGTGACAAACCTGCCACCATTCTTGCACCAAGGAGATCCTGTAAATAACGATAGTTATTTCTACGATGCCAACAGAGAGATCGCTTACTACGAAATTTCGAAGCAAGACTCGAGAAGGTGGATTAATCGAGGTTACCTTGGGAAGCGAGTAGGATAGGAGTGTTTGCCGCTATTGTAATAAAGGCAACAACAATGTTGACGACAGAAAAACATATCAATTGCTTGTGTAAGCCTCTGGTTAATTCTTTCAAGCAGAATACGCTTGAATGAATGAATGTTGTCAGGGTCACTCTCATCCAATCACTCACAATGAGGCCGCTTCTACAAGAAACCTCCTCTAGGCAGCTGCTAATTCTCTCGCGTATTATCTCGTTTTGATGATCCATAGAGATAAATGATAGAAAACTTATGCTGCCAAAGAATTAACATGAACTTACGTATGGTAAGAAAGCGGTAACCGTCGCGATTGCATTCACTTTTTACAATCAATATTACGAGGCAGGTGTTCATGAAAACCGGATAATTAAATAATAGACGTCACTGGTCTGTCAAGGTCAAGTAATTTGGAGGGATTATTAGTAAGAAACACACAAGCTCCTTTAAAGATAAATACCTCTCTGTTTGCTGGAGAAATCTGTATCGCTGTTTGTGACGAGATAAAAGAAATGAGATGGAAAATTTTGCCGACAAGAAAATTCTGAAGAAAAATTTCCTTTAGTCACTCCTACGAGTTGAAGGCACCTTATTAATTCAGTAAGTTCGTTTGTTAACTTAATGGATAAGATGCATACAAACTCCTTTAATTAAACGGAACTTTCTGAACTTTCTATTACACTGTTGAGCAAAAATATCCATCTTTTATGATGAGCGCAGCCACTCAATGGGAGGATAAATGCGGACACCGGTGTTGCAAGAGACCTTTTAAACACCTCAGGCAGGAAATTTGTTAAGCGTATTATCTCAAGTCCCTGTTGGATAAATAAAGCAATAAATGAATTTTCCTTCGTTTTTATCGTTCAGGGCCCGGTTGTTCAAAAGCCGATTAACGCTAATCCCAGATTAAAAATTAACCGAGGAGTTAATTTCTATACTCCTAAATGCTGCTTTCAGCGCTGATATTCGGCAAAACTTTACATTAGAAGAAGTCAATCTTGAAAAACAAAAATAAGCAAAAGAAACTTTCACCAAAAAGTTAAAAACTTGAAACAAGAGTTTACGCTAATCCTGGATTAAGCTAATCGGCTTTCGAACAACCGGGCCCAGAGAGATAAGTAAAGAACTGTACTTATGCAGGCAGATGACATCAACTGAGGTGTGGTAAGGAAGAAGAAGCTGTCGAATTGACTGTTAACACTTAATAGTGCGAGGAAATCTGTTGAATATGACTGAAGCAGCTGTTCATACTCGGAGAAGACGGATCGAGGGGATACTTGATCATGCCCCTGTCAAGTTTAGAAGGGCTGTTAGTATTATAGACTAAACTAGACTTGACTCCTTTTCACCCAATAACGTTGATGTTTGCTCTAAATAACTTTGCCTTTTTAATGGGCACAGTTAATCAGAATTAAACGATTTTGTAAAAAAAAAAAAAAACGTAATTCTCTATTGCATGATGAAAATTTCCTAAGTGTGGCAAAAATTAAGGTAATTTTCCTATTCTTTTCAAACCCACTCTCAGGCCAATATAAGCCCTGAGAATTGATACGCAGAACCGGGGAAGCGAAAAAAGCGAGAAGGTTCCAAAAAGTCAGAAAATTTTTCTCCCGAATGGATACATAACATATTTTTCTCTTTCTCACTTCCATTCTTGCCTGTCAATTCACATGCTTTTATTAAAGGCCTGGGCAGCAACATTGTTGCATGATTTTTGCGACAGGTGTTGAACGGGCTGGCCAAACGCACGCAACATTTTCAACATTTTCAATTCAACATGTCGATGTCTATGTGCCCCAGGCCCCTGGTGCGCAACAAGTGGACCTAGCGCGCATGCCCTAGTGCAAGCGTGAACGTGGCCAAATGAGTACAACATCGTGCAACATCCAAAATGTTGCACGAAAAATTTGATCGTTTTCAAATTTGACCCAACATATCGCAACAGGGTGGCCAAACGTATGCATCTTGAAAAGCATTAAAAATGTCGTGACACACAATGCAAGGAAAAAATCTGACGACTGTTTGGCGTGCATAGACCCGTATGTAAAATGAAGCTTAAAACATTACAAATGATAATATGCCAATCAAGAAGTAATAATTCGTATTTACCGTGACGTGCTGCACAATATTTGCAAGCCCGTTAAGCATATTTTGCAGATGCCGAAGCTTACTGCAATATTTAAAAATTCCCGATGTGTGCACAGTGGCTTAGCCTTAGCCTTGGCAACACTCGGGGCTATCATACGGTATAGAGGTTTTGCATGGCAGCCATGTTGCATGGCAGGAACAATGAAAATGTTTTGCATTAGAAAGAACATTTGTTCCCATAGGAAAAAGAATCTATCGTTCCTGCCATGCAACATGGCTGACGTGCAAAAACGTCTATATGAGCCAATTAGAACGCTAGGACCACAGTATCAAAAGGTAAATAATACGACATCAGTAAATACATATTCGTATCGACTGCATAGTTTGGAGAACCAATTAATTGCCTTTCACTGCGTGTCTCACTTCTCAGTTTTGATACTAAATCCAGTGACATTTAATCTATTTATGCTTCATGCTCTATACAGTCTGACTGATGTTGTTGGAAAGGCATTGCTCTGGGCGAGCTCCCTTTGCTGGAACACAAATAATACCACATTTGTTTGGGATATTTTGGCCAAGCCCTGATGGGCTAGGCCGTTCATTGAAAATCAGCGTGTTAACCTAGGAAATACCCAAATATTGAAGACAAGATCCCAGCAAAGGTGCGGGGACACACGCCATCCACAAGAAAATAAAAATAGGGAGGGTGGGGAGGGAAAATTGATTTGACTGTGTTGAATCAGCCTCCGCCTAGCTTGCACAAACGGTGCATGAATGATCTCCAGAAAATCCCGGATGACAGAAATGCCCAAACTGCAACATGGGAAATAACTAACTAAGAATGTCACACTCAGCATAAATCCATTTAGTATAAATACACAGGTGATTATACAAAATCGTGCGCTCTCATTAGCTCGCTATCTCGGATAGACCTAATCGGCTAACTCAATGTTGTACCCAATTCAAATCTCCCGGGACTAAGATTCTTTGTGTATTGTATTTGCATGATAATGTAGTATTCATATTTAAATGATATGGAAATACCTGGAACAAAACGTTTTATTCCCAAAGGGTTTGAATTGGGTACAACATTGAGTTAGCCGATTAGGTCTATTATCAGCCGATAATCACCTCGACGGACAAAATGGATGCCAGTGGTCGTTTTGCCACTGTGAGTGAAGATGATTTCGAGTTGAAATGTTTTTTTTTTCTCTTTTTTGAAATAATCACCTGCGTATTTCAGTACTAAAACAATTATTCGCCTAAGGCTCAGTGATTATCGGTGAATATTCACCTCGACTTCGTCTCGGTGAATATTCACCGATAATCACTTTTTATTCACCTTCGGCGAATAATTGTTAATTATTCTCTCTATTCCCTCAGTCAATGCTGAGAACACATCTTTTTGTCTTAGCTTATGGTCAATGAACAGTTTTTTATTTCAATGTGGTTATTCTTCTTCTTCTTATTATTATTAATTATCCAGTTTTCATGAACACCTGTGACCTGCCTCATATTCAACTAATTTCCTGCTAATGTTGATGATAATCCCTTTTCAAAATTAACACAATTACGACACCGTAGAAATATTCCTAAGCTCCATAGAGTTACATTGGAAGCGATACCCTATTAAGGTTTAATGCAATAACTTTCCAACCATGACAAAAGCAATATTGTTTGCATGGAATTTTATTTGAGTTTACCAACAAAACATTTTTGGAAAAACCTTGCTCGTTAAAGGGGCTATGTCACGTTAGTTTAGGGGTGTTCAGGGGAATCTTTACCGGTTTATCGAAAAAACTCGAAAAATGGAAATGTGGAATTCCTTTTCTCATAAAATTATCCCTACATCACAAACAAGATCATTTTGAGGAAAAAACCACCTTTATCCGAGCGATTTGCGATAAAGATTACCCAAATGCGATCCGTGACAATCTTGTCCACAGTTTGTGTCCATCCATCCATCCATGCCTCTCTTTCCTTTTGTTGACGGTTTTGAGCGGTTACTGAAATGTTTCATTCTACTTTTTGGGAATTTTGGGTACCATAAAATTACATCATTTCGCGACACATAGCCCTTTTAAATTTTATTTGATGTTACACCTCAAAAATGACTTCTAAAACTAAGTAAGCTAAAGTAAATATAAGAAATTCAAGTCAGGATGGTAATTTCACTTATAGATTGTACTCTAGATCTTCCTTCAGACTTCGAAAAAACTCAATGAGATTTGAAAAATTACTTTATGTTGATTAAGGAAAGGCTTGGACTCCCTATATATGGCCTCAACTTTCAATTTTATGACGGGAACACTTAATGTTGTATATTTAGTTGTATTCATCTGCCTTTTGTCAGATCTCTTCAATAATTTCTCGTATCTACTGACGCGCCGCACAATATAGCTCGCGAGTTCACGACATACTTTTTTATTCGCCGAAGCTTAATTACTGCACTAAGTAAAAATCAATCAGTGAATGCGACTTGATATGAGTCGGCTATAACCACTCTAATGATATTCAACAAGGGTTAATTAATGGAAAGTGTTTTTTTTGACGAAAACTTAATACATTATGAACGTTGCGGGGTTCTTATAAATTTCGTCGTCTGCTACAAATTTTCTTAGCTTTTGAAAACTTAGAGCGTTGATGCGGGGCTGACTGTTATCAACTCATGTAACGCGAACGTCATAAACGAAATATCAGTGAAGTCGAAAATTAAACAATATTGATTTGCTCTTCGTGTCTACTGGTTTGGAGAACAGAATAGTTGTCTCAATTTGTCTTTCACTGCTTTTCTCACTTCTTTCATCTTCCAAAAATATAAAATTGGATTTAAAGTTGAGTTGAAGTACAATAAAGTTGTCGGTACATACAACTCATAAAAAACAAACGACGGCTGTCTTGTTTGAATTTCTCGATACACGAACGGCGCGACAACCGCAAACGGGAAAAAACAAATTATTAATGCCAATTGCAACCAGATTGTAGTCGACACTGTCTTTCTGTAACGTGCAATATTCATTGGATTTCTTCCATCTACTTGTTCCTGAGCTTGTTCTTGTGTTTGAGTTTGATGACGACGAAGCCTGAGAAAAATCCTGCTGTAACAGTAAATGGATATTAGCAAACAAAGTAGTGCACCGCCAGCAACAAAACTCTCCCATGCGATGTGGCTGCAAAAGCCAAGTGAGACAATTCCGATACTTAGACACACCCAGGAGGCAATAAGAAATACATACACTCGTCTTAGGGTCACAACCAGTCGGTATTTAAGTCCTAATAACAACGCCAGAAGTCTGTCCACGCTTATGGCAGTTATTGTCCATATTGATACTGGAAACAGAATACTGTTCTCTATCATATGAGCAAAATAGAAATCGTGACAAACCTGCCACCATTCTTGCGCCATGGAGATCCAGTAAATAACGATAGTTATTTCTGAGATGCCAACACAGAGATCGCCTACCAACAAATTTCGAAGCAAGACTTTGGAAGGTGGATGAATCGAGGTAACCTTGGGAAGCACGATTAGCACAAGAGTGTTTGCTGTAATTGTAGTAAACGCAATAACAATGTTGACGACTGATAAACATATCAGTTGCTTATGTAAACCTCTGGTTGATTCTTCCGAGCAGAATACGCTAGAGTTGAATGTTGTCAGAGTCATTCTCATTCAACCACTCACGATGGCGCCGCCTTTACAAGAAACCTCAAGCTGACGATTTCTTTACTGAGCGTGTTATTTCTGTTTGGTTAAATAAAGCTGTAACGGAAATTTTGTAGACGCCTTACGTACGCAGCCAGACAATTAACATCTTAAAATGAACGGAGTTGTGGTCAGGAAGTAGCATTGAATTTTTAAAATCAACATTACGAGGAAAGTGGTTGATGATGTTCATGAAAACTGGCCGGGATAATTAGTAGTCACTGGCCTGTCAAGTTTAAAATGATTCCGCTTAAAGCTAGTTAGAAACAAACAAACTCCTTAAAGTTAACTACCTGGTCATTGTTCCGACTCGAGAAAACTGTATCTTTTATGATGAGCACGGTGAATAAAGAAAGAAATGAGATGGAAATTTTTTGCCGACAAGATTAGAAGATTCTTTAAACAATTTCCTTGAGGCACTCCTTCAGGTAAAATTAGTTGAAGGCAGCTGTTGAAAGTAATGAAGTAAGTTATTACGTGTTTGTCGAGTTTAGACATAGTAGTGGTAAAGGTAATGATTCTTCAGAGCAGAATACGCTAGAGTTGAATGTTGTCAGAGTGATTCTCATCCAACCACTCAAGATGACGCCGCCTTTACAAGAAACTGCAAGCTATGACAATTTCTTTATTGAGCGTCTTATCTCTCTTTTGGGCACATAAGGCTAGAAAAGTAAATTTTGTGGACGCGTTTTGGTGATTCAGAGGTATAAAGAGAGAACTTATGTAGCCAGACAATTAACATCTTAAAATGAAGGGACGTGTGGTCAGGAATCAGAAACTGCCACGGTCGCATTGACTTATTATCCGTGACAATCAAAGCCACGAGGAAACTGGTTGAATATGAGGCAGGTGTTCGTGAAATACCTCTTACTAACCGAGTTCGAGGTCCGTACTGTAAGTTACGGACCGAGTTTTTTCCCGTTGATTTATGGCCCAAGCGCGAAGCGCGCATGCCATAAATCAACGGGAAAAAACGAGGATCCGTAACTTACAGTACGGACCGAGAAAACGAGGTTAGTAAGATATTTATTATATCTCTGAGGTTAACCGGCGCGCGGGCAAGGAAACTAGTCAAAGTGAAGCGGAAGGTTCAACTGCCACAAAGAATGCCGTGCCAAAATCCCAAAAACTAAATCTTCTTGGCTGTTAAGTTTGAAATAGTTGCTTGCAAGATTCAAACAGTTTTCAGTACAAGTTTATGCAACAGAAATGACAGGCTGTACAGCGGGCCGTACTGTAGAATACGGCCCGCTAATTTAGCCAATTACAGCGAGGGTACTATCTGAGAGATATAATAAATCTTAATAATGAGTAATCACTCACCTGTCAAGTTTAGAAGGATTGTTAGTAATAAACATACAAACTCCTTTAAAGCTAACTACTTCACTGTTTACTCGAGAAAACTGGATCAATAATGATGAGCACGGAGAATCAGGAAAGAAATGAGAAAGAAAATTTTGTTGACTAGCTTAATTAAGAACATTCTGGAAACAATTTCCTTCAGTCGTTACTCCTACAGGTAAAGTTAGTTGAGGGCAGCTGTTGAAAGAAACGCGGGATAACTTATTATTCGTTTTTCAAGTTTAGAGACAGTGGGTAAGATGCATACAAACTCCTTTGAACGGATCTTTCTCAACTTTGTACATCATGAGCAGAAACATCCATCTTTTATAATGAGCACAGCTAAAAGGAGGATAAATGACACCAGCCTTGCAAGAGACCTTTAAGCCAATTTGCTAAGTGTATTAGAGCGGTTTTCATATGAGTGTCGTAAAACCAAAACCAAAGTAATTACTTTGGCCAATCAAAAAAGACGGACACATTCCGTTAAACCAATCAAAACTCGAAGTAATTACACGTAGCCGACACAAAGCGCGGGAAAATGTGGACGCGCGAGCCACGATTGGTTTTGGTTTCACTTCTGATTGGTTGAAGCAATGGCGCGAGAACTTTGAACCAATCACTGAGTGAAGTAATCATAAACCAAAGCAATTCACTAATTACTTTCGACACTCAATTGAAAACCGCTCTATTGACGTCTGTTTAATATGTTGTTTAGGAGGTATCAACTGGCAATACAGAACTTGTTCGCTTTCTTTGAGAAATTTTCTCTTTAGGTTTGCAATTCCACGCTTATATTGCACATGTTCAGGTCCAATTTACACAGACATCTGTTGAGGTTGTGCCTGTAGAGTCTTTCATTCATTTCTGTTCCACACCCTGGTGGATACCATGTATAGCCTTGTATAGCTCTTTATACCCCTTTATAGTCCGGTATAGCCCTGTATAGCTCTGTATAGACCTGCACAGAACCGTATACCCCTGTTAATAACCCACCCACTAATTTTCGGGCAATTTTATTGGCTAATTTTCGTCACGGTGCAAACTCACGGGACAATTATCACGCAATAGAAAGCATTTCCGTTGAAAAGAAACAAAGCCAGCGGAAAAAAAAGACAGCAGAAGAGTTTTCATTTTACATTAAAGAAAAACAAACTCGTTTTCTAGAGTCTAGTGATAGTGACATTAAAAAGCTGGTCGCAAATGCTGTTCCTGAAAGTACAAGAAAATCAACAAAACATGCTGTCAACGTCTTTGAAAGTGAAGAAAGTTATGAGTATACTTAAAGGCTTTAATCCTACTTGATCACTGAGTCATTTTATAGAGTAGAGAATTTAATACACTGTGTTTACTAACTGCACTTGAAGACACTGTCATCCATACTTCACACATTTTAATATTTTGTTTCATCTTTAAAATTGAATCAACGGAATGCAGGGGTGACATAAAAAGTAAAACCAGTTGGTTAAGGGAGAGGGAAACACTACCGTAGCGAGAGAAAAAAACTAGTCTTGTGAAAACAAGTCTTGTAACCAGTTTTGTGGCCAAGTAAAATTTAGCCCTCCTCTTATACACAGGCAACTGCAAAATGTCGAAATTAACAGTGTTGCGAAAAATGCCGTTGTTGTAAAGTGTTGGTACCGACGTGGTCAAATTAGATGGTAAAAAAAACAGGTGGTAGCTGGTTAAAAAAAAAAGCATGTAAATTTTTTTGGTACGCTATTTATCGGAGAGCCAGAACATTTACGCATGCGCGGACGAAATATTTGAACAAGAGAGAAAAACGCAGAACCTCCAGACATGGCGCTGGAGCGTCGTACCAAACGAGTCATCCCGGGATTTCGGCCACTGCGATTGCTTGTGGACGCAGTTGGCCCTTTGCTGCTTTCTGCTACCGACCTCGCCTCCCGGTACGGCATTGAGGGAGAGATATGTCGGCCGCTAAACCATAGGAGACAAATCCCACGCCTACTCACAGCTCCAGACCGCCCTTGTCAATTTAGCGTAAGATTTCGATGGCTTAAATATTCAAGGGAAATCTCATTATAGCATGTGAACAATTAAGTGTGCGATAGTCACACTAAAAGCTGCACAAGAAGTACAAAATACGCATTGAAATTCAGAAAGCCAGCGCTTCATACTTGGCTATCTGGCGGAAAACAACAGCGCTATTTCATCAAAACACTTTCAGTTTACTAAAAAACACTACTCGCTGTAAAGAGAACATTTTATCCACAAGAAGGATCACAGCATCAAGCTGTGTAGAATAGGATCGAATGCTACATGTCCACTTCTCGCGAATGACCAACCAACCAATTAAAATGCAGAATTTGAATAACTTGAATAACATGCCATTTGCCTGAGAAAAAAAACGGCCATGAGCCTTCTAACTGAAGACGGACTTCTAGCAGCCCCAACAACCTCCAAAGAGGAAGATGCCCAAATGGAGATTGAAGCATTGATTGAAGCAAAGGTTTTCAAAGGTACGTGAACGATTCGCAAGCAAATCTATATTGGATATACAAACGCATTTCAAACCCTTCTGAAACATTTCAGTACACGCATTTCTCAAGTTACCACCCTTTAGGGGTAAACAAAAAAGAGGGGGCTTCATCAAGGGCGTGGCACTCAGACTTTTCCGAGCAAACTCCTCTGAAAAGAAATTCAAAACTAAAATCTCGCGTTTTAGAGCAAGTCTTATTAAACGAGGATATCCAGAAAGCCTGATTACGGCTACACTCTCAGACATCAAATTTGAAAACAGTAAACAAGCCCTCCTACAGAAATGCAAAGAAGATAAGCGAATCTTGTCTTTTCGTCACACAATACCGTCCTACGGTGCCTAATCTTGAACAAATACTCATGCAAAAATGGCATTTGATCCAGCAACAACCACTACTTTGCAAAATATTTCAAGATCCCCGCCCCGATCGTTTCGTACAAAAGGGGCAGATCCTTAAAAGACATACTCGTTCGAGCCAAACCCTAAGCTAGCTAAAACACGTGGATAGGAGTTGTGTAGGCCTGTCACTCCTATTGTTATCACAGATCAGAGTGCATGGAAGGGTAATCTTGATCTTGAACGTTCAGTTGGAGCTGTATCATGGTCTCCTTATAGCCAAGCTCTGTGTATATAGCCTATCTTCTGAGGGTTGCTAGTTCATTCGGGAGTCAAAATCGCTGATAGGTTTCCGTATTGGGCAAGTTCCCTATGGATCTGTGCTCGCTTCCCTTCGATTCAATAGGGAGCTTTAGCAACGACAACGGCGACGGCAACGAGAACGTCACAAATTTGCATATTCAGTGGGCAAAAACAATAGCTTTGCACGCCCCGCACGTGCGTTTTTTATTTTTGTCTATTTCTTTGCCGTCGTCAGCAAAGCAACAACTTGAAATAACCAAGTTTGAAGTGTTATGGAGAACGTTAGCACTTGGAAATAAATTTTCATTTTTCTCCCCTAAATTAAGTGCCGCTAATACCGGTTTCATTCCTGAGGGACTGCCACACCTTTGTCATATTAAAAAGCTTGGAACAGTTGCGAAGTGATCGCAAGAACGTGAGTTTATGTTTTTACAAGACGTTCTCGTTGCCGTTCCCGTCGTCGTTGCTAAAGCTCCCTTATATTTTTGTCAACGATTTCTGTGTACCTAAGACAAAGATCAACACTTATGATGACGGAAACCAGCTCCATTTTATCCATGAATGTCCCATAACGATAGACAGTTGAATCAACAGCGGCCTGGAGAAATCATTGGAATGGTTCACCCAAAACTCCCTAAAGGCTAATCCTGCCAGTTCCAAAGTTTTGGTCCTGCTGGCGCCCGAACCACTGTGGACTTCGAAAGTTCAAGTTGCAGACAAAGAACTAAAACAGGAGAACTGTATTAAACTCTTGGGTGTCTATTGATAATAAACTGAACTTTCATAAACAAATTGCTAATTTATGTTGCAAAATTAGCAGACAAATTTCTGTATTTAATAGATTCAAAAGTATGATTCCATTTAATGCTAAAATTAAGTCATATAATTCTTGTATTCTTTCGCTCCTTAACTGTTGTTCTTCTGCACGGAACTTAAGCTTGAAAAGCGACTCTGATAAGCTTGAAAAACTAAAGGAAACGGCTCTGAAGAGTGCATTTCAGGGTAAGACGAGTAATTATGAAAAACCAATAAAATTACACTTAAAAATCGTAGCGGACTTCGGAACACAGTTACGCATTAGTTTATAAGTCTTTGAATAATCTAGCTCCGTTGTATATTAAAGATGTTTTTCAAGTACGAGTCTGAGTACTGTTAAGGATGACTAAAGATGCTAAGGCGGATGACTGAAGACGTTGAAGTACTTCAAGGGATGAATAAGGACGTTAAAGCACCACTAGAGATCATGACTTAGAGCGTGAAGGAACTCAAAGAATGATTATAAGGATGCTAAAGGAAGACTTAACAGGCTGAAGTACTGCAAAGGATGAGTAAGGACGTTAAGTACTGCTAAGGATGAGCAAGGACGTTCACGTATAGCTAGGGAAGATTAAGCTAGGATGCTAGAGAAAGGCTAACGACCCTTAAATACGGCTAAGGGATGACTAAGGACGTTATAAACAGAAGTACAGCTAGGGATGACTATATAAGGATGCTAAAGTATAATTGCTACTGAGAAGGACTAAGGATGCTAAAGGATGACTAAAGACGCTTAAGTCATAGGGCTACGGATGAGTAAGGACGCTGAAGTACAGCTAGGGATGAGTAAGTACGCTAAAATAAAGCTAGGGATGACTAAGGACGCGTTAAAGCACGGCAAGGGATGAGTAAGGACGCTCAAGTACGGCTACGCACGAGTAAGGACGCTAAAGTACAGCTAGGGATGAGTAAGGACGCTAAAGTACAGCTGGGGATGAGTAAGGACGCTAAAGAACGGCTAGGGATGAGTAAGGACGCTAAAGTACGGCTAGGGATGAGTAAGGATGCTAAAGTACGGCTAGGGATGAGTAAGGACGCCAAAGTACAGCTGGGGATGAGTAAGGACGCTAAAGTACGGCTAGGGATGGGGAAGGACGGTTAAGTACAGCTAGGGATGAGTAAGGACGCTAAATATGAGTATGGCAACGGTTGCTTGATTTTGCTTAAGTATGCATTAGGACCATTATATCACAGAAACTCCCGAACCATTATATGACTGCCTACACTAAGTAGTTACGTTCCCAGTGCTCTGGGGTGCTTTCCGCTATGTCGGACCATCAGGTCGGTGACCACTGGAACTAACCAAGGAAAAATGGAACGACATTTTTCATCAAAAGTCAATTTCCAACCGGACCGAAGCGTTCCATTTACGTTTCGACCAAAATTTCGGTTACATCACAGTGAGATGCCGCTGGAAACGAGAATTTTTGTAAATAGATGGCACGTTTCGGTCGGACTGGACCCGACCGGTCAAAGAGGACCGTCTCCAGAGGTGGTCCCAAATATTCCAGTCGGATCGAACCGAAACGGACGTTTCCCTTTGACTTCAGCCCGAAATTTCCGGAAATTTTGGCTTCATGGAAAGCACTCCTTGTGACGAGAATGGCGGAATTCTTCATCTGCGCATGTGAATCACGTGTGTGACTGTCTAGAAAACCGTAAGGCCTTGTGGGAGCTTGCCAGCCACTGACCAGCCTCGTTCTAGTGCAGCACGGCATGGTCGGCCATATTGAAATGAATCACTTGAATACGTCCCTTGGCAAAACTGGTAAAACGATGTGATATTTATTGCGTTGTTTGTCCTCCTTCGACCGGGCTCGACAAGACGTATATCCAAGATTTGATTGTTAATACTGAGGTATCCTAACGGCTTATCGAGCCGTCACGCGAGTAAATAGTCCATTTCAAAAACGCTAAAAAGGTTTACCATTATACGTACTCACGAGAACGCAAACGTTTGTCCAGTTCTGGAAATTGTTGGACCAACATGCGAAGTTTGTCAAGAAAGAGGACTAACTAATAAAATATTTGAAAGCAGAAAATGAAGATTGACAGGAGTAAACTGCGAAAAACTCAATCGGACGTGGTAAGTTTTGAACATGAGTTGATTTTCCTCTTCAGAAATGATACCGTTTAGGAATTACCAGCGATGAAAGGAATCGTGCACGTTGCGTAGCTACTGTGCTTCTTTGAAGGGTCGTGTAAGGGCTAAATTTCGTTTCAACAGGCTCCTGAATGCAGGCAGCTAATTCAAAGACTAAAAGAAGCAAGTGATAGCGAGTTGATTCATATTCTAAAGGACATCCATACGTGGTACTATGGAAAGGTAAGAGCTTCACTTCAATGGTTGATGACTGTTAAAGTGAGCAGTGTCGTTTTTACGATATTTAATATCAACAATCGATATTGCGTTTTGTTAATGATTATACTTTAAGGGAACACCGTGCAATCCAATAATCATTAAGCTTGAACAGTTGAAATCTTGGATGTAAGCTTAATTAAATGACTTAAATGACTTTCGTTAATCAGGAAATAGACTTAACATTTCCTGTTTTAAATTCTGTATTCTTAATTTTTATTTGCTTAATTTTCACTTAGAGATGTCTTGTTCATGTAATGTTCTATTAATCATTGCTTGTCTTTAAATTAATGTGACATGAGTACCCTGTCATTTTAATTTTTTTTTGCCAATTTATGGTCAGACTTATCAAACTTTCATAGCCTGCCTTTCACAAGCAATGAAGGGTTTATTCTTTTTTGAAGTTTTGGGATTTAAAGATCTATTAGCATGTGGCACTCAGCTCTTGGTTTTTTGTTTTTAGCAGACAGATGGCAATAAAAAAAAATATTATTGTGGGGTAACTAAGAGGTGATTAGATGGGAAAATACAATTATTATTGTTTGGTCGCATTTTTTTTATTATTGTTTTTGTAATGTAGTGTGAGCTGCAGCACTGGGTTGATGTCATCGATAAGTTTGATGAAATCCTTGCAAACGTTGCTAAGCCAGTGAATGGAAGTTCTTGGATCCTGGCTTACGACAAACTCGACCAACTTGACGGACCTGAAATAGCAGTAAGTTGTGCCCGTAGAAAACATAGTTGGTATTGAGGACGCAAGGTCAAGCAAGTGGACAGTGTCAACATGCTACGGAATGCTATGTTATGTCATGCTATGTTAAGCCTGTTTTTCACTCTTGACGCAAGCGTAAGCACAAGAAGCGTATGCAAATTCGGTAGCTTGTTGTTTATTAGAGCCTTTTGTTGGAACAATAGACACTAATTAACAACAAGTAAATGCGTCTGCATCACTAGTGAAAACCAGGCCTTATAGATAGTGCCTTAAGTATATACCTGTGCACGTACAGTGTATGTGATGCACTGTTTAATAAATGAGCGGGAATGTTTTATTGAGTTTTAAGCCATGAGGTGAAGCCGAATGGTTTTAGACTCGATTAAACATGCCTTACGATTGTATTGAATGGCTTCAAAAACATTCTACAGAAAGATTGTCCCTCTAGAGTCTGTATTTATGTTCAAATTGTAAGAGGAGAACATTAGCATACAAGAAAAACAAGCTAAGCCATGTTTGTATTCCTTATAATTATAAAGAATTTTAATTAGGAATGTTTCATTGGCTTTTACACCTCATGCTCGGTGACCTGGTAGGCTGTTTCGGACATGTACATGTATTATTGATGAGTTTTGGAATCTTCATTCAGTTCAATAAATCAATAAATTATAAATAAATATTATTGACCCTTATCCTTTGCCTGTCGCTGTAAATGTTGATAAAAAATGAGATGGTACAGGTACGTTTAAGCAATCAAGGACGTTTTCCATGTTTCCATAGCCTCATCTAAACACAAGGGGGAGTTGGGAGAATTTGAGACAGTTATGCAAACCCGAGACGCAGTCAAAACTCAAGGACAAAATGCCGGCATGTACAACAACTGCTAAACCACAAAACTATTAAGCGCTTGAGGCCCTGATTTTTTGTGTATCCACAGTTCCAGAAATTGAAGAATACAAGATTAGTATCTCGTGAACATGAGATAAGAAATTGCATAACATAAGAAATTGCATAACATAAGAAATTGCATAACATAAGAAATTGCATTTTATGTCATAAAAAATACACGGGTAAATATGGTACTTCTCCTCATCTTTGTTCCAAAGTGTTCTCTCATTACAATGTACATTAATTATTTACTCTTGTGTTTATTTTACCTTAGTGCGAAAGGAGGTGTCTGGTGAATCACGTGTTGCGGTTCACCGCTCTTGTTCTGGAACATTCATATACAAGACACTTGTATAATTCAATAGAGGTAGGGTTGTGGAACCCTTGCAAAGTGATTTCATTGCGGTGATAAACAGTAGTAACAATAAGCTTAATTAAAAGTATAAATTATTATATGTTGATGAAAGTCATTTTCAATACCTTTTTTGAATACTCTTAGAGTTAAAGGAGGACAGTTAACTTTGTCGTCAGTTGTGATTTCTGGTCAAAACATTGACCATACGTTTTTAAGCTTCATATATGTAACTCTTGATATTTTACTATCCATTCTTAAAAATGGGCATTTCAATATTCCATACAATATTTTTATTTATAGTTTAGTATATTTTTCATTAAAGCATTTCTTACGTTAACATACAAACTAAAAGACACAAAAGAGACACACATCATGCTTACATAGTAAGCATATATAACTAAACACGCACAACAGCTATTATAGAACTACAGTTACCTAGTATGTGGAATACAATGACTTCACTTTAAACATTACACTAATAATGAAATAACAATGTTTGCAAAGACAATAGTTTAAAGGAATCAAATTTTTGTTTTCTTGTGACTGGCATGAACTTAACAACGCTCCTTGGATTCTCAATGTCAATAAAATTAGTGCAACAGTTTTTGGATAAAGGAGGATATGTAGTTTTTGTCAAGTCTTGAACACTGCTAGTACGTGTACTTGACTTTGAAGATGACTTTCTGCTCGTCGGCAACAGTCATCCTTAGGATTTCAGCTTCCAAGACATTCTTCGCTGGTAACTGTTGAATGATTCTAATTTGCAAAGTATTGTTACATGTATGTAGTTGTTGTTTGGGACCTCATTCTCTCACTTCTCTTATCCTAACAGTGTATTTTTACCTTTTTCTCTGTTATAACAGCATCTTGTGTCACTGTTGGTTGCAAGTGATATGGAAGTTGTTCTGTCTGTGCTAGGAGTCCTTTATGTTTTCAGGTATGAAAATGACAAAGTCATTTGAATTATACATTTTTGTAATGAGGCTACACATAATTCAGGCAAAATTAAATCAAGCCAATGCAGCAGTTTTACCTGGGATATTTGGGGGGTCTCGAGGGAGGTGTTCAGGTGCATTGCCATGTGCTTTGGCTTGAGTTGCCTTTTTGCTTGTTTTCTTCTTTTCCCTCCTCCTGTAATTCTTATTGTGGGGTAAGTAAACATTCCACACGCTGCTTTTTCTCAGTGATGTGTTGACAGGTGCCTGGAGGTGGACTTTGGCCTGGTTGCCATGGCAACCTCCTTGCTTATTTGATGGGTAAGCCATCATTGTTAAGAAAATTATCAGAAAGTACAGTGCCACAACTGTGAGAAAGATGTGTGCATCGGCAAGTGTACATGTAGTTACATGGATGTTGATTATGTAATAATCATGTCTTTTACAGCAAGAGATCAAGCTTCATACCAAGATTACCGGCAGAAAAGAGGAAGGCAATTCAGCAGCGTCTTCAGTGCTTAGGAGAGGCGAGTTTTTCACCTACATGTGCATGTACAGTCGACTCGCAATAACTCGAACCAAAATCGATTTCCCTTGAATGTCCGTCATACATTAACCCATTGACATCTGAGGTTGCCGCGTGTGACAGTTAATTGATTATCTGGCGTGACGCATGTTAACCCATTGACATCCAAACCGGCCGAAACCAGCCAGACTTAGTATTTTACTCTGTCTAACGCCGGATGATTTTACTTGTCAATGGAGAACCTCTGGGAGTCAATGGGTTAAACTTCATACATGGTATACAGTTTACATGTAGCCCCACTATTAAGAGAAAGGTTGATTTTGAAGAAACTAGTGTGCTGGTTTGTTGGTGAATGAATGCTCAATTGGTATAGGTTGGGGAAAGAGTTTATTATTTTTTTTCTGCTAAGGAAGCTTGATTTCTAATGAAAGTAATGTTAACTTGAATCTCCTAGACATGGGGAGGGAAGAATGCAGGATTTAGTCTTGCACACTGCAGCCAGGATTTACCCATCAAGGTAAAGTCATCACTGTATTGATTTTGTGTGAAGTATTGTTTGTCGAGTAATATCAGGGTTCGTGCTACTCCTTGGAGTCCTTGAAGAACCCTGGAATTTAATTTTGGACTTAAGGGCACTTGAAAAGCCCTTGCAAAAAGGGATTTTGTAGAAAACTGCTTGAAAACTCCTTGAATTTTTTCTTGGGTGAAAATTGGTGAGATTGCATCATGCTAAGTTAAAGAGACATTTCAAAATTGAGCCTAAAATTGAGGTAGGGTTTCGCAGCAAAGAAAACACTTAAACACTATGTATTGCATAGCAATTTTCTTATAAAGACTCCTTGAAAACTACTTGAATACTCCTGGAATTTTATAGGCAAAATCAAGTACGAACCCTCTAATACATAGTTTGTAAATGTGATACAGTTCTGATTTAAATATTGTATATGACTTATTAAATGTCAGCATTCAAGTGTTAATAGAAACTAGGTATTTTTGGTGATTCAAGACATTTTAAGAGGGAAAATTGAAAGAAAACTTTTTGGAAGTAAAGAGAAATCTGTATCAGATACATGTATACAGATGTTGGTTACTAAGATGTTGAATTCCCATCATGAATTATTAATGAATGTTATAATAATACTTATTATAGATTATAATGAAATAATAATTTGCCATGTCACTAACCATCTTCTTGGGTGGTCTTCTCATTAATTTCAGTTGATTAACAACTGTGTCACTAAGTGGCGGGTGGGTGTCTGAGACATCCTGGAACTTCCACTATTGGCAGCCAGCTCCAAGGTGGAGACTGCACCGATGGCTAGCAAAACCTGACAACCCAGTCATGAGCCGTCACGCCCCCGAGAAGACAGGCACCCATCACACTGATAAACAGTGGAAAGTAGAGAGGGGGAAGGAAAGGGAAAAACCACAAAACCCTTTGCACAAAATGTTCATACCGATAAATCAGCTCTACGACCCAAAGCACGAGGAATCTGACCCACTGACAACAATTGATCGCAGTTGCTCCTAGTTGTTAATTCAGTTAAATTTCATTTAACAGACTTAACTGATTAGAGTGTAATGAGAAGTGCGAGTGTTGTACCCCATATGAACCATGTGAGCGTTAGCCCTACTAATGGAAATGGGCCCATACAAGGACAGAGGAACCCATGACCTTCGGGTTAGATCACTGCTGCCCTACCGACTGAGCTACGAGGTCAGACGGGAGCAGGCTGTGGGAACTGAAGTTGTAACCTCATTTAAAAAGCTTATTTTTGCTCTTCAATGATTTATAATGATATATTTCTTCAAATCTTATTTATTTGGTTTAGGAGTTTCCTACCAGTTGTGCTGATGTTTATTTTGAGTTTTACAATGAAATCACCAACACTCCTTCACAGTCTGATTCACAGGTACAGTTATTCAATTTTTATTTTGTATTGTGAATTATGGTTGATGTCTTTGTTACAGTCATGGTGTACAATGTACTTTACCTCGTCAACTAAAAAGAGCTTGACTTGAGGTATACGATTGTATTTCCAGAAATCTACACTTGCCTCAATTGAAACCTGAAAAGTTGGAAAAATGGGGTTATAATCTGATCTTGTATATTCATCAAGGTACTGCCAGAATGGCTTGATTTGGTTGCATGGTGGTGATTTTCTGATTACAGGGATAAACATCAGCAAAAAGGGCAGTGTACTGTAGTTTGTGATGTGAACACGGTATTAAAATAATAATATTTTATTTCGTGTATTGTTCTTTGAACATTGTTTGGTTGTGTATGAAACTTTGGCTAGTTTCCTATCTCTTAAAGACAATAAAAGGAATGGACATTTTCAGGATAAATCCTCTAAATTAATAAAATTCATGTATGTCTAGATGCAACTAGTGCAAAGAACTACAGTATATTTCAGTGGAAGAACTTGCGGTGGTAGGCCCTTTGAAGAGGTCATTGGTTTGGTTTCCAACTTGGAATAAGATTTACTTTTTGTTGTCCGTTTGCTCTTGGCCAAGCAAGTACAGTACCAATTACTGTGTATAATAATAATGTTATATTAATATACATGTAGTAATATTAAATAATATAATATAAAATAAATAAATAAAAGTAAAATTAAAATAATTAAATTAAACTAATTAATAATATAATATAAAAAAACAATAATAATGTCATAAAAAAGGTTGCTGTTATTCATCGTGGTGAAGTACAATAATAATAAAGTATCCTCGTTTGTCTCACAATATGGTCACTTGTGATGTAGATCCCGACGTTTCGAGGATCGAAATGCACCAATCACAGCTGTTGAAAACCAACCAATCACAGCGGAGCATCCTGACGTGTAACCAGTCGACCTCATCGCCTGATGAAGACTAGCGGTATCCAGTCGAAACGTGGCGATCTACATCATAAGTGACCACATCGTGAGACAAACGAGAATACTTTATTAATAATAATAATAATAAAATTATATTAGTAATAATATAATAATTGCAGTAACTGCCCAATTACTGCATTTAAAGCAAACTGTGTAGATTAATGAACCCTTTGGTGCCTAATTAAGGCATTCCCCATTGGAAGGTGTAAAATCATCTGGCATTAGATAAAGAAAAAAGTTAGAAAGGGTTACTCTGAAATCTTCCCTGCTAGCAGAGCTCTGTTTTCTTTTTGCGTTTACTGGGCTGACAATAATAGGCCATTTCCGAGTTCATGTCTGCCTCCTCTTCATAGCGAGTCTAAGTGCGAAGTTTTTGTGATGGTAATCAGTTATACTTTACATATGAATAAAAACTAATTTTCAATAACAAAAACTTCGCACTTAGACTCGCTTTGAAGATGAGGCAGGCCAGAACTCGGAAATGGCCTATTATGGGAAGAGACCTCTGCCGTGGGTGGAAACTCACTGTGTTGAGCATACAGTTACATGGCGGTTACTTAGCGACCAATTCCTCACATAATACTTCATGTTGTGTGGGCTCACTTAACACCGGAATTACTGCAAAGGATTGAAGCACAGGACACCGCGGGCTCAACTCACGGTCAGCAAACATGTCATGGGGCATGTGGATTGAAGAGCATTGTCCAAGGTTGTGGACGGCGGTTGGATCTAAGTGAGTTTCGACCCATGGCAGAACTCTCTTTTCCTGTACTCGTCAGCCCAGCGAACGTAAGAGAAAAAGGGCCTCTGCTAGCAGGGGATCTGAAATCTTTAAGTTAAATGAAAAACCAATAATTATAGAGAATAAATTGGGGTTGTGTTAACTGAGTTGATAAGAGTGTATGGACTGCCTTATGGAGATTGAAAAGTTAACATTTTGAACTTTAGCCCTTCCTCAGGGCAATTTTATTTTTATTGGGAGGTGTGCCTCTCACTAGCACAACAGAGCATTGCTGATACATTGTTCTTACTACAGAATGATTTTCTCAACAGGCACAAGCAGGAACACAAGCAGGAAGCCACTTATGCTCTGTACATGTGACGAAACTTTACCAGGTATGAAAGCAAATTTGCTTCCTATTGTTGTCAAGTTCATGTATACTTTAAGAGCAGTGGATTAATGCTGTGATCTGTTTGGACCAACCATTATAACTTGTACAGGTTTAGGTTAAAAATCTCGATATTCCAAGTAAAACACTTTTCCAACCATTTTTCAGTTGGAATGATTGCTGGTTAGCAAAAGTCAGGCTTCAAATTGTTTACTAGACCATGCTCAACTAGTTAAATGCAAAGACAGGGTCAGTAACTGCTTACACTACTCATTGTTTTCAATCCTTCCAGCCATGTTTACAGTCAATGAAAACAGTTTTTTTGATCAATTGCAAACCAGCTCAAAACCCATATTCATTTAAAAGAATATGAAAAAATCCCAACCACCTTAGCTACTAATATGAAATGGTTGATACCACTTGACATTTAGGTCCACGCAGGAACTGGACATGTCCCCTTAATATTATTGATTAAAGGGGACACAGGGATGGCGCTGTGGTGAGATCACTCGCCTCCTACCAATGTGGACCGGGTTCGATTCCCAGACTTGGCGTCACATGTAGGTTGAGTTTGTTGGTTCTCTACTCTGCACCAAGAGCTTTTCTCCAGGTACTCTGGTTTCCCCTCTCCACAAAAACCAACAGTGTTAATTTCAGTTTACTTTGTCCTCAATTAGTGCTCTAGCGCTCGAGCGACTAGACACTTAAATAAAGTTACTTTCCTTTCCTTTTTTCATTCATCCCTGAAGCAGCTGCCATTGACCAGTCAATGGGGCTTGCCCTTCTGAGAGTGATACTTAATTAGAGATTAATTTTTACTCTGGCGAACACAAGACGACTGTCAATGGTGGGCTGCTTCAGGGATGAATGGGTCAACAACGTCTACATGTATGTCCACTAAAAAAAGTATGTCTCCTTTAAAACCCTATCCCTTCCACAAGAGATACTTGAAGATTTTACTCTCACCTGGCCAATGCCAGACGATTTTACTTGTCAGTGGTGGCTGCTTCAGGGATAAAAGGGTTAACACAACTGACGTGTTTTCAAAACTTCAACAATTATGACTTTTGATATTTCTGTAGTTTTCAGAGAATCCTGGAGAAATAATGGAGCAAGTCATGACTTGCTACAATGTACCGGCTGAAAAGCAGGTAATTAAGTTGTTTTGTCAGAGAAAGTGTCTCTAAAAATTGATTTAGAGAATAACCTCTTAATTGTACATGTAATCAAAGGTAAAGTTGTTTAATCATCGATCAGAGAAAGTCTCTCTAAAGTTTGAAGTTGCAGAAGTTTCAGCTGAGGAAAATTCATACCATAGCTCATACATTGTAAGATTAATCCACAGTTTTCAGAGTTTAAAGTCACCGATTTGAACCTCTGTGACTAAAATGCATGTTTCGACTTACCACTGATTCTTGCACCCTGCTGAAGCATGGACATTTCCAATAATATTGTCAGGTGAAACCTGGTGTTTTCATGTGTGTGTGTTTTTTTTTTTTTTTGGGGGGGGGGGGGGGGGTTGATTAAACACAAAGACATACAAAAGCCCTGGTACATGTAATGTGGGTACATGTGGACGATTATCCAGTTGCGCTATGCATTAATTTGTGAAATGAAACAAAAAACATGTTTTTGATTTATAGTATTATAAAAGACAGCTAGTGTCTGTGCTTGTTTTAAAATGCTATCTGGAAATACATGTAATACATTATGTTGTGGTTAAAAACTTTCCTTGGCTCAAAATTGTTCAAACTAGTTTGTTTTATACTTTCTATTGTTTCAAATTGTGACAATGTCTGTAAGACAAAGGAAAATTAAACAAAAAACTGACTAGTTATATTTAAACTGAGGAAAATTTTAAACTACAACGGATGTATGTACATAAAAATAGCTGGATGTCTTTTCACTTAGTTTTTCTTTATTTCCTTTTTGAGAGAGTTACAGGACAGTCATGTCCTTTAGGCTGTGCTTCTGGATTTTTGCCTTTGGAATGAAGTGGCAGGGTACATGTATACAGTATCCACATATTAATTTTTAGTGAATCCAAAATAGTGAAATGGGGACATTAATTTTTGTGTCCCTTGCCATCTATTGATATTTTAAGGATTGGAATTTCTATTCAGAAAAAAAATAATGAGGCTGCACCCTTTGTTCTGTGTGTGGAGGTCATAATATTATTGGTGCTGTTTGTCTTTTGTCAGGTGAATCTTTTCAGTAGAATACGATTAGCAAAACATTTTCCTTATCATGAGAAGAGACTGCAGTGCATCCAGGCACGTTTACAGGCTATCTCAGTCCTGTGTAAGTAAAATGAACATTTTGTGCGAAAGAAATCACAAAATTGTGGTCAGCCATGCCCTCTTTATTTTGTTGTTCTTTTCACTCTCATTGGTCATCTTCAAGAATTAAACTGTCAGTAATGACTGGGAGTCCGGCTGTCACATTGGTCATGACCACTGCTTCCCACCTCTGGGATTTTATTGTGGGCTGAGTTACAACCAATCTCAATCTCGCTCAAGGGTTGTGAAAATCAGTTCACATCTAATCATTCAAGTTTGGCTGTTGTGCTCTCCTCCGCGATCTATCATGAATTGTTATACCTCCCAACTCAAATACGTTTTCTGATTGGAGGAGAACGTGTCACGTGTCATTGGTCAAAACTTCATGACGCCCTAGGGCGAGCAAAACTTCATGACGCCCTAGGGCAACAACAACTTGAACTTTCGACTCACACATGATCAGGTCGTGCACCTTTGAAACGGCGGCAAATCTGTACGCCAGCCGACTTCAAGCAAATAATTTTTATCTGTGTATTGTTCTATTTTGAGTTGGGAAGTATAACAAAACACTTAATGACTGGCCCGTCGGGAAACAGTGAGTTTTGTTTCCCCTCGACCTCAATAATTCCCTCAGCTTCGCCTCGGGGAACATTGAGGGTCTCGGGGAAACAAAACTCACTGTTTCTCTTGGGGCCAGTCATTAAGTGCTTATTGTATAACACCTGCCAGAGGTGCCTTTTCTATGATTTTGGTTTGAAATCGTTATCTGCCCACTTTGTGATTCAGTCCCCAAGTTTGCAAGAAAGTGTGATTAGCACAGCTATCCGTTCTATTAAACAAAAAAAAAAAGATTCCGTGTTGCCTTGCATCTGTTTCGTAATACATGTAGATCAAAGTAAGAACAAAAAGTGGCACACGAAGCGATAACCGACACATCACACATCGTCTTGTGTGCCACTTTTTTGTTTTTACCACATTTTGATGTCTTCTGTGATCTTTACTGAACCAATGCTCAGCAACATGGATTGAAAGTTTTAATGAGGACTTCAGCTAAGCGTTTGTCCTCTAATACATGTAGATTATAGGTGAGAACCAATCCAAATGCATGCATTATTGCAATTGAACTGATTAAATTTGTATAATTTATTCTATTCTATTCTGTTCTGTTGTGAGAAGGTACTTTACATCTACCTTGGTTGTTTCTTGCAGTGTATTCAAACAGCACACAGGATGTGGTTAATCCTCTCTTATACCAAGGATTTATTGAGGAAACAGTGGAATTGCTTGAACTTGACCAGCTACAATTCAGCGTATGTTTTGATTGACACTAAAAACTATTGTTCTTTTAATTTACATTTTTTTCTCAGGAGTCAGGCAAGGGTTTCTTACAGGGTAATAACCGCTGTTTATTCGTAACCTAGCAGTAAGGATAATCTTGGATTATTGATCTGCATGCGGGTAGGAAGCTCTACACAAAAGCCATACAAACAATGATGCTTTCAGAAAAATTTCCCAAATCATTTCCAAACAGACAGGTTTAAAAACCTGAACAAACTCTGAAGTGTTCTCCTCTTTCAAATGCAATAACAAAATCGGCTATTCATTCCTTCCAATTTGCTTTCAGAGCTACCTAAACTTTCCAAACTAAATGCATCTATTTCTGTGCCTCATATAATTTATTCAGAGTAAACACTTCAAAAACGTCTTGTTTGGAAATTAAAGAGGATAAGACCCAAAGGTCATCTTAGAGTCTTTCAGAGGCAATTATTATGTTACTTGTACCAATCATAGTAATTCATAGTAATTGAATGCGTTTTTTAATTGAATTACTTTAGGATATAAGGACGGCAGCAATTCGCACCCTTACAGCTCTTGTACACATGGAGTGCAGTCCAAGGTACTGAGTGAAATGTGCAAATGATGCTTAGCTTTCAATGGAGGTGAACATTGATTATTTTTGTTACATGTCTTAATCTCGATCAGGGTGAACACTGTGATAGACTGCACCGGATTAGCATCATATCATGGCTTTCTTCCAACACTCACAAGGAACTGTATTCAAGCTCTCACAGGTAAATGGGGTCAATTTGTTATTATGATGATGATGATGATGATAATTGAACATTGCGTAGGCAGGTTGTAAGAGATAAACTTACATTAATACTGGCAACTGCAGTATTAAGGCATAGAGTACATGTACATAAAATCCCAAGGTGCATGATCATTCCAGGGATTTACAGTGTAAATAAAATGAATCTGTCCTTGTAGGGCTTTATACATGTATGTACCTGTAGGTAAAGCCCTCTGATTATATGTACAATTATTTTTTGGTTTATCGGTTTGCTTTCATGCAAATACTTTTAGTTCTCTTTTGTGGTAACATTTTCCTGGCGAGCTGTTTGGTTTAAGTGACACAATGCAATATTGTTCATGAATGGGAAAAAACTATAATGTGGAGTCCATGACTGGACAGCAATATTAATTTGTGTATTTGAATTGTGTGTGTACAAGGTCAATGTAGAATTAAATGACTATATAGGTGACCTTGGGAGTTAGAGAATAAATATATTGGCTAAAAGTTGTAGTCGCAACATAGCTTTGCTCTTTCGGACAATTCTTCAATAGAGCATTTCCGAGTTAATGGCTTCCTCCTCTTCAAAGCAAGTCCAAGTGTGAAGTTTTTGTGATGTTAATTACAGTAGTTCTACTTTACATATGAATGAAAGAAATTTTCATAAGAAAAACTTCGCACTTACAGTAGACTCGCTTTGACGACGAGGCAGACATGAACTCGTAAATGGCCCATGACATCATTCTTTTCTCCTGGTCGTTCACTTATGAAGACCATGTTACATAAAGCCTCTTTTCTAACTCTACTATAATAATAAAAATTAATTTTATTTTTTAAAAACATTTTTCTTTGACCTTCTTTTTTTCTTTTTTTCTTAGATCCCACAGAAGATTCTATACCACTGCCATTTGCTACTGGATTGTTTTCATTTCTCTACCACTTAGCTTACTATGAAATTGGTAAGGGTTTGATACACCAGTCTGATACATGAACATTGTATCTGTGTGGAAGAGTGATTCTTTAGCATTCATTCTCTGTCTTTGCATTTCTTTATTTTGACTTGCAAAAGAAAATAGGACCAGGAGAATAGAAAAAGGCTTATTTAAAGTGCCCCTAACCAGGTTTGTGCAGCCCCTTGCAGTCCTTGAAAAGCCCTGGAATTTAATTTTAGACTTCAAGGGCACTTAAAAAGCCCTTGAAAAAAAGGATTTTACGAAAAAACTGCTTGAAAACTCCTTGAATTTTTGCTTGGGTGAAAATTGCTGAGATTGCATCATGCTAAGTTAAAAAGAGACATTTCAAAAACTGAGCCCAAAATTGACTATTAGGGAAACATTAAAATCTAAAATTAAAATGTCCATGCGTGCACTCAACTTGCAGGATGTGGTAAGGAATATCAAGGGAGGCTTTTTCAGCAAAGAAAACACTGAAACACTATGTATGGCATAGAAATCTCCTTATAAAGACTCCTTGAAAACTCTATTTCTTGTTCTTGAAAACTCCTTGAATACTCCTGGAATTTTACAGACAAAATCGAGCACGAACCCTGCCTAACCCCAAAATATTTTTTTCGCTAAAATGAATCTTTGCACCTGTTCGAAACGCATTACTGCCATTTTATAGGCTTCGAAAGTTGCAAAAATCCAAGCATCTTTCGTTCACGACCGAGTCAGAAGGGGAGTGGGTCTATTCCTGATGTGACGTCAAATTATTGATTGCATTAACTCTTTGGAAAAGTGCATGCAAAGTAGATTGTGACGTCACATCAGGAATAGACCCACTCACCTTCTGACTTGGTCGTGAACAAAAGATGCTTGGATTTTTGCAACTTTCAAAGCCTATAAAATAGCAGGATTTGTTAGAAAAAGGAAAAAATGATCGCAATGCGTCTCGAACAGGTGCAAAGATTCATTTAAGCGAAATGGGGTTAGGGGCACTTTAATGAATGTTGAGGTTGTGTTATATCAGATTTTTGGTTTTCATCTGCCTTTGAAAGGATCTTCAGTGTAAGAAATTATTGCATATTAGAGTACCTACAGTACATTATTTTATCTGTTTGCTATACATTGTAATAAAAGAGAGTGAGACTACAATGTGCAGTGTGCATATTTTCTTTTTCTTGTGAATTTTCTCACCAAAAGGTGCTGAAGCACTGGTTTCTTGTGGTTTGTTGGAAGCTCTTCTTCGTGTGGTAGAATACCAAGGAGGAGACAGTCATCTTACAGTAAGAAAATTAATTAAATTCTTGAATGTTTCACCCATCTTTTAGTCACTGGTGCCCTCGTCATTGATGGTTAAGGGCTGTGTCAAGGGATTTCTGTGATTTTTTTTTGCCAAAATGTCATAGAGATATCTCTTCTAAAGCCTATTTTTTTCATGCTCATAAATTATCTTTAAGTTTACATGTACATGGAGGTGTTAAAATGATAAATTATTTGTAATTTAATTTGTTAATTTTTTAACGTTGAGTGGCAAGTGCTTGAAACTTTAGGCTCAACTGCACTCAATTTTCGTATGTGTGATCCTTAACTTCAGAAAACATTTTAAGGCTTCATTACAGTCACACAGACTCATTTTAACAAATTTCACTATTCTCTTTGGGCTCCTATTTATTTAAAGACTGTTTTCTTACATGTAAGTCCAAGCAGAGATTGGAAAAGACTTAGTGTTCTAATTACATGTACATTATCATTGTGTACTTGTGTATCAACCTTAGTTTGTTACAAGAGCCATTCGTATCATGGAGTGGATAGCTAACATGGATCTGTCTGGGTACCAAAATCAAAGTGGGTTGACTGCTATCATCAACAGACTTGAGGTACTTACTTTGTTTCTAAATTACACGTATAAGCACATTTTGTTACAGGTCATGTTATCATTGTGATTCCAGAATAGCATTAGCTTGTAAGATCACTGCAGCCATTCAGAACAAAGTTACATGAACTTGAAGGAGTTCTGAAACCCTTTGAACTACAAAAGCGAGAACAGTGCTATTGCAATTCATGTAGAATTGACCATGACCGTGCACAATCTTCTGTTTTTCATTTGCAAAAAGGTTGGATTGGTTGTCCTCTCACAAAATTTACAAATAATTATGGTATGTTTGTGCAGGGTCAAGGTTAAAACAGCCCTGGGGGGGAAGGGGGGGGGGGGGGTTTACTCCCTTAGAAGGGCTTAATGGGGACGTGCGGCCAGCCAGGGTATGTTTTTCGGGATTTTTGTCTTGAAAAGGGTATCGAATTTATCATTTTTTGTCTTAACCAGGGTATCGATTTATCAATTTTTGTCTTATACTGGGTTAAGTGTCTTAAACAGGGTATCAAAAATCGGAATTCTGTCATTAAATGGGTAGGACAATCAGAGATATTTGTCTTAAACAGGGTCAGGGTATGAGGGGCCGCGCCGCACCTCCCCAACCAGGGATACATCGAGTACCCCCCCCCCCCCCCCCCCCCGGGAAAACAGCAAGCAAAAAACATAAAACAAAGAAACTCATTGATTTTTATGACCATCTGCATTCATGTGTATTAACTATGTTGAGAATGAACTCGGGAAAGTGATGGAGAATACACCTGCCATTTTAGTATTCTTCTGGCCTCGTTCAAGGTTAAATATTCTTTGGAATTTTACGTTTGAAAGCGAGGCCAAAAGCGGCAATTTGCAAGGAAATAAAAGATTACTCATTGATTTTTATGACCATCTGCATTCATGTGTATGAACTATGTTGAGAATGAACTCAGGAAAGTGATGGAGAATACACCTGCCATTTCAGTATTCTTTTGGCCCTTTTGGCCTCGTTCAAGGTTAAATATTCTTTGGAATTTTACGTTTGAAAGCGAGGCCAAAAAGGGGCAATTTGCAAGGAAATAAAAGATTACTAGGATGGCAGCCATTTTGGAATAAAGTGTATGAATAGTAATGAACAGGATGGAAATGTTCAAAATACAAACTGAATGCATTTGTTTCACCTTGAAATGTTCAGCAAGAAATAAAGAAGTGCCTGCCCCATCATGGAGCAATACTATCTCCAAGCCTCCCAACTGCTCCTCCCATCCAACAAGTTGGAGTTGCCATGGAAACCAGTGAAAATCAGGTTGCCCAGTCTGATGGCTCCTCACAGCCAAACCAATCTGAAGAGGTTCCCATGGAAACTGAGCAGCCCTATGTCAACAGTGTAGAAGACAACAAAATGGAGGTGGACGAGCATGATGCAGAGAAGCTCCTCATTGAAGTAGAAGTGGCTGGATCCAGTTCTGCCGTGAATGCCGTCAGCAAGAACCGTTGCTTGCCACAAAGGGCAGCTTTGATCAAAGCTGTCCTCAGCTTTCTGAAAAAATCCATTCCCGATCCTTCGTTCTCAGAGAGCATCAGAAATGGTAAAATTAATAATTTTGTCTGCTAATGTTTTGTTGCTTCTTTCCTTTGCTCTGTTGACAGTGGCACAATTTGGTTAGTAGCTAGGCCAAAGAATAAACTTGATTCCCTTAGATCCTGTTGGTATTACTAAGCTAAAACTTTTTTCAGTGTTTACTGTGACACTCGCTGGCATGGACTTTAGAAAAACTAAACTTTTCCTTCCAGAAAAATCTTACAAACTTTGAATGCAAATCTTGTCTTAAAATGGAGAGAATTTTACCATTTGATTCAGCGAATTATGCGCAGTAGAACCAAAGAGATGTTTTGTTTTCAGTGAATTGGCCATGACATTGGCTTCTCTCCGGCGCTGGACTTTGGAAGAACAAAAGTTTTCCTTCCAGCAATGTTTTGATGCAGTTTGTCGAACTGACTTAACTGTTAAACCAAGGCTGCTGCCTAAGAAGATTTTAAAGGGGCCCTCAGAGCTAAACGCTGTGAACTTAAGAGCCCAACATATGAAGTGAAAGGTGTTGCTGTGAAAAATTAAGGCGCCCAGAGCTATTCTTTGGGAGCCCCAGGCTACCGGGCTCCTGTTAGGCAACAGCGGTGTGTTAAACGCTTGCAGCTATGTGTTAGCACAATCTTGCACACCGTTAGTGCTGCCTTTAAAAGCGTCAGCATACCGTCAGGTGCCGTTAGCTTCTGTTACCGATCTGCTAGTGAGACGTTAGTTTTGCCCGTTTAACATCAGTGTACCTTTTCCCGTGTGAGGTCATGTATATACATGTAAGTGGCCTTTCAGAGAGGTCAGTGATTAGGGTCAAGGAGCTGAGACCCTACATCAGCTTCCTTGGACAAGAATGACATTGTAACATTTTACTCAAGGAGGGTGTTGTAGCATGAGCACTGATGAAGGGCTGACACTCAAAATGTCAGCTTGCAAATTTACTTGCTTGGTTAATTTGCCTTTAATGACTCTCTTGATAAAATCAAAGTTTCGTCATTCACTCTCCTCAAGGCTGCACCACAGTTTGTTCAGAAACTAACCCCCTTCATTCCTAGAGCTTGTCACACAATCCATCGCCACAGGGGATTGCATCATAGTCATGGTAAACATCTTTTTGACAGTCAGCAATTATGTGAACAAAACGTCTGACTGGTAGTCTATTATCTTAAATTATATAGTACCTGATTTTAATGGTTAGTTATTCACTTTCAGTAATGGATAGCTCGCTTCCTACATCACTGAAACATGTTATCAGTAATGTGGAGTACTATGGACCAGTTCTCTTTATGGCAGGTGTGTGCAACTACAGTATTCTTACTAACACTTTTCATGGCTTTGACATGTTTTTTTTTTTTTAAATGTGACCCTATTTGGGAAAAGGGGGATTAAGGTGAATTTAGAAAACAACGTTTTAACGCGTTTAATCGCGTTCGTCGAAACGCGTGGAAACGCATTTTTTGTGCGTTTAAACAGATTTTTAATGCGTTTAAACAAACGGCTCTGTTGCGCTTCAATTACTGCATTTCGTATGAATTTAGTTGTATTTGAATGAATAAATTACCAGTTCTATAATATGAAATGCGGAGATTAGAGTGCATGTCTTCCAACCCACTGTGTCAAAATGATCAATTCATCAGCAAACTTACCTTTTGCCTTTCCTTTTTACATTGCAGTAAGAATCACATTCCGTCTATAATAATTTACTATCCTTTTTTCTGTGAGCGCCTCATGCGCACCGACTTTAGCCCACTTGCAGTGCACGAATCTCGTGCTATCAACAACGGCAACCAGACAATTAGCACACACAGGAAAGAAGATTCGGTTTTCGAGTCTTCCTAAGAATGGAGCAAGCCGTCGCATTTGAGCCTACGGATTCTGCAGACAAGAGCCAACGATATTGCTCAAAGAAACGCGAACCACTGAACGACGCTTCAAAAATGTTTCCATTAGCGCATCAGGTTTCACCAAGAGGCTGGTCAATCATTTGTCTCAAGCTTGTTTTAATATTTTTAAACTCTTTAAAATTTTCACATTCTCCTCCTTCGTGTTTTCCTCTTCGGAATTTTTGGCGACAAAAAGAGCACGTCGCCAGAATGAAGCAGAATCAAAGTGATGACGCCGCTAGCCTTCGGGATGTGTCATATGTTATCACTCGAGTAGACTGGTCACGATGTCGTGACGCTCGCCCCGCAACAACTGAAAAATCAGGTTTTCGCCCCATAGCGACGAAAAAATTGGATTGTTTGTACCATTATTGATAATGCCTCGAGAAAATAGAAATTACAGAAAACAGGCTGTCAACATTTAACCACCTTCAGAAGAACGTAATTCAAAGAATGAGCGAATCACATAAACATTTCATTGAAATGTGACAAAGTAAACATCGCATTGACTTGACCAAATACTTCTGGGTTGTGTAATTCTCTCCATTGTTATCGTGGGGAAACAGAAACCTAAATGTCCAGTTGCGAGAGAAGTAGGGAGCGATTCAGTGAAACTGGGAACGTTTTTAGATTCGCGAACATTTGGTAGTATCGCAAGTATTTACCGGTTTTTCTGATCAGCGAATTGATTTTTTCGGAACTTCCTTGGTGTTCACGAACAGGCTTTACATCGGATAGTCTTAATTTATTTGTTACGGATTCTTTCAGTTGTCGCTATAATAATATAATTATTGTGGGACTGTGAGAGAAGTAGCGAACGATTTAACGAAAGCAAGAGCCGTTTTTCGCTATCTTTATGACCGGTACCTTCCGGTGTGATTAATGGCTCGAAGTTGAAGCTTTGGCCGAAGACGCTGAATATATCTGCTCTCGTTCGCTCATGAAATAGGTTTCCTCTGCCAACTGCAAATTACCCGCGAATGTTTCGGGAAGGTTGGATGGGTTCAGAGAAGTATGATCCATTTCTTTCAGAGCTTTGCTTTTTTTGTTATTTCAGAGGTTTAATTGAAAGCGCTATCATATTGTTGCAAGTTATCGTGCTTGTGTCTTGGCGCTTCACTATCTGCCTATTCAACCCCTTTTCATTATCGCAAATCATAAACAAACAGGAAATTAAACAAACTGATGTCTCCTTTTGACAAGTACTAAATGACCAAAAAGTCTAAAATTTCGGAAGGTTGCGTGACTGATCGCGACAAATATGTGGATCAGTTTATTTCTTTTGAGCGGTAAACAGCGAGTCGTCGATCAATTTCTTTTCTATTGGCTTGAACGTAACACTTAAATGCAGCTTTAGTTGAGCCCTGTCATGATGGTACGAGTTGTTTTATCTTCGTTCGGTTACTTGGGCCTTCGTCGTCGCCGGGGTCGTCGCTCAGAGTCGGAAGACAGCCGCTATGTCAACTGCCTTGATCAAACATGAATAAAGGAAAAATGGTAGTAAGTTTTGCATGTGAAGAATGCCTCAGCTGGTAACCCCAATGCAGAATTTTATTTGATTGATTTATAAGTGTTTGCGACTCTACTAAGACCAACATGAACAGCATTCAACAATCAACGTTCTGTTGTACATTTCTAAAACAGGATCGCACATGACAAGAGAAACCTACTGACGACCCTCGCTAATCACAGGGTACACATCAAAGCAAACTTGTGCTTAACACCATCTTGAAAATTCACTTGTACATTCCTCACTTCATTTGGAACAAATTTCTATTGTTTATGCTCATGATTTACCGTTAGAGTCGCTAAGTAAGTGTTTTGTTTTTTCCTCAGAGAACGCCGCCAATTTAGGCATGTTTAGGTTGGACTAATTCGCATTTCTTCTCTTTTCCGAGTACTTGCAGCGACTAAAACAATCAAGATTTCGATGGTTTGTCGAGCTGCATTGTTTAAATAAATCACAGTTAACCCCAGATGACACCCAATAATAATATTATAGCAAGCAGCCATTTAATTATGCGCTCACTTGAGGTAAATTAACAGCGTTTAAACGCGTCGTTTGTGTAAAGCTTTTCCGACATGAAATCTTACGCACGCGTTTTTTTCGCGTTTAAACGTTGTTTAAATGCGTTTAAACGGTGTTTTAACGCGTTTGCGTTTAAAACGATAGAAAACGCGTTTTTTTGTTATTCACCTTAATCCCCCTTGTCCTAAATAAGGTCACAAATTGCCAATTGATTGGCTCAGTTAATTAAGCAGCAGACTAGCACATGGATGGTCGTGAGTTTGACTCTGGCTGGACCAGCACTCATGGTCTTTAAGTAACTGAGGAGAAAGTGCTTCCTATGTTATTATATCTGCAAATGGTTAGACTGTCAAGTCTTCTCAGATAAGGACTATACATGTGGACTGTAGGCCCTGTCTCAAAACCCTTGTCAATAAACTCAGTGGGATGTTGAAGATCCCACACGCTATTAATTTGATAAGAGCAGCCATGGAGTTCTTGGTGTTCTGGCAGTTCAGAGTTTACCCTTGCAGGAGTCCCAAATGCATACGATAATTTGTCGGCCAGGGTTCAAAGTTCAGTCACCTCATTATCAGGGCCTACACTTTGTTCCACTATCCATGGTTGGAGGAAGCAATTGGTTAAAGTAATAAGTCTATTTGGTATATGTATACATATGTTGTATGTTGCCATGGTATTCAGTGATGCCTATGCTGTAGTATAGGGTTGGGGAGGGGCTTATGCATCTTAAAGCAAATTGTTACTGTATTGTTTCCATACATCTGGGGACCAGGATAAGCTCTGGCTTCGTAATCCTCTCGCTCATGCAGGGCTTTATTTCTTCCATCCTTGTGGACTTAAAGCCCTTGCGTGTATTACTTGTACTTGTATACATGTATCTGGTGGAAAATTGATCGGTGTGGCTGTACAATAACTCACTTATCATTAATTTTGTATAACAGATGGTTAACCATGTGTTGTTGTCAGTGCCCTGCATTTGTTCCTGCTTTCTTGGCAAGTTAAATTGATGTGTTCTACGGCTGTAGATCAACATAAAACCAGAACAGAGATTCTTGGTTTAACCTTGAGTGTCATGTTATCAACTTTTAAAAATTCAAGAAGCCATTCCTTTAGTGGATGCAGTACATGTACACACAATAGAAATCTCTGCAAATGGCTTACTCATCATGAATGTTTTACTTCTGCAGCTATTGATGTGGTTACTGTTTATGTTTTCCACGAGCCATCACTTTTGTCGTCACTTCAAGATAATGGTTTAACAGGAGTAATGCTTAAGGCTCTGGTAGTGAAAGAGGTAAACAATAATGATATAAATCTGGACCACTCTTATAGAGGAGGTTTACCTTTTTTAAGGTTTTTGTAAAAATTCAGTCAAGTACAGCCATCATACAGTCACATTGATGGATCTCATCTTCTAATACCGGTAATAAATTATTATCCATCACAAGCAATAGCTCGAAGGTAAGAAGATAAAACAACGGGAAAAACTGATGTGTGCCTTCATTCAGCTTGATGTCCCTGGACATCTGCTGTGTTTGAGAATCACAGGTCTGTGCAACTTCAAAGAAGAACACCTGTTTGACCTTTATTAATCATTTCAAAATTTTTAGAGCCTTGAAATAACTTAGAAGAAAGTAGCTGCCTTTGTACATGTAATTACAATCTTCATGTGTAGATGGTTGGACTTTCGTCATGATGATAATGTTTTCAAAATACAAAATAATGTATGTGTTTAGGAATCCTAACACACTGTTATTTACCATGGTATCCAAGGACATGCATGTGACCCCGGCATCCGACTGGTTTATCACTTCATTATGAATTATTAAAAAGCTTTGTAAAACTCATTAATAATTCATGATGGGAAAACAAAAGAAATGTTTGAATAATCAACATCCGTATTTCTGATGAAGATTTCTCTTCATTTAATGTTTCTTTTGATTTTCACCAAAAATACCTAGTGTACATTAACACTTAAATGCTGACGTTTCATTAGTCTTATACAATATTCGCGTCAGATCAGTTATTCTGTATCACATTTACAGCTTCGCCTCAGGTTTGTAAACGTGATACAGATCTGCCGCTCATATTGTATATATTACTTACAAATTGACATAAATAGATTAAGTAATTATAGTTCCTTTTTTTTTTTGATCAGGTTCCTGCAACTCGAGAAGTTCTATCCTCACTTCCAAGTGTGCTAAGTGCACTATGTTTGAACACACGAGGACTCCAAGCCTTTATGAGCTGCAAACCTTTTGACAAGCTGTTCAGAGTCCTGTTATCCCCAGACTATCTGCCTGCGATGAGACGAAGACGGACCTCAGAGAGTCTTGGTAATAAACAGTCCTAATGACTTAGCTTTCTTGATATCGTTGATCTGGTGTTCATATACATGTACAGTACAACATGTAAAATGGCACATAAACACAACATCCATTATTCAAAAGCATGGGACTAATTAATGTGAGAAGTCATTAGGTCAACTCTGACCAGACGAACACTTGGAGTCCTTCAAATACATGTAACTGTGGTGCTCTTGTAATGACATCTGCAAATTTAATGGTTAAACCAATGTATGACTTCTGAGGTTAGGCCTAAGGGGAATAAAGACACCACATACTCTTCGAAAAGAGGAGGACTCCAAGTTACTTGGTGTTGTAATAATTATGTCAGTGTTAATGAAACATACTGTGGGAGTTCCTAGAATCCAACTTGAGGCTCACAGTAAATTTTTCACCATAACAGAAGTTCCTCAGAATTGATGCAACCATTTTGAGTGTTTGCTGGGAGAACTAACAATAACTTTTAGTATTTCTTGAGCGCGCGTTGGATAGGAATGATGGTAATAGTTATTGTCAACAAGGCTAGTAGGGCCAAGTTCCAGGTTGGCTATAACCAATTGATGTCATACCCAACAAGCACAAACGGAATAACAATTAATTACAATTTTTCAAATGACTGGTGCAATCAGTTTTCGTAAAGTCAAGGTCATAGCAGCATTTATTATTGGTCTGATAACTGAGATCAGTATGCTAATAAACACGAGATCTGAGATATAAAATTATAGTGCTTTACTTATGCCCTCATGTCTACAGTTAATTTATTTGAAAGGGCATTTTTCTATTTCTGCAGGTGAAACTGCTTCTAATCTTGGCACTGCAATGGATGAGCTCATGAGACACCAGCCTACATTAAAAACAGATGCCATGAAAGCTATCATTAAGGTATTACAGAAGCAACAGCCACCAGTAACTTAAAGTAGTATCTCTAATAACTGGAAGATTTTTTTAACCACCAGGATACTATTGATAAACAGCCCTACTCCAGTCGCTTGAAAATTCTAAGCTATTCTAGGAAACATAGTCATAACAGTGAGAATGAGATTCAGTAAACAGAAATCAGCAATGTAAACAAACTTGAACTTAAATTCAAGTTGGAAAGTTAAACAACAGTGCGATAAATACAAAAATTTAAAATTTCGTGAAGACCATGTTAAATTTATCTCCAAATAATTCTTGTGCTGTCAACTAAGTTTAGATGCTTGGGGTATTCTGAAGTAGTGAGCGTACCGGTAGCAAAGACTCCTCAGTGCCATACACGGCATGGGGCTAATTAAAATAATATTCAAGTTGACTGTAAGTAAGCACACATGGAAAGCTACAGCAACATAAAACACGTAACATAGACCTGAAGAGATGCGAGAAATTAATCACGCGAAAACTCCTTTGTTTTTTGGCTTGAGAGTCTCCAAAATTGTCTCAAATTTTCGAAAGCCCTCCAATGTCTTGAACTTAACTCAAGCCTTGATCTGCGAAGTTCTTGAGAATCAAGACTCCATTTGTATTTTGGACGAGGAATAAAGATATTCTTGTGCATGCTTCTCTCCTTTTAGCTTCTTCAAGAGGTCTGTAACCTTGGACGTGACCCAAAATATATTGGTTTCAAGATGGGAGCAAAAACAGACAACAGCGATATGGATACTGGTGTTGGATTAGTACAGAATTCTGGACGGTCGACGTTAGGAGCAGATGAGCCTATGTCTGATGAAGAGGAGGATGATGACGATCGATTCAGCTTTACAAGTACTACCAGTACTGCTAAAGTTGTGTCTGAAAGTGAAAAGATAAAGGATACTTCAAAGTAAGTTTTCTGCTGGATGAGGTGATCCTTTTTTCTCTTAAGTACAAACACAGAGCTGTTTGAACTCACTCTGTTAACAGAGTTTGAAGCTGAAGACTTCTTTTTGACCCAAATTGGTAATTTAGCCATAAAGTAACCGGGGAATAAGGCATACAAAATTCATTCCTAGTACCTACATGCATGAGGATCTGGATGTGCAATAACACCTACTGCTTTTGTGCTGTGCAAACGTTGACTGGTTAATATACATGTAAGGCAGTGCTTTCAGTAAGATTTGAAGTAGGTTTCTCCCTTTTGTTAGCACCCGCCAGAGCTACAGTCTGTACAGTAATAAAAGGGGCCGAAGGTCCCTTTTCCTCTAGGGGGTCTGGGGGCATGCTCCCCCCTGAAAAGTTTTGAAATCAGGAAGCATGGCAACAAGATTTCCAGTGATTTGAAGAAAAATATTAACACCCAAGCATTCGTTATTTTTATCAACAAAAAGTGTTTTATTTAGTTCAAGGCAGTTAATGTCATTATGTGTCCTATTCTCATGTATCCTGATTATAGCTTTACTATTAAGGATGGTGCCTACTATTGTTATTGCGCATACGTTCTGTGCATCTCGGGATACTCGGGTTTCCTATTGGTGATGCTTACTAGCTAAATACAGTGATATTTTGGCGCAGTTTGAAACTATGCGGAGAAAGTAGATCTTAGTTAGTACTCTTGGTATCCAAAGAGAAACTGGGGGTAACCATGCATTTATGAGAGATAATTAAGCTTCAATTTGAGAAAGAATGCCATACATTGCTTTGTATTTTAAAGCTTTTTACAAATATTATTCATCAATTCTCTTTGAAAAATGCATGGTTATTCCCAATTTTCTTTTTGGATTTCAATAACACTTGTGAAGATCTACATTTCCTGCACAATCATAAACTGGGGCAAAAATACCTTTGAATTAGTAGTCACTGTCCTTAAAGACTTACCTGATTGCTTGACTTACCTGATTTGCTTCCGTGAGATTTTTGAATTTGTGGAAGCAGAAATATAACAGCATAGACTGCTGCCGCTTCATCATGGAACTGAAGATGCTTAACTGATTCAATGACTAGAAAAACTTACTCCACGATTTCTTTACAATGTTGCAATTAACTTTCGATTCAACCAGGATGTCAGTCCGCTATGTTTAAGGACGTAGCATGAAAATGAGGCTGCTAAACATCATAATTATAATGTCCGCTGGACTATGCGCTGGAGTGTGACCTTAAGTGACGATGAAACGCAACTGAAAAACGACTACTTGTTGCATTTAAAGTGGTAAAATCACAGAATAGTGTATAAAATGACCTATTTGGTGGGGTTGTTCAACATTTTTATTACCTTTTCAATAATAATTAACCATTTAACAGGATGAATTGCTAGTTCCTCTTTATTTGACGCCATAAGCACAATAACGCAGGGATACAGCCAGCGATTTGCAAGAAGGCACCCACCGGAGCTTTGGTGGCAGCAGGGTCTTACTGAAAGCACTGGTATGGCTGTGACCCAAGCACTTTTCTCCATAAAGTTTTGGGATATAATCTGAGGTTTCCAGTTGTTATGGGCTTCATTCCATGCAGTGAAGACTAAGCTCACCTTACAATAGTTGCATTAAGTGTTGAGGACAATCTTTTTATGGAGTACATTTGTTATGACTCCTGTTACAATCTAACAGAGGGGATTCCAAATTAGTGTTTTTTCAGTTGCTAATGGTATGTTTTTGCATCTTTTGTGCTCTAACTTGTAGTGGACATGCTGTAACTTTTTAAAGAATATTCTACTCATGCGGGGTTTAATAATCCCATAATTATTATTTATGTCCTGTTTTTTAATAGGACTGCAAGAGGAGGAGGAAACGAAGTTTCATCATTCCCTTATGGATTACATCTTCAAATGTGGTATGTAATTAACAATAATATTTAATATTTTCCATGAGCAAGTGTTTGGATATGAGATGGTAGATAGCCACAATGCTCATGAGCCCCTGAGTTGGCTATAATCATCTCATATCCAACACGAGTGAGTGGAATAATATTAAATATGTATTGGTTAATTACATTGTGTTCCTATTGAAAACACCCACAAAGTATGGATTGCATATAAATCTTCCTAATCGTTTTCAATTTTTGTATGAAACTTAAAAACAACTGATGTGTGCACGTTACTGATATTTGTAGAAGCATGATTTAATAGTGTACCTCATTATAACCACAATGGTGTAATCCAATGAAAACGACAATCCTGGTCAAAAACTGTTGGGACAATTCCTGCTTTCCCCCCCTCCTCCCAAGACATGTTTTTTTTGATTCCTCCCCCAAATTCCCTTCCATCGTCCCATGTTTACAATGTTTAAGGGGGCGCAAGAAAGGCAGCGAAAGAAGACACATTTTTAAACATGGGCTCTCAGAAATCAACGATCCGTTCATCGATCGCTTGCATGTTTCAACTTTGTCTGGGGTATAGGGGGGGCGCAAGAAAGGCAGCGAAAGAAGAACACACGATTACTCTTAAAACCGATGGAAGCATGTCAGTAAATTCTCTACTTTTTGTCCAAAATTTGACAATTGTGCCCGAAGTCTTTTGACCCCGGATTGTAAGTTCTAGCTTTTTTTAATAATAACTTCGGTTACAGCGTCAGGCGGAACAGACTTTACATGTAATTTAATTTGTCATTTCCTTGTGTCCTCATTATGGTAATTCAGAAATGGAAACTGAAATCAAGCTACTTGTTTTGTTCTTACATTAGTTTTCAAGCAAATCCCCAAAAAAAGAAATTAAACTTTTTGAAGATCTTGGCATTTTTACATGTTGTGTGCGGAATGTTTTTTTTTTTTTCCAGGTTCGATTTGTTGATTCCATACTGAGCAACAATTCAACCGATGACCACTGTAGGGAGTTTGTTCGTCTTGGGAGGTCTGGAGCCATTAATTAACATTCTTGGAGTTGCCCAATTTTGCCTCTCGACTTTATATCTTCGCCAGCTTGTCCAGTCTGTGTCTGGTGTGTGTAAATCGATCCTGGTAAGTGATAATACTGTGCAAGACTCAGAAAACATCAGGTGTTGGTGTCAAGATAAGTTAAAAAGGAAAACATCTCCCTTCCTGGTTGTGGCCGTTACTCAAAATCTTGTGCATTAGCTCCCTATTAATGTTGGAAGGTGGTATTCTTGCATTGTGAAGTAATAGAGGTTGAGAATTTCTGAACTTACATGTATAACAGATGAAGTACTTGAAAATTAATTAACTTTAACTAATGCTGTATGGCTTGGTACATTGACAGCTACATTTGTTTAAAATGCAAAATGTCAAATTTTAAAGGAAGCTCTAGAAGAACACTGTTTTCTTTTGTTGTAGATGTTATCACACGAAGCTCAAGTTTTAAAGCAAGGTCTTACTTTTATTGGTGACGTCCTAACAGCCCTGGACCAATGATGTCCAGATCACCCAAGTCTCCAGTTAGTTTGTTGTTGCATGAAGTTGCATCAATCAGGCCGTCCGCGCAACAAGCAATGACATCAGCACAACTTACCCCTCTCTTGCACGCAATTGTTGCAGCAACTGCCATATGTAAGCAGTGTTCCTTCATGTTTGCAAAGTGGGACAGGTATGCTACTGATATATGAAAGTTAATATAATTGTTTAATAGAGATTTCGGTGATGTAAATTAATGTATAAGTTCTGTAAATTAATCGTTATACAGTGGCTCCCAAGGAAGACACTTAAATTTAACTCAGTTTAAAACACCCAGGTCCCATTTTTTTAAACAATGGATAGCACTATCCATCGGATAAAATCATTCTCTACTGGATAACTCAATTGGTTTTTTCTTGTTTATATCCACTGGATATAGTGTCATCCCACCTTTTGAACAACGGAGGCCTGACGATTTTTTTTGTTGGTCGATGTGATTCAACCTGGCTTGGGAACAAAAGGCTTCATATTGTTCAAACTTTTTATCTTTTAATACAATCAGATACATGTAAGACACAACACAAATGTAGTGTATAAGGTAATTTTAATTTAATCTTAACTTGTAATGATGGCGTAATTGTATTTTAATAGTATTCTTACGTACTGGTCACCGGTTTATACCCAGCATTTTATATGTTGAATTTCCTGATCGGTTTTTTTTTTCTTTTTGTTTTGTTTTGTTTTCAGTTTAAATTAAGCATTCATTATTATTATTATTATTATTATTATTATTATTATTATTGTTATTATTATTATTGTTTTATTTGTCTCCTTAACCTTTTCACACTCAAGGGGGGCCCCCATCGACAAGTCAAAATAGTCTGGTGTTAGGCAGACTAAAATCTCAATACCGGTAGTGTCACTCTTGGGCATGAAAGGGTTAAGGAGTGTGGATTAGCTTTGCAAAGCAGAGGTTGGGAAACAAAATATGTTAAATTGAAGATTGTAAAAAAAGCAATGAATTTGTGAGAGAAGAATGGACAATCCATGTTAGGGCGGGAGTTTTCTAAGGTTAAATTGGGAAATGCAAACAAAAAATGTTCAAACTATGAAGTCAACATTGATGTTGCCAGTTGTCAAAATCTTTTTTTTGCTAAGCTCCTCTCGACCACGCTCGGTTTGGGATGAAAAACCCTTATATTAACTGCAATGATTAATAATTATTATTTGTCGTACATGAAATGTCCACTGTTAAAATATAAGTTAATAGTAATTATGACTCCTCACTTAATGTATTATTACACTGCACCCTTTGCTCTTACATGTACATGGTGTACATTAACTCCAGGTTTTCGATAGCTTTTCAAAGTACTGGATTTGATAATGAAAGTGCGAGACTTGTTATTAATATTTTTTCTAGTAACGCTGGATTTTTATTTTTATACATGTAGTTTGACATTCGCAGCCTGTGTGTGAATCATTGGGGTTCAGATCAAGGAATTACTGTGTTGAAGCAACTTGGTCAACTGTACACATTTCTCGTTTGGGAGACAATTGTGTTAGACACTGTAAGCCACTCTGAAACATCTAGTGGTAATGAAACAAAAGTTGCTTGTGAGGATTTGGAGATGCTGAGAGTGTCATCATCAGCTTATCAAGACGATCCCCAGGGTAAAAAAGTTATAATATTGTTTATTCCTCTTTACCTGTGGAGAACAAGTCTTTCTTTTTTACTGTTTTTCACACACTTTTGCCTGTTTTTTTTGTTACTTTAGAAGGACACTCAAATCAAAGAGAAATTACTCCTGTATACTGCAAATGTGATTCACTTGTACACTAATGCATAACATTACCATATTATTTTGCAGCTGTGACTGCTGTTTTTTTGCACCAGTTGTTTATCATAATGTGAAACAAATAATTTTTTTTATTTAGCACTTTGGTCTTTGCTATGAATCTGCAACCAAGATCCTATTAAAATCAAATTATTGCTGAAACTCGGTCTTAAAAAATTAGAGCCTCAATTCTTGAAAGCATTGAAGATTGACCTTCAAGTTAAATTTTAGCTCCAAGAGAGAAAGAGTGTTAATGTTATGCTAGACAATTTTAAGCGCTTATTGATGTGCTTTACATTGCATGTGGGTGTGAAAGGGTTAACTCCTTAATTTTGCTTTTCACATTCAATGTTTTAGTGTGAACATGCATGTATTACCGGTACATTAATTCTTCGTTGTTCCTTTGCTCAGGTCAAACACATGATGGGAACCCTGTGATATCAGTGGCAATGGACAAAGAATCTAAACTTGAACCTGCAAAGTCTGCTCTTCCATTGCAGCAAAGAATCATCAAGCAACTTCTACAGACATCAACAGCTCTAGGCCGTGCATTGTCCGACTTGTTTGCTCTTTTGGTTAAGCTTAGTGTTGGGTCTGCTCAGCGTCAGCGTCGGGCACCACACCCTAATGCTACACCAGGACTTCCCACTTTGCCTGCTCGTTTTGTAGCATTCCAGCTGACTAGATTATTGAAGGATGCATTTTCCTGGGAGGGTCTTCCAAATGCAAGTTCAGTGCCCAAATTAAGGTGAGTGAGTACCTTGTTAAAATGTTACAATATATAATGACCAATGAAACAAATCTTATGTTTCTTAGGACTTTAAAGCTACAACTTGTATGTTAACTACATGTAAGGACTAAGTGACCCAAGTTTTAAAACTTGATTTCACAATTTTCCTATGTACTGGTATCCCATTACTAACTTTAAAATCTTTAAATGTCTTCTTCACTTGCAAAGAACTCCTTGAACAATTAATTTTTTAAGTCTTCTATTCAAAGTTTTAGCATTTTCTTGTTGCTCAGAGAAGGATTTTACGTCAGCTTCGGAGAATTTCATGAATCTATTGCTTGCCATTTTTCACTAACTGTTTGCACAAAATTTAATGACTGTGCAAAGGTGGGAAATGAAGTCATCAATATCCTCACTAGGCAACTCATTTCCCAAATGTAGATTTGTATGAATTTTATGAGTCGTTTATTTTCCAGTAAAACACTCCTGTCTATAAAATCATAATAAATATTGTCAGTATAAATACACAGGTTATTATACAAAATCGCACACTGTCATTGGCTCGCTATCTCGGATTATCAGCCAATAATCACCTCGACGGACAAAATGGCTGCCAGTAGTCGTTTTGCCACTGTAAGTGAAGATGATTTTCGCGTTGAAATGTTTTTTTTTTTCTCTTTTATGAAATAATCACCTGTGTATTTACCGTATACTAAAACAATTATTCGCCTCAGGCTCGGTGATTATCGGTGATTATTCACCGATAATCACTTCGCCTTCGGCGAATAATTGTTAATTATTTCTATCATTAAATATTATTTTAAATGACTGATTGTGTCATTATGCCCACCCATGCTTCGTACATGCATTTCATTTCATTTGTCTTACGGTCTGAAGTTTACCTGATTTTTGGACGAACTTGAATATAATGTCTAAGAAGGTGCCACAAATTATTTTATGTAAATCTTTATCTTTTTAGGTTGCACTTTAACATGTGTATAGTTGGTTTGACATCACGTTTGCTGTTTGATGACAAAAAGAACCCGTACCATCTTATGCTACAGCAGTTTGTTCTTTCAGGGGCACACAGCAGCCTGTTCTCGTAAGTGATTATTTCTCAAAACTGCAATATGATCAACTGTGAGGATAATACTCTACCAATTCCTTGAACTGACAACCAGTTGTAAAACTGGATCAAGACACCTTGTAATTTTTACCTTGGACTGTACGTGATGTGAGCTTCTGCGAAGTCCATTTTCCCTCTCCTATAGTCAAATTTGCTAGCAATACTAACTACTGTATGAGCAAAACTTGGATTGAGAATTTAGAATGAGTGAGTGAGGGAATGTTTCTTTTTTTTAATTTTTTTATTCTACCTGTGTAGATTTATTGCCGCCAGTATTTTAATTTAACTTGGGGATGCCATATAAGGAGTTTCAGAAACACGCTGCATTTGTCTAAAATTGTCCTATGTGGTGTAGTTGATAATCAGACATTGGGATAAGTGGTCATACAACTACAGAGATGAAACTCTAAATCAAATTTCAGTGTGCAGAAGATTGATTTATGTGTAACATTACTGAAGACAAGAAAGGGGTTTTTTATTGCACAAAAATTGAAAGAGCTTGGAATGCATTTATCTACAAATTAATGAGCTGTATTTGCGTAAGGTACTGTGCATTATAGAATGTTTAAGATTTTAGTCAAAATTGGAAAGGAAAATTTGACCAGAATCTTGCACATTTTTGCTTGCAGTGTGATGAAGATGATATTCAACCAAGGTGGTAGAATTAACACCAATGAGTGCATCAGTCAGACCTGTTTTGATGGTGAGATTCAACTCAAATGCCATTCATTTTATGTATTTACCACATTGTTATTATCCTATGGCTATTATAATTATCATTTAGACAGTGAGAATAAGACATTAGTATGCCTATAAATTAATATATGCGGCATTTTGTTGCTGGATATTACTGCCCCAGGGAATTTGTTTTCCTGGAGTACCAAGATACATGTAGTTGTTGCTGAGGTACATGTACCATATACATTGTAGAATACAGATTACTGCTGTGGGTGACAGAAATTTCAAGTCAGTGGGAATGTTACCATTATTGTTACATGGGACTAAAATAATGCAGTCCCAGGCTTTTTTCTCTTGACATAATTATACTAGGGAAGTGAAGTTCTCAAATGAAAGATCTGGTTTGGTTTTATTTGGTTTTGACTTTTCAAACTTTTTCATTAACACAGTACTGTAACTCACTCAAGGGCCAAGTCTTCGGTTACAACTTGGAGTTATGGATCCCAAATATTTGCTAATAGTATAAGACATCTCTGTATTTACTATTAGTGCCGCTGGCTTGTGCAAAAGCGTGTACAGGGTTTCTTGGTGACATGGTTGTTGCTTGTGTATCATGGGTTTCGCGGGTTTCATGGTTTCACTGGTTTTGTTAATGTCTCGGTTTTACTGGTTTTGTTGGTTTCATGTTTTCACTGTTATTGCAGTTTTCATAGTTTCACTGGTTTTGTGGGTGTCTTGGTTCCACTGGTTCAGTTAAGTTTATTTTTTGCCACAAGTCTCAAAATAATAACAAACATACTTTTTAAAAGACATTTAATGGTGGGGAAGCTCATAAAGAAACCAGAAGGCTTATTTGATAGCACCTGCAAAACCAGTGAAACCAATGAAACCATGACACCCACAAAACCAGAAAAACGATAACACCCATGAAGCCAGTGAAACCATGAAATTCGAGAAACCAGTGAAACCATGACACCCACGAAACCAGTGAAACCAAGTAACCATGAAACCTGACAAACCATGCAGTCACGCCCTATACGTGCTTTTACACCAGTCAACGGCACTACTATAATAGATGAATGTCCAGTTAGCATACATTCGTGATCAGTAACACCAAGTTGTTACCAAGTCTTTCCACCAAACCATCGCCGTGAAGCAAGATGCTGTTAATTTCTTTGCAAAATCAATACTTACTCATAAGAGTCTCCTGTCTTCGATTTTTCAATAATGACTTGTGATCAGGAAGAAGGCTTATTGAGTTCTGCATCCCCTGTACATTCGTTTTAGATTTTGGCATTTGGTTCTTGTCCTGACAATGACATGAATGCACTGAATTTTTAGTTGTAAAAGGTATTGTGGACATAATATGTATCGTAAAGTTCTAGTTTTTTGGTACACACATTTCCTTGACAAACAACTTTACAATACTGGTAATCAAAAAATTGCTAGAATATGTTGTAATGAGGCTATTGTTGCTGTTATCACGTTTCCTTTAGCTCCCAATACTTGTGTTGTTGAAAAATTTTTTTTTTCTTTTTTTGTTTTTTTTTGTTTAGCTGATTCGCAGGAGTTGTTGGATTCATGGTTAACACTTTTAAGTCGATTGGTGAATTCTGACACATTGATGGATTCACCCCACGGTCTTCCTGCAACCTCCACTCAACCAGGATTTGTGCCTTTCAAACCAATTGACTTTCTTGTTGCTACGCAAAAGGTCAGTCTTATTTCTGTTAAACAAAGAGCAGGAAATTAAATCAGATGATCATCTTTTAATGTCTGAAGTGCCCTGATAACTATCTCAATGGACAAACTTTAATGTTTGTCTTGAGGCTGCTCTTTCAGTTACTGAAACACCTGCACATAAACCGCACCCTGCATTTAGCAGCTCAAAATTTTGAAAGAAATCAAAAGAAACCAAGGTTAATGCCTATTGTACTGTCCTGGTTGCCATGCGACTAAAAATGAAATACTGTCAAACAGAATAACAATTGTTACAAAGGAACCCTTTCTCCACGAAGGTCCACTTGTGGAACACACTCACTCCAGAAATTCTCTACCAAGAATTCGTACTTGCTTTCAAAAGGAATTTTTCTCCAAAAAAGAGATCTACTTGTGGAATGAACTCGCTTGAAAATTTCTCTACCAAATTCACACTTGAAAACAAGTAATTGTTTTCTTTTCAGTTTTTGAAAGTAAGTATGAATTTGGTGAAGTGCAAGTGGTTGTTTTCATGTTTTCTTACTACATTGTTACGGACAATGTACATCGTACGTAGGGGTTATACTAGTTTACAAAAAGGAAAATGTTGTCTTCTACGGCTTATTTGGTGAGAGGCACAGTGGCCTCATGGTTAGTGCGCTCGACTCCGGATCGAGTGGTCCAGGTTCGGGCCTGGCCGGGGACATTGCGTAGTGTTCTTGGGCAAGACACTCTCACGGTGCTTCTCTCCACCCAGGTGTATAAATGGGTACCGGTGAATTTAATGCTGGGGGTAACCCTGCGATGGACTAGCATCCCATCTAGGGGGGAGTAGAAATACTCCTAGTCGCTTCATGCTACGGAAACCGGAGATAAGCGCCGGCCTGATGGGCCTCCTTGGCTCGTACGCAGACTTTACCTTTACCTTACGGCTTATTTACTTGAATTGGATTTTGTTTCAGGGTGCCTTCTCAACAGTCCGACAGCTCTGGGGACAGAGACTTTCTAAGGAATATGGTCCACACTTGGCTGAGTCCATGTTAGTCATTCTGTACCACATTATTAAGGGTGAAGCTGTCATCAAGGAAAAACTTGGGCCTGCCCCAGAAGGCTCCAGCAGTAGCAGCTCGTCTTCTGTAGCGAGACCTCCCGTTGAAGCGGCTCCTCAACCAGAGATAAACATGCAGCATTTACAGCAGGTATAATGATGATAAAGATAATCAGTGATGATGATAGTGATTATTATTAGTGGTGTCAGGTGAAAACCAAGGATCAACCTTTCTCCCCTGAACTTGCCCTCCTTGATGAAAAAATGTTCCTGATAAGACAGAGAAAAACGTCTGTGTGACTCTGTAAAGGGGACCTACCTTATTATAAGAAACTTACGCTACATGAAATTTATGCGAATTTCAAAAATTCATGTTAATTTAATCGGTCAATTTATGTAAATTTCTGCAGTGTTAATTTAGTAGGGCATTAATTTCCGCTACCTTGATTACCGTCATTTTTGCCCCAAATCTGTGACTCACTCCAGACATTCTCGACACCTAGCCACTTTATTTCACATCTTTCACGTGAGTAAATCGTTTGGAGGCAGTGTGGCCCAGTGGTTAGGGCGGTTGCCTTGAAATCCGGATATCCCAGGTTCAAGACCCGCTCTGACCACTTGTTGAATTTGTTCCAGGTAGTCCCTGGTTCAATTTCCTGGCTGCACTTGTAAATAGCCAACTGGTTTGCCTCCGGCCAGTTGGGAGTCTTAACTGTTGTTGTTGTGTTCCGTTCTTTCGTTGATTGTTTTCATTGGCCCTGAAAAGCCCCTATGGGGAGGGGTCAATTAACTATGTATTGTATTGTATTGTACTGTATTTTCTTTGCATTCGCTGTCAGAAGAATAGTTCTCAACGTCTGCTTCTTGAATTTCGGTTTCATGCACACAGTGAAGAACTCTCAAATATGCCAGATTTCTTAGGGTTAATCTATACGTTAAGGGACAATTGCACGATCATTCTTTACATTTTGGAATGTTACAATTAATTTTTAAATATGTTCCTGTTCCAAACAAATTCTGGGGTTTGTTGAGTGTAGCAGACGCGTTAATTTCCTTTATTGGGAAGCAATTTTTTCCCCTCGAATCGCGTCAATTGAAGTGGCGTTAATTTCAAATACGTTAATTAACACGAGCATTGATTTCCTATAATAAGGTACATGTAGCTTTTTCGTCGATGTAATATGTTGTCAACCCAAACCAGCCCCACTGACGAGTTAAATTGTTTGGTGTCTGTACAGAGTAATACCTAGGAGTGTTACTCATTAATAATATTAATGTCATCTCTTGTTTTTTGCCCTTTGTAGTTCATGGATATGGGCTTCACTCACGAACATGCTAGATTAGCTTTGTTGAACACAGGCAGTTTAGAGGAGGCAACAGACTACATTCTTAATCACCCTCCACCACCGCCAGCTAGGGTAAAGAACTTAATTACTTTAAAAAGCTGAAATGGCTGTTATACATGTAAATAG
>NC_090889.1:19454514-19472014 GCF_036669925.1 Montipora capricornis
ACATTGATTTTCTTCTGAAACTTTTACCACTGTAAGATGATGAGTTAGTTATGTCAGAAATGTAAAAAAAAATGGGGGGTCACCGACTTTGTTTTGGAGAGAACATGTCCGGAAAAACAACCAAAATGTGACAAAATCGGGCTTCGTTATCAAATAAGGCCAGTCTCTGTAAACCCAAATATATTGCAATTAAATCTTTGAAGTGAAATCTTCTCCGCCAAGTATTGTTTAAGTGGACTAATTAAGTGAATTTAGTCAACTGGTGAGGTTCCCTTAAAGATCAAGTTCGCATTTAGCGACCACAGTTTCACGCGCCTTGCAGCCGCAAGATGGCAGGATTTGATGTCCCGTGAGCAGAAATCTTGAAATTTTTTGAACTTCCCACATTGATTTTTTGTTCATTTTTGGACAACGTGGAGATAATTGTAAATAAAATCCGTTTCTGGAAAGAAAAATAGGGGTCACCAAACGTCCAAGACCGTTAAATCCAGGCAAAGCCATAGCAATGGCCTTTTGCCCTATCAGTTCTCATTTTATTACTTAGCGCGCGCGCTCGTGTATGACGTGGCGTGTGCATTTGCGTGCGCAGTAAGGATGCGCAGAAACAATTGGCGCGAACGTCCTTAAGTAAATGCCTTAATTAAGAATCAAATGGTGACTTTCAAAAGACATTTCTGTTAATCTCCGTACAGAAATATTCTGTGACCTCCAATTCTTAAATAAGCACAGCCCTCAAATAAGCGCCGCCCTTGAATAAGCGCCGCATTTTAGGCGCGAAAAATTAAATAAGCTCCTCGGCCCCTATTCGAGTAAATCCGCTATTCAAGGAATTCAGACTCACACTTGAATGTGTAATTTACAATTTGCTCTTAATCTGAAAAAAAAAAAAAGTAAAAATATTGAAACAGCACTCATGCGGACCTCATTGGGGTGAAAGTTTGTTCATTATTTTTTTGCTATGAATTCCTACACATTGTTGTGCATGCTTTTAATTAGTTTATCGATACCATATCTACATGTATGTAACATGAGGACATCAAAAGGTCATGTTACTTGTATCGTGCCTCTGTCTTGTATGGGCTAAACACTTTTCCGCTATTGTACTTAGTCTTCATCTGCGGCTGCCCCAAATGAAACTGCTAGTGCATCAAGTGTGGCCTCTGCTGATACCTCAGCAACAGACAAAAAGGAAGGTAAGAAGATCTCTGAAGTTCAATTAGCAAAGGAGGAGGAAAGTGATGACAATTCGCCTCTGGAAAAATCAGAACTAGATCGGTTTACATCTGACATGCTGAACGGCTGTCTGGAAGTGTTGACTGAGATGCCTGGTACAGTCTTCAGGGCCTGTGATGTTCTTTCAGCTGTTGCTCTGCGCAATGGAGAGGAGTGGAAGGAGAATACAATTATTTGCATTTTACAGCAGGTACACGAGACTAAAAGTGCACGTAACCTGAAATGTTTTTTTTTTTTTGTTGTAAGAAATCTGTTTACTTACTGCGAAGATATCCTTGCATTGTCCTTTTTTAACTCCCCCAATAACTTGGTCCCTAGATGATGTCAAAACTGCTTTGCAGTGCAAAACAGTCTTTGGAAAGTGGAATTACTTTAATTACACTTTGGTTTCATTTGGTTTCATTTTGATTTCATTTGATTTCATACCCGCAGTGCATATATCATATATATCTTTCACTCATAATTACTTATCACGGGAAGTTGTGAACTCAGAAGTGACCAGCTCCCAACGTCAGTGGCTTCATAGCTCAGTTGGTTAGAGCATCGCACCGGTATCGCGAGTTCGCGGGTTCAAATCCCGTTGAAGTCCTGAAAATTTCTCAGGCTTCTCGACGCAATAGAAATTTGCTCTCATCACTGCGAGACAACATAGTTTCATTTGATTACACTTTGTGTTGTCACCTCAGATATAAACCTAAGTCTTTTGAATTCTTAGGCTCAGCTTTGGGTGATAGGTTGCCTATTTCAGTAATCATTTGGAGTGTCGTAAAACCAAAACCAAAGTAATTACTCTGGCCAATCAAAAAGGACGGAGACAATCCAGTAAACCAATCAAATAATTACACGTAGCCGACACAAAGCGCGGGAAAATGTACACTTCTGATTGGTTGAAAAAGTGGCACAAGAACTTTGAACCAATCACTGAGTGAAGTAATGCAAAACCAAAGCAATTCGCTAATTACTTTCAACACTCAATTGAAAACAGCTCTATAACGCCTGTTGGAATCTTTAAGAGAAAAGGAAAAAATTGTTTTTTTTTATTTACTGCACTTTTCAGGTCACAACAGACATCCAAACTGTCCTGAAATCGTGCACTGCTCAAACTGCTGAAAGCAGACAACTTGAAGAAAGCATGTCGCAGATGGGTAGCCTGCCAGAAGCAGCCCGATTGTCTTCCCTTCTTCACCTTACTTGTTTGTTATTTGAGGTAAGAATAGGAAATTTTCCTCATGAAATCACTTTGAAGTGTGTTGTAAAAATAAGTTTATGCCATTGACTTCTGAACCGCCCTCAATTTACTAGTAAAATCATATAACGTTAGACGTAATAAAAGTCTCTCTCAAAATTCAAAATTCTCACTGAATTCTAACTTCTACATGTAGGAGTCAGTGGGGTGAAGCCATTGTTTACATGCAGGGAGAGAAATTTATTATTGCAGTAGAACAGACCTTTTTTACAGTCAAAAACATTTGTTTCCTGCTCCGGAAGCATAATAAAAGTTGAAAAGTTTTACAAACTCGGAGCTAAAAGTGATGAAGTCCGGTTGAAAAAACGGACGAAATATTTCATAAGTTTTAACTTTTAGCTCCGAGTTTGTAAAACTTTTCAGACCTTTTTTAGTTTTGTTTTTCACAAGACGGCTAGGAGTCCTTCAGAGGCGAATGTGCAGCAATCTTTTAACCCTTTCAGCCCCGTGGGGTTCCCCCAGGGCTCGAAATTGCGACCGATACGCCAATGCGACTAAAACTTTTAACTTGGCGACTAAAAATTCGAGTTTAGTCGCGACCTCCGAGAGGACATACAGCGTCTTTCGCATGATGATCGCGGGCGCAACATTTTGTTCAAAGGCGGCTGCATTCTGTCGCAGATTTGGTCGCAAGGAACCGGCTTTCACCATGTCCTCGATCAAGTGAGACGAGTCTACACCGAAAGTCATGAATTATTTCTCACAAGAGAAGGATACACTGAGCGATTTTCGTAATTTGCTGCAGTCTAGAAATTACCAGGAAACAAGATCGTTGTTAGAATGCAAACAAGAAGCGTTTCAAAGCCTTTCAAAAACGTTTGTTCAGAGCGTACGATTTCTCGCGTGCGATGTGAAAGATGCAGTTGTTCCTGGCCAAAGTAACCCTGAAATGTTCTTATTACTTTGTTCGCTTACTGCTTAAGGTAAGATTGTCACGCAGAAGTGTTCAGGAGTTTTTTCTTTCGTGTTTTCATGTTTTAAGTCATTCAAGATCGAGTATTTCGGTCTGTCCCACAACACCCTGCTAGCAGAGCCTTTCTTTTGCTTGCTCGATTTTGGCGTTCTCGAGAAAGGCTCTACTTGAATCGAGTAAGGTCTTTATTGAATATGCGCTGCATGTTGCCAGGATACAGTCTCGAACCCAAGCCTAATATGCCAGATCTCGCCGCCATCTTGGTTTTTCATGGTACAGCGGGCTCAATTATAACCATCGGTTTTGTCACTAAACGGACGCTCGCACTGGAAAAACCGGTTTGACGATAGAAAACAAGATTGACTAGTCCAGAAGTTCGGGCTGCGGCGGCTTCAAAGAGTTGACGCGATTCGGGCAGAGCCTACTTTTCTCCTCCTCAGTAAAGAAAAAGACAAAAGGAGGCTCTGCTCGCAGGGTGGTCCCACAACCGCAGCTGCCACAATCTACCAGAAGCCGAACAACAATGCTAATTAAATGAGGCTCTAATCTGAGTTTCTGTTCTTGTACTAGCTGGCGACTGCATTTTTGCATTTGGCGACCATTTTTTCTTTGATAGGAGCCAAAAGGCGACTTGGATTTTTTTTTAATTTCGAGCCCTGTCCCCATTGACGAGTAACATCGTCTGGCGTTGGACAGAGTAAAATCTATAAGTGGCACTATTGGGAGTGAAAGGGTTAATGGGGACATAGTTTTTGAGTGAATCTAGCTGTTGTTAACCCTTTCAGCCCCGTGGGGTTCCCCATTGACGAGTAAAATCGTCTGGCGTTAGACAGAGTAAAATCTACAAGTGGCACTATTGGGAGTGAAAGGGTTTAATGCATTACTAAAGCTCACAGCTCAACCTTCCGTGGCCAACTAATTTTCAGGAGGGGAGGGGTGTGATATCCAAAAAAAATTCTTGTAAATACGTGAAGTCTTACAATGAATAGCAGCCCTTTCCCCCACGTCCAAGATTAAATGATCATCCAAAATTTAAGTAGTGTAAAACCAGTGTGCTGTGTTTAGAACCCCGTGGCTTAAATGAAAGGAAATGTGGTATTGAACCCTCATTACCCTATCAAAAGTTGAAGAGATGCTGTTTGGTCGGTACCATACCCAAAATAACTGCTGAAAGTTCTGTTAACTGCCATAGCCTGTAGAGACTATTTAAAAGTGTTTTTAGCAAAGGATGACCGCAAAGTTAACTTGAAAGTGAGGGCCAACCTTTTTCATGCTCTACATATATAGATTGACCTACAAAATGGCAGAATATAAAATTTCTAAAATTGACCCAATTTTTCTTTAAAAATGTCTTGTTTATGTTGTGGCATTGTCGGTATCTGCAGCTCCATAATCTTATTGTGGCACTGTTCGTAAAAGCAATGCAATATCAACATGTCATCCAGTTTTTCGATTGGATTGCCTGCTCTTTGATGCTGGTGTATCGCAGATCTGGCTGGACAGGTATATTTGACTCATCCAGACCTCTTCTTGAGTATAGTTATACAGAGATAAGTCCTATAATTTCTTTTTTGTTACCAGGATTGAATTTTTTTCTGTTATTTTTTTCCACTGGTGTGGCTTTTGTCAGATTTCCGTTTTTTTTTTCACCTCTGTTTGGGAAAATAGTACCCTTTTGGAAACATTACTGTTACCATGACTACCTGAACCATCGAATGCCCTGGGTTTGACTCGTAAAAATAAATGGTCTTGCGTTTAATAGACCTTATTCATAAATGGCGGTCTCATTTATAATTCTTTTGTGCAAATGAGCCTACCAAGCCTCATTTTAAAGCACGAATTCTTTTCAATTCACTGTATGGTATCGAGGCTTGGTAGGCTAATTTGCACTTCGACAAAAGAATTATAAATTGACCGCCATTTATGAATAAGGTCTATAATGGAGTAAAACCTCCAAAATCATCTATTCTTTTTGCTTGCTACGATACCCATCTTTGTATTTGAAATTCATTTCTTCAGCTCATTTAATAAGATTTCTCAACACAATCTTTACTCAAATAACTTATCTTTTCAATTGGGTAAACACTTGCGCAGTTTTCTGTACAACCATTTCCATTCACCTGGCAATTATTCTGTCTTCATTTAACAGGAGAAGAAATTTCGGTGTGAAACTACTATCGAGAAGTTTGGCATTCTCAACTCTTTGCTTCAGCTACTTGAAGTATGTCAAACAATATTGTTACAAAGCAAGTTGGCAGGAGGCAAAACAAACACTCCAGTGTAAGTGTTTTGTTTCTGTGAAATCTAAACAGTGGAGGATCAAAAGGAGAAAATTTGCCTCCATCACGTTACTCTGCAGTTTTTGCTTTCAGAGCAATGTTCTGTCAAATACCCCAAAACGAAAATCAAAGTTATTATTTTGGGCCAATTTAGAGAAACAAGCCAGACGTAAAGCAATTAGGCAATAAGCGAAGGGTAAAGTGCAGAAAATTCTTAAATAGGGGTTAATTTTTACAACATTGTTAATTTGGCCAATCATGTGTCAATTTCAAAACTTTGAATTAACAAATACAAGAGTATGTAGATTGTTTTCATTGTGGAATTCAGGAGCAGTTTTCAACTTACTGCAAATGCAAGTAGCTGAATGAACCAGTCATAGTAGCTCTTAGTGTGCAGTGATGACAAGATCTTGCATGAGGCATTAAAAATGTATCTTTCCTCAGTTGTTCAAGGCTAAATGATGTTGGAGCGACTTTCGTATGATCTTGAAAAGGTGTTCGCAATTTTCGCGGACCAATGCTTAGCAAGACTAAAACAAAGCTTCTCCTCATTCCCGCCATGGAAACTCCTAGTATGGGCAGTGAACAGTTCAATTACCCAATCACATTACTACATTTCAATTGACGTCAAAGGGAAATGCCGATTGCTTTCCAGAAAGTTCCATTGAGAGATGACATTTCTTGCATCCGCGTTCGCTAAGCCAATGAAAATTTGCGCTCGTTTGTTTTTGTTCGATAAGCCAATTAAATGTTTTGCATTTTGTTTAAGGTCTGTTTTTGCGTTTATTTTTCAAGGTCATACGAAAGTCGCTCAACCTGGTAAATAAGTCACTATCCAACCGTTTCATTCTATGGAAGTATTTTGCTCATGTAACTGTGATTATTATTCAACACATTGTGACAATGTCCAAATATGGTCATAGCGCGCTCAATATTTGGTCGTGCGTACTCAACGGATATCCTGCGATATACGTAATTTTGTGTGTCGCGGAGAAAAATCGTAGTTTTTTCCAGCTTTTTTCCTACTAAATGTAGAAAATTGTGCTTTGTCATCAATGTGTTGAATAGTAAAACAATAATCCTGCTCAATCTTGTGGAATATCGCCTGATTTTAGCCAACTCGGCCAACGGTCTCGTCGGCAAAGTATCAGGCGATAAATCTGCGCGATTTCGCAGAATAATTGTTGAATTTGCTCACTCAAAGCGCCTGTACAAGAACTTTGGCCACCATTCTATTTGAAGCATATGTGTACCATCCACGGGAAAACCAGAAAAACCTGATGACATAGGCACTCTATTTTAACATGCTAAAGAGAATAAATTTTCTTTAACATGTCAAATTTGAAGAAACTTGCTTGCATGAGTTTTGCACAGCACTATACGTATTCTTCTTCATAGTATTTTACTGCCTTGTTTTGCATACGCACATTTACTCAAAGAACTTTGAACACGCTTTGCAAAACAAAAGAGTTGGCTTGTATGAGCATTTCACAACAAAAGCAACCGTGACATCTACATGTACATGTATTGTGCTACTCCATGCATGTCACGCTCAGTTCCATGCACTTGTGCCTGTGCCATACACTTCTTATTGGTTTTCCCGTGGATAGTGACATATTCCGAATAGTGACTTTACATGTATTGACTGGGAGCAAAGGCTAATCATAATCTGATTAGCTTGAAAATAGTGGTAGGGGATATTTTGACTATTCATTGAACAATACAAACACTTAATGTTAAACATTGGAAAAGGCCTGTGAGCTATTTGTAGTTTTAGCTTAACTTCTGATTGGGTGAGGGAGCATTGCAGGATAACTGAAAATGGCATTTAGCAGAGGTCATAAAGTACACAATTCTCATTTTCTTATATGCAGTTGGCTGTTTCCTCTGATACTCTTCTTGGATACTCATGAAAAAATGGCTGTCACCACCAAGAGGAAGCAGTTGCATGATAAGGTGAAAATGCTGGTTCAAAGGTTAAGTTCCTTATCTCATTCTCTCCTTCGAGGTTCACCCCTTCATTGATAAAACGTTGTCTCTATTTCCTCTATGAGCCACTAACACCAACCCTATTTCTCAATTCGCTCTGAAGAAGGGCTGACCCTCTGTCACACATCAGCTTGCAAATCTTTCCTACGTTAGTTATTCTACCTTTATGAGCTTGTTTGATAAAACCAAACTTTTGTGTTTTGTATTTTTAACTTTTTAGTGCACTACCCATGCTTGGAAATGGTTTGATGATCGAAGTGGTCGCTGGTACAACTACAATGTTAGCAACAACGCAACAATTGATGCAGCTTATAGGAGTGGCGAATCGGCAGTCAGGTAAGCCATCCATGAAATTATTGTTGTCATTATGAAGATGGTAGGCATCACCAGATCTTGTTTACTGTCCTAAAGTTCTTTTTCAATTTAAGTTGTTTTGTCAGTCTTAAATTAAAAGGAATGTACTGATAAAAGAGTTTTTTTATTTTCAGGTTTATGGCAGGAAGACGTCGCTATTCCGTGAACTTTTCCACAATGGTTCAGGTAATTTGTTTCGTTTTTGCTTAGAGCTAGTTTCAATCGAGTGTCGTAAAACCAAAACCAAAGTAATTACTTTGGCCAATCAAAAAGGACGGAGACAATCCAGTAAACCAATCAAAACTCAAAGTAATTACACGTAGCCGACACAAAGCACGGGAAAATGTGCACGCGCAAGCCACGATTGGTTTTGGTTTCACTTGTGATTGGTTGAGAAAGTGGCGCGATAACTTTGAACCAATCACTGAGTGAAGTAATGCAAAACCAAAGTAATTCGCTAATTACTTTCGACACTCAGTTGAAAACCACTCTATTATAATTCCATAGGTTAGAATGAAGTTTTTTTCTTAGGTTTTACTCTGGCAGTAGGAGTCACTCGAAAGAGCGGGGCTCCAGTTAGTGGTGTGCCCATTAGATTCCAGACTATGCAACCAGAAACCTCATTATATAGATAGGAGTATTCTACTGGAAAATACGCCACTCACAAAATTCATACGAAACTATTTTCCTTATCCTCACTGGTGAGGATATTGATGACGTCATTTCCCGCCTTTACATGGTTGTTTGTGCAAATAGTCAGTGAAAAATCGTGAGCGATAGATTTGTCACGTTCTCTGAAGCTGACGTAAACTCTTTCTTTGAGAAACAAGAAAATGCTAAAACAAAGAATAAAGCGTTATGCAACTGAAAATTATTCAAAGAGTTCCTTGTTGCAAAAACTGAAGGAAGTCCTGCCTCCGAGCTGTAAGAATTTGCGATAAAGTTTGTTACTTTATAGGTTACCATGGCAACAAGGGAGCCATCTAAAAAACATCCTGAATTTTTATTAGTTTTAATTGTTGGAAAGTGAACAAAGTGAACTCTGCAAAGTGAACAAACTTCTCACGAACAGTTCATAGCTACCTCAACATTTTCCATTTGTGAAGATGACTATGAATCCACCACAGATTTTGCAAAGAATTCCACAACATTGCCATTTCGTTAGCCTGTGTACAGCAGCCCGCTCTCCGAAAAAAAAATCGGAGAGGAGCCTCTGTGAGTTACCGTTAGTAATCGTGTTCCGGAATAATTTTGCATACATTATTAAGTGATGTACGCTGACCAAAATTTGCGTGGTTCATATTTCGTTGGAGCGTCTCAAAATGGTGGTCACTGAGGTAGATTTCAAACGTGCATCGAAGAGCGTCTCCGATAGTTTTAAGATACCTTGGCTTTATAGCATAGAAGCACTCTTCAAAAGAAAGGATGTATTTGCAAGTCTTCCAACGAGGTACGGCTCTGATCTTCAGAACAGCACAGATCGTTGCCGATGAGCGGTTATTTTCCTCGGTGTGTTCACATCTCAAATCTTCCAGGGCATCACGCTTTGTAGATTGTGCTTGAGAATGGCTAGGCTGGTCCGAGCAAGGCGTTGGGATTACATTGACTGGTAAGGAATAGCGGGAGACGTTTTCGAGTGGACAATCTTTTGAATGGTGCTATATTCACCTCGTGAAGAGCGCTTTCGTTTCTTTTGCGCTGACAACAATTCCTACAAATGTACGTCGAATCGATTTCCACTTTACACTCCATAGATAACAATCCCGCTCGTACTTTAAAAGAAAAACCTCTTTGACAATCAAAAAGATTTTTATTCGTATTTTATACCGTGCTCAAAGTACACACAAACTCATCGTAACATCTCTCACGGTGGTTCTCACGGTGTTGATGTGGAGAAATAAAAATAAAAGCCAATCAAAACTCGTTGTTTCAATGATGTAATGATCGACGGGTAATAACCAATCAAATCATTTTCCACACATTCCAGGAAAAATCACGTGGTATGGAACACGATTATCAACGGCGAATCACAGACGCTCCTCTCCGATTTTTTTTTTCGGAGAGCGGGCGGCTGTACACAGGCTACCATTTCGTTAAACAGTGTTGCAGAGTTAATCCTTCTTAGAAGGCATTCCCTTCAAATGATTGAAACTGGTTTGAGCCACCTTTAGTTCAACGTAAAAGGTACATTATTTTGTTTTCTTTAAACGAAATGATATGTGAAATGAATCAGATTGAACTGCGGATATGAAATCAGGTGAACCAACAGCAGTGGCTTCTTAGCTCAGTTGGTTGGAGCGTCACACCAGCATCGCGAGGTCATGGCTTCAAACCTCGTTGAAGTCCTGACGTTTTTCAGGCTTCTGTGCGCAATTGCAAAAAAAAAATGCGTTCATAACTTCGAGGACCATAGCTTCACCTGATTCGCTTTCTTTTGCAGGCAAACGAAGACTCGGGCAACAGACGTCCTATTATGCTGGAAACTGTGAACTCCAGTGATATCTCGTCAGGCAGCAGAAGGGGAGAAACAGGGTCGTCTCTTGTTGGCGAAAAAAGAAGTGGCGAAGGTACTGAATCACAGCTAACCTCTCAGGACAAAGGCGGCAAAAAAGTGAAGAAAGATAAAAGTGATGGTGACACCTCAGGTACAGTACCTCATTTAGAAAGTAAGGTAAACAAACCGAAAAAACTTTTTTGTGTAAGGTTCCAAATGAACGTTTTAAATCTGCGAGCACTTTTGGCTCTCTTTCATTCAGCCAAAGTTTTCGGAAATTTTGTTTGAGAGTCCATCGTTCGTTCTGTTTGGAATTTTCGGGACTACCATACAACTTATTCCAAAATGGCCGCCATTTAGATATTCTTTTGTTTTTATTGAAATTAGACCTTGATGCCTCTTTCAAGACAAAATATTCTTTTGAATTTGCAGCTCAAGAACGAGGCATCAAGGGCTAATTTGAATAAAAACCAAAGAATATTTTAATGACGGCCATTTTGGAATAAGGTCTAATCATACACCTCATTCCAAAATGGCCGCGGATACAAATTTTCCCTTGTTGCCTCGTTCAAGATAAAATATTCTTTTGAATTTTAAGCTTAAGAACGAGGCATCCAGGGCTAATTTGAATAAAAACAAAAGAATATTTAAATGACGGCCATTTGGTGTCTATTTCCAATTGTACTTTTTTACACTTATTTAGGCAAGAGTACAATAAATTGTTCTTCTTGAGTTAAAGCGCCCCTGTGACCAAAAAATCGATTCTTATTTTTCTTTCGATTTCAAAACTATGTTAACTAAACACTAAGCGACCAAAGTTTTAAGACTTGATTTCAAAAGACACGTGTTTATTTCAACTGGAATTTTTCTATTTAATGGTCCGCCATTACTAACTAAGTTCTTGAGAGAGTTGGATTGAGGAGAAAATGACGTCAAAGGCTTACTAGTTTAAGAATGCAATGCGTGTGTACGCCGCTGAATTAATATGCAGCACGGGAGGTTTGGGCTTTCAGACTTTTAAACTCACGTTTTGCATATATAATAAGCTGTATTTGCATGCTGAGATTTTAAGCTAGTGAGCCTTTGACGTCACTTTCCCCTGGATCCAGCCCTCTGAGTTCCAATCGGTCAGTTTTGAACGTGAGTAATGGCGGACCGTGAAATCCAAAACTGGCGCTCAAAGTAAACGGCCGTTGGATAAAAATCAAAGCTCCAAATCTTGCCAGTTAGGTGTTAAGCAAACACACTTCCAAAATCTGAAGAAAGGAAGTATTTATTAGTATTTTTTTTTTTTTATCACAAGGGCACTTTAACAGGTTATTTTAACTTTTTCAGATACAGGAAAATCCAGAAAGGAAGATGTGCCAGAAATCCACCACTTGAATGATGATCAAAAGACTCTTATAATCAGGTAAGACATAACAAGTTTACAGGAAGATGAATACCACCAAGACACCTACAAAGCAGGCAATTCTATTTCTGTCAGTAGAATAGGCCTTATTCACGATAGCCGCCATGTTGGTTTTCTAATTGTCATGCAAATTAGTCATGTGTTATGCTGGGGGGCAAACATTGGAAAAAAGGCGAATTGCAGAAAATCGGCTTGTCGAAATATTGAAATAAAATTGCTAAAAGTCATTTTAGTATTTTGAATTAAGTACCTTTTATAATAATTTTGTATCTTTGGATTGCCTTTGACACTTCGACTTTCTACTTCGTTAGCTGATCATTTTTCACTAAATAAAACGTCGAAGTAACTTGCGTAATCATTCTATTTTATTACTTAGGTGATAAACATTCAATGAACGTGAAACAAATCATCTGTGTGGCTAAGATGTTCGTTATAACCTCTCAAAGTTGTGTTGTTTGCCCCCTCAGAAGTGTGTAGCTAATTTGCATGATAATAGCAAATCCAACATGGCGGCCATCGTGAACAAGGTCTATTGCAGTTCTGAACACACATAGTCTTAATTGGCCGAACATGTAAACAACTTGTTACCAACATTTCTTTGTCCCAGTTGATCTTTAGTTGCTTAATAGACAGTTGAAGATAAAATAATATTGCAAATCGTTTCTCATCTCTTTTTTTTTTCTTTTTTTTTTTTTTTTTCAGGTGTTGTACAAGTTTAATCAGTATTCCTGTGTCACCAAACACCCTCCAAGCAGCGCTTAAGCTGTGCCTTCGACTTACGCAAGAACACAAGTATGCAGTGCAGTTTGTGGAACAGGGCGGAGCCAGGGCACTTCTTGTATTAACACAAGACTCTGCAGTTGCTGGTTTCTCGAAGCTAGCAACATTACTACTGAGGCATGTGTTCGAAGATGAAGAGAACTTAAAATATACAATGGAGAAAGTTGTACGCTCATCGGCAACAAGTAGTGTCAACAATGAACAAAATGGTGTCAGTCCTAGCTCGCCAGGAGCCAAGGAAGTTAATTATATATTCCGGGTTCTTGGACCTGCGGCATGCCGCAATACCAGACTGTTTAAAGAGGTAGCCACAAACTCGTTACGGTTAGCCATTACTCCTCAGTTGAGACGGACGATGGTCGAAGGTGGTGATTCAAACTTGCCTTCGAACTATGCTCAGGTTGTCAAGGCGGCGCTAGTTGGAAAACCTGTTAAACCGCCCTTTGTGGCCAAGCAGGTTCATGGCGTCGTTTGCGATCTGTTGAATGTTTTGTGTGCTTCTAGTAGCTCCACTAGAACTATGGACAGAGGTATTCTTGTGCATCGCTCAGATAGTCAGATGCTGGGCGAGCTTGGCCGAGCTTTGGGCCAAGTTGGCGACCTCATAGCCGGCGAAGTTGGACAGCAAAATTTGGCCGCTCGACAATTGCCTCCTTACACAAGGCAACTCACGGCAGAGGATGTCGAAGTGGAAGAAATGGCCCTTGGTAAGCTGATTGTAAATGTGTTGTAATACATATTTAGTCGGTGAAATGATATATGAAATGAATCACATATTGAACTGCGGATACGAAATCAAGTAAAGCTATGATCCTCGTAGTTATCAACGCAGTTTTAGCAAAGAAGTCCAGCATTTTTCCACAATATTCAACGTCAAAGTGTATATTTGAGAGCTTGACCAAATCATGACACAAAGAAAGAGCAGGCGTTGTCTATAACTTTCTTCGGATTGGCTATTACATTGCGTGACAAATTTACGCAAGCATGACGCGAGCAACGTTGTCTAGACTCTTATCGACAACGGCAAATCAGCGGCTCTGATCCCACCGATCTTATGTTTGCTGTTTTACTTTACAAGGTTATTACGCTTTTGCCAGTGGTTGTATTTGTATTGCATACTACGTTTTGTATTTTATCCACAGACTAAGAAATTCGAATGACCTTTAGATTTAGCACGTAACAATAACTAGCCATGCTTCATAAATAACATATTTTTAATCTTTAACTTGAATAATTGCCTGTAGTAACGCTAATGTGGCAATGGGGTCAGCGAGTCAAGATCTTAGCAAGAATGTGCAGTTGCAACGTGTCTTGGTAGAGCGTTCCCTGCAGTGTGGCACAGTTCTGACAAAAAAGAGTATTATGGTTTAATATTCAATTTTGACAATCTTGCACACTCGGAACTGCTTGAGTGGTCTGGCGCTTTCTGGTTAAGCCTGTTCTAATTAGTGTTTCTTTAAAATACAGACTCGTCCCAGAATAGCAGTCAAACTGGTTCCCAGTTGGCAATGATGAAGAATGAAGCCAAGAAAGATGAGATCCCAAAGGAGGAAGAAAGTAAAGACTCCTCCAAAGATTCCCAAGCCCCTATGAAGCCTCTTCTGTCCAAATCAGCCATTCTGAAGTTGCTAGCCGAGTTGGTGAAGTCTTACGCTGGAGTAGCGCAGCTTATAACAGACTACAATCACACTGCAAAGTTGTCTTCAGCTTCAGAGGTTAGCTACGACTGTGTTGCTTGCTGTGAACGTAGTTGTGGGGTGCAGGGATGGCGTAGTGGTGAGAGCACTCGCCTCCCACCAATGACTCAGCGTCATATTTGGGTTGAGTTTGTTGGTTCTATACTCTGCTTCGAGAGGTTTTTCTCCTGCTACTCCCAGTGCATTTCCCCTCTCCTCAAAAATCAACATTTTCTTTGCGTTAATTTGTTGATTTCAGTTTGCAGTGTCCCCAATAGACCTTATTCACGATAGCCTCCATGTTGGATTTGCCGTTATCATGCAAATTAGCTACACACTTCTGAGGGGGCAAACAACGCAAGTTCGAGAGGTTATAACAAACATCTTAGCCACACAGATGATTTGTTTCATGTTCATTGAATGTTTATCACCTAAGTAGTAAAACAGAATGCTTGCACAAGTTACTTCGATTTTTTTTACTGACAAATTAGCAGATAACGAAGTAGAAAGTCAAAATGTCGGAGGCAATCAAAAGATATAAAATTATTATAAAGGTACTTAATTCTAAATTCTAAAATGTACCTTAGCAATGTTAATTCAATATTTCGACGTGCCGATTTTCCGCAATTGTCCTTTATTCCAATGTTTGCCCCCCTCCCAGCATAACACATGGCTAATTTGCATGACAATTTGAAAACCAACATGGCGGCTATCGTGAATAAGGGCTTTTAGTGCTCCACTGCTGGAAGAGTAGACACTTAAATAAAGTTCCTTTCTTTTCCTTTCCATTGGTTCAAACCATCGAAATGGGGGCAATTCTGTTTATTTCTGCTGTAAACGGGTATTAAGAGCTTGGTGTTACTTAAACTGTCTCCCCTCATCTTTCATATCAAGGCCTCTCAAACTTGGTCTTTAGATCAAATTTTAGGACCTCTTCAGTGGTGGCAAAGCTCTGTCCTTAAGAGTAACTGTGGCGTTGGCAAGTTTTGGTTCAACAAAGAGTGTACCTTTTGCGCTATGATCTGAAGTGTTGATCCTATCGATAAAACTTGGATGTCTCCACATCAAATTACCAATCTTGTATTGATTATTATTTCCCAGAATTATGAAAAACGATTCTCGAACTTGATAATGGCTAGTTTCGATTTATGCAGCCACAAAAGAACAGAATCGAGGTTCATGGGAATAAGTTGCATTTTGTTTTGTTCAAAATAAAAGAAACTGCAAATTATTTCCCTAAACTTCGACTCTGTTCTTTCACGGTTGCTGCACAATTCGAAACTAGCCTATTGTTATTTATTAGACAACAACGGCTCTCGTGATTGGTCCAGAAAAAAGTCATGGCAAAATTTAGCATGAGGTCCTATAGAGTTTGGTACGCTGGACTAGCCAATCATAGCATGTGTACTATTAGAAAAATAAAAAAAATGACTGATTCACTGTATCTTAATGTTTTATGTGGCTTCAAAATGTTATAAGTCAGTTGCAACCTTTAGCTACATTTGGCGATGACGTTTCCTGACCACTGGTATTCCACATTTAAACACATCAACTGGCCATAAGGGCATTAGAATTGTAGCAGGGATTTTGGCTACGACTTGTAAACGTTAACAGTTTCTTGTTTCTTTTACAGTACGAAGGACCAATTCTTGCCTTTATTCTCGACCAGTTACTTCCATCACCCAGTGATAACGAAGACACGTCTACACACGCTCGCCTGTTACTCTCAACGATAGCTACTTCTCACCAGGCTCCTGAAGCTCAGCAAACCCTTGTCGCTGAGGTGAAGGCATCGTTGGAACGAGCCTTGGCCCTAGCAGAGTCCAGCTCCAAGCACTCCCGACTCCAAGCTGTATTCAGCCTCGTGCAGCAAATGATCGAACCTGGTCCACATTCTGCGCAGCATGCCATATCACAGCCTAACAGTATAATGAAACTACTGCTCAAGAAAGGCTTAGTGAATGATCTGGCTAGAGTACCACACAGTCTGGACTTGGCTAGTCCCAACTTTGTGGCTACAATCAACTGCCTCTTGAAACCATTAGAAAAGCTCTCAGGAGTGGTGAACCAGCAGAGCCCTGGCGGTCTTTTTTCTGCTTCCAGTAAGGAAAGGGCAGCAGGAAATGATCAGCAAACAACAGCTGAGCATAGTACTGTACCAGAAGCAGGATCTCAGCAGACATCTTCAACTGGTATGTGGCTCTTGAATCAAACCCCTTCTCCTTTTTTTTTTTTTTAATTAATGCGTAATCTTTAAAAGTGACAATAGATGAAGGTAGTCACGCCAAAGTCTTGATTTAGCCTTTGTTGATTTTGATTATCACCAGGGTCTTTCATCTATGTATCGTAGAGCATAACCAGGGATTGGAAGTAGTAACCTTTCAAAGTTTCTTGAAAGAAGTTATTGAATTTGTGGACTACTTTTGGAAAAGCCATGCAGCCTGCTTGATAATTATTACAGCTGTATGTGTACTTCATAAAATGGTTCTTTGATAGTACAGTCTGTACATGTAAGTACAGTCTGCCGTACAATTACAAAGTGAATAATAATAATAATAATAATAATAATAATAATAATAATAATAATAATAATAATAATAATAATAATAATAATGATAATGATAATAATAATAATAATAATAATTAGAATAAGAACTTAGCTTTTTGAGTCTATCTGTATGGTGTTTTGAGATTATGCTAATTTCTTGATGAATTTCTGTAGATTTGGATCTGAAGTCTTTTGAGTCTTAGTAATGTCACCCCCCACTGATTTGAATTTGTTTTCAAAAAAACCCGTGTACCTAAATTTAGCCATATATGGCCTCTTTCACTAGGTCAGAGCAGCAGCGAAGCAGGCCAACGTGAAACAGACATTGACCAGCAATCCGCAGAAAGAAGATCAAATCAAGGTGAGAATGGTGGCCGAAGCTTCCTTTGTGGTTGTTTGTTTGCCTTTTACTTTGCTCTACGTTACCTGTGGGCTCATTTGGTTGAGCATCGGTTACCAGTAGGAACAGAACTTGGGGTCTTATAATAATTGAGAAAAAAGTGTTTCCTTTGTAATTACATCTTCAATAGGCCATTTCCGATTTCATGTCTGCCTCCTTTTCAAAGCGAGTATAAGT
>NC_090889.1:19477014-19514514 GCF_036669925.1 Montipora capricornis
GGAAAAACAAAACTTTTTTTGGTCGTAGTACCACTTTAATAAATTATTAATAAATTAATAAATTAATAAGGGCGCTGGTGATTTACTTTTGTCAGAACTGGCCGGCCAAGACCCATCAGTTTGCAAAGAAAATGAAGCAATTTGATGGAACATTTGCATGATATTCCCTCGCATTCTTATGGAGGAGTATACATCATCCTGGAAGTGTGTTAATTTGAATGTGTTTTACAGTACTGCCAGTCCTTCCAAATGCCCGGTCTGGCGGGTCAGTTTTGTCAAATGGAAAGGGTCCTAAGACTGCTTGAATGAACTGATCCGTAGTTTTCCTTTGAATAGGCCATTTCCGAGTACATGTCTGCCTCCTCTTCAAAGCGAGTCTAAGTGCGAAGTTTTTGTGATGGTAATTACTGGGTTGCCAACCCAGTCGGAATCTGTCTTTAATTTCGTCGTTTTTTTATTTTTCGTTTTCTTTTTTTTTTTTTATTTTTTTCCGTGTCGGTAAAAGTCCTGCCTGTCACTCCCCTGCTAAGTGGTGTCTTTGTGCATAGAGCCTTCTACGCGTATTTTCTTAGGATCGAGAGGGTAGTGGGAAATGCGTAGATTTCTCTGGTGGACACAGTAGAACGATTAACTTAACCGGCAATGGCGTCGAAAGTCATGTAACGCGAACGGCGTTTTAGGGGATCTTTGAACAAAATGTACCCTAATGAAGCTCAATAATGGCAAGCGAATTGGATACTGGACAGGACAGGCGGTCGAATGTTAGAAGCGACGAGTAATGGACTTCGACAACAATCTGTCGCCCGTCGAGCCGTAATCAAAGTGAGCAGTCTTCCTAACATTTTGCCAAGCGTGGTGTTTTGTACAACACTCAAACCAAATGAACAGTTCTCTGGTAACTCAGTGTGGGTTCAACAAAGACAGATAAGGAATCCATATAGTGGATCTGTTATCTCAGTTGTCTCGCTATTTGTCAGATTTGTATTTACCTGTTCTCAACTCTGCACAGTCTTCCAGTATAACAATTGGAAATTTCACTAATAAGTCATTGACGTGAATGGCGTTTTAGTGGATCTTTAAACAAAATATACCCTCATGGAGCTCAAGAATGGATCGTCAATTGTATGAGCAAGACAGCGCTGAAAAATAAATATCTGGATTGTAAGAGACGAGTAATGGTCTTCGACAACAATTTCATTTTTCGCCTTTGGATATCAAGTGAGCTTTGTTTCTAATATTTTACTAACTTGGTATTATATAAAACACGGAAATCAAATAGCAATTTTTTTATGGATTTAACCATAGTTACTAACTATGATTTAACAAATTAACATTGAAGGAATCGAACGCCAACAAGAATGCATCACAGTGTTTACTCAAGTCGCATCATTTACATTTACCGGTATTTTGTACTCAACTCAGCAAAGGTGTAAAATATTTGGAAATGTGACAGTGAAAAATTACTTGAATGAAAGCTTGTTGTCTCTTTTGTGCTTTATTATTTACGGTCAAGGTTCTTTCGAAAAGGGTTGAATGTGAACTGTCAGAAATTTATTTAATTGCATATGCTTTGTGATTGTTTGTTTCGCTTGCACGCACGCAACTGAAATAGGAAGGGTTTCTTGCCTCTTATAGCAAATATGTTGCTTGTTTCAATAAATGTTTCGCTGGAAAATATTTCTGTGAAATTTCTAGCTTTTGTAAATTTATCATGTTGTGTAATTTTCGAGCTTAGCAAATTTGCATACATGTGTTGAAATGTGATACGGGGAGAATTTTTGTGGTAACGCATTAGTCACGAAAATAAACAGGTCTGTTGGAAGCGTGCTTGAGTTTCAACAAAATGACCCCCAAAATCGGCAAAAGATTGTGACGCTGATGAATAATAAAGTAGCTGCTATTACCAAAACGATGGAATTACCTGGTGATAAATAACCTTGTCTTGGAGAGTAAATTTTTGATTTTCCAGAAACAATGGTCAACCTCTGAGAGTTGCGCGATTGTGATCTTTGTGTTGAATTCGCACATTTCTTGTCAAAATTTATAACAATCGAAATAAAAAGAAAACTGACAAAAACAAAAACCCGGTAGCTTGGCATCATTTGACACAGATGCTTCACTGTTTCGCGAGTAAACATGCCGCGGTAAAATAACGCGGTAACTTGATCACTGCGCTCGCTGAATTCGATGTGCGATTTACTCGGTGCAGCCAAACTTGTACAATTACAACAAAACAACTAAAATCTCCCAAACTGTTTTTCGCTGATGGTAACTTTTTATATTCGTGGTTCAAAATAAATGTTGTTTTCATGTCGTAGATTTTGTTACCGATGGCAAAATATTTTATGCTCGATCGACCGTCCTGAAACTTCCTTCTGCTCTTCTTAAAAACTGTGTATCCATATTTATTTACTTTTACATCAATATTTGTTTTGGATAAAGCAAGCTAACAAAATCTGTATCTTGCTTGGTTCGCATTTGATAGCATTAAAATAGAATTTTCGGTCCTATGCTTCTGTTACTGAGTGGTATATTTCTTAGGTCGCCCATCCAGATACTAACCCCGCCGAATAGGTATAACTTCAGCTTTCAACTGTTGTTTACAAAGCTTTCAGATGCTGTCAGATGCTGTCAGTGCACGCTTACACTTGTGGTGGAAAGAAGTTGCATGATCAACATGTCAGCCCAGAAGCCAATGTTTCTCGATTCCCTTTTATTTTCTTCAGTCTCTCTGGGTTCAGTACTTTGCTAGTAACCACATGTCTTCTCAAGGGGCTATTTATCTAAGACTTATACCATGGCGCTACAATGATAGACAATACCAAAACAATATCGTGTACTGTTAGACCTACATATTACGCAAAGACAACGGTCAACATGTCATCCCAGAAGACAATGTTTTTCACTTCCCATTTATTTTCTTCAATCTTTCTGGGCTCAGTACTTTGCTAGTAACCACATGTCTTCTCAGGCTATTTACCCAAGACTTCTACCATTTCACTACAATGATACACAATACCAAAACAATATCGTGCACTGTTAGAGCTACATATTACGCAAGGACAACTTGAAGCTCCTGGAAGACAACACACAGTTCAGTTGACATTATGGAATAAATCGCTGTGTTACTTCACTACCACACGTAAGCAATGCGTGTCAATTTTTTTTAAAGAGGACAGGAATTTCTTCTTTCTGACAAATGATTAATTAATAGGCCGGTCGCCAGGTTTTTAACCTCACAAAAGGATCTGTTTCGTCGTACGAACGTGTGAAGACCTGTGAGCCAAAGGGCCTCTGCTGGTATGACTTCTGGTATGACTTCTGGTACGACTTCTGGGTCACCCCCCCTCCAACTTGAAAAAAATTGCGTGGAACGCTGCACGTACCACAGGCAACCCAGTGTACCCTCACGGAGGGTCTAGTTAGTTCTACTTTACATATGAATGAGAACTAATTTGCATAAGAAAAACTTCGCACTTAGACTCGCTTTGAAGAGGAGGCAGACTTGAACTCGGAAATGGCCTATTGTCACAGTTAAGGATTTCACTTACGGACTTGTCAACTATAGGACCACCAATTACAGTTTGATAAACTTCAGTAACACAAGGAAGTACTTCTTGGTAGACCTCGCCTGAATTGTTGCACTCGCACTTGGTCTATACGAAGAACCACCCCATACAGCATAATAAACACAACTACAGGGAAGCACTGAGCAGTAGCTGTCATTGTCATTTACCCCTTTTAAGTGGGTTGTCCATGTATCTAAATTTTGAAACGATTCACTTAAACACGAAGACGCACTATAGAAGGGGTAGCTTCACGCACTGCTTTTGTTCGAATTCATTCAAGCACGACTGATTAATTATCCAAGATGGTGATCAACAAAGAGCAACACAGAGACGGAAGCCCGAAAAGATATTTCTAGCGTGAGAAAAAGGATATGGGAATTAAAAAAAAAGAACGACATGTAACATTCTATGACATATTAGGGACACATTGCCATTAAGGGGCTGCTTTATTGCACACATTATCACAGAGCTCGGTTGCATCCATTGTTGATTGATAAATCATTTGCATGTGCCTAAGGCACCACGCCTTTTACAGTGTGTCTTCGTGTTTTAGGGGGTCAATCTTTGCTGTAAAACAGCTGTGGCTCCTAAGTACACTATTTCATCAAATTGAACCTTTTCAAGCAGAATGCCTACAAGAAGGGATAATTGACCTACAGCTTGTGTTGAACAGCTGCGTCACTTCACATAGTGCCTGTAATCGCAATGCCAGTTCTATGCAGTTCAGCGAAAATTTTTTTCAAAGAGGAAGATAGAAATTATTTTTGTCATCCTTTCGGATCGGTATCGTCCATGTTCATTGTCGGCCTTATGTGGGTTGAGTTTTCGTTGGTTCTCTACTCTGCTCTTAGTGGTTTTTCTCTCTGGGTACTCTGGTTTTACTTTCTCCTCAAAAACCAACCTAAGATTTGATATGAGTTGATTTGATCTCTGTGCAATGTACCTAGTTCGTTCCCTCAACGTTAAGTACATTTGAAACTGAAACATTAAGTTCAGTATTAGTTAAGGAGCAAGGGTGGCACAATCGGTTAGTGCGGGACCTTGGTGCGAGAGTTCCCGAGTTCGAACCCCGGATGTCGCATCCTTGTTTCAACTTTTTTCCTTTCAGTGTAGCCTAAGTAGCTTTAAATACCCTTAAAACGGAGCACTGTTGAAATGAGGGTGGTAAAATGAGCGCATCGTCGGCTTCCTGGGAGAATAGAGGCTAAAGGAATTACCTACCTTAAATAAGGTGTTCCTTTACTTTTATCTTTATTGTTCATTGCGGCGTCGGCGCTGCTGCCTCGCATTAGGGACTTTAAGATCTACGACGCGGTGGGTCGACGAGAACGCCACGAAACAACAATATCATTGGTTAAAAGAGGAAAAATAATCGTGCTGCACGTGTGGCACGCATTTTAGCACATAAACGTGCGGTTCTCTGTACAACAACGGCGTGAAATTTGAGGTTTTGACGACAACGTGAGCGTTCAAATGTGAATCTTTCGTTCTCTATTTTTGCTCAGAAACCGCTCGTACCAATTAATTTTTAGGATACTTCGCCCACATTGTACGATGCGAACGAGATGGCCAAACCGCGAGAAACTTACTATAGTGCAACGTTATATTTTGAGGTGACGTTTTCGTCGATGTCGGCGTCGTAGATCTTAAACTCCCTATTCCTTACATAGTTTCTGACGTCTTATTTTGTTTTAAGGTCGTCACTTGGAGTGGGTCTCTGAACCGCACGATGGTAGATTTGCTGGTACGTTCATGATGACTGTGTCTCAAGATGAAGAGCCAGAGACCATATCCTCTATGGCTCAGCGCCTGTCCCGTGTACATGGTCTACGTGTCACACCCAGACATCACGGCCATCAGACGCAACCTCTTCACTCGGCTCACCATCAAGGGGTGAGCCACCCTCCGCTACCTTCGGTTATCCAGAACCTCCTCGGACCTGAGAGTGGAACAGATAGTCTGCAATTGAATTCAGGTACTTAAAAGTGCATCTACTCTCAAGTACTTTTCTTTCACACAGCAGATCTTCCATCCATAGCAATCTTTTTTTTCCCTCCCACGTTCGTTCTTAATGTGTTTGTAAGAGGCAGCAAAACCAGCAGTTGTTATATCCACAGCCATGCTGTGAGATCAAACTTTCACTTAGCATCGTGTCCAAGGCAAACTTACGGGTGACATTTGCGTTTTGCTTGAAGTGGAAGCAACATGTTTCTTATTAGCTCTTATGTCTGTGAGAGTTAGACATCGAGCAATGGCTCATCAGACTAAGGCAAGCTCTGTAAAGCTACACACTTGTCCCAATAGACCTAATCGGCTAACTCAATGTTGTACCCAATTCAAAGCCTTTGGGAATAAAACGTTTTGTTCCAGGTATTTCCATATCATTTAAATATGAATGCTACATTATCATGCAAATACAATACACAAAGAATCTTAGTCCCGGGAGATTTGAATTGGGTGCAACATTGAGTTAGCCGATTAGGTCTATTAGGCCGTTCCTATAACCTTTTTCCAAAATGGCTGCCGTTTTGGTATTCTTCTGTTTCCTTGCAAATGGGCCCATTTGGCCTCGCTTTTAAACGTAAAATTTAACCTTGAACGAGGCCAAAAGGGGCCAATTTGCAATCAAACAAAAGAATACTAAAATAGCGGCCATTTTAGAATAAGACGTATTTATTCCATTGTCCTTCTCGTTCCCTTGTGGTCCCCAGAAAATGAAGTTCTCTTGTTTAAAGTATCACGGCTGCCATCTTGTTGGGACCTCAGCGTAAGAGTTCAGGTGGAGAGAGAAGCAGTAGGGTAATATTATAAGAGATCTTTTTTTCAAAGTTTTTTTGCATAATATCGAAGGAGTTTCGATTTTCACCCATAACTTCGCAGTCTATACGATGCTTTAGCTCAAAGTTGTCCCAACAATAGAGTACCGAAGTGATGATGTCACAAAAATATTGTTTGAAATTATGGGATATGATGTCATATTCTTATAGAGGATCCTAAATGATGCCCTCATACCCAAAATTATCTCTGAATTGCAATTCCCGATGGAGATATAAGGGATCAAAGTTTGATAGCATCCCATACAAACCCTTCAAAATTTGTTCTGGTTCCTTCAGTGTAGAACCAGCTCAAAATTAGAGAGATTTATATGGGCCAGTATCAAACTTTCATCCTTTATATTTCTGCTGGGAATTACAATTAAGAGATGATTTTTGGCAAGTATCCTTTTCTAAGGACGCTCTATTTGAAAATGGCGCCAAATCCCATAATTTCACAAATTTATTTTTTGTGGCGTCACACTTCGGTACTCTAAGTGCTTTAGTTTAGCAGAGTAAAAAGTTTAGGTTGATCTGTGAGTTCAGTGCATTGGTATTTTTTTGGTTACAGGCGTGGGTCACCGAAACAGGCACGTGCAAGATGAGATACAAGTAATTCCAAGGAACACAGACGTTGGGGTCACTGGCGAAATATTCTTTGAAAGCTTTGATAGTTCTGCGACTTCTGTGCCTTCTGCTCTGACTCGCTGGGGAGAGGAAGGACAAATTCTAGACGTACAAGGTGTCCATTACTGTGTTGCAGCCGTGAAACCAGAGATCCTTCCTGTTTTATTGAAGATTCAAGCAGAAGAGATAACCAAGGGAAGGGAAGAGGAGAAGAAGAATAAAGCTGAAGCACAGGCAAAGGCAGCTGCTGCCAAGAAGGAGGGAGACAAGAAGAAAGAGGAAAGCAGTAAAGATGGTGGTGAGAGCTCTACCGCCGGAGCAGGGCAGACGACATCGGTAGAAGCTTGTGCTGCATCACCAGATGCAACTGTTTCCCCAGGCAATGAAAGCGAAAGAATGCAGGTTGAACAGCATCTTGCTATACACGATTTAGAAGCTACTACTGCAACAGAGCAAGGATCCTTAGATGAGGCTTCTGTTTTGGTCAGCATGAGTATGGATGAGCCATTACCTGAGACGTCAGCGTCATTGTCCGATCAAGCAATGGTAAGGACATCGACACCGGCGAACGAGAGTGGAGAGCCACCAGCAGCTGTAGCTGCCATTACCCCTCCTGCAACAATTCCGGTCAGTTCCGTTGTCCAGGACATCATCAGCGCCGCTACTTTAGAGGCATCAAGCCTGAATACAAATGATGTGGTGCCATTGCCATCAGAGGTCAGTGATAATCCTCAGGTCTCCACCACAGAGGAGGAGGGGGCAGATCAAGAGACGGCTCATGCAGAGAATGATGGATCACCCATGGCGCTTGGTGACGAAGGAACAGGTGCTGCAATAATTTCTGAGCCTACCCAGAATGCCCCTGCTCCTGCTTTTGATGGTATGTGCGTTTCTTCATTGCACCGGTAGAAATAATAGCGAGGAGCAGCAATGTACAAGATTAAAGAAGTAGCCTCTAGACGTCAAGCAAGCGAAGCTATCTTGTAGAATGCTTTTTTTTTTTTTTAATGGTCGAAATTTATTTATCTGAGAAATATTTCACAACGATTATAGGACTTAGTTATTTTTAGGAAAAAATCCTGTTTGCTAGAGGTATGTTTGGGACATTGCAGTGTAAATGATATCTTTTGGAATATCCCATTTTAGTATAAAAACACGGGTGATTATACAAAATCGCGCGCTCTCATTGGCTCGCTATCTCGGATTATCACCCGATAATCACGTCGACGGACAAAATGGCTGCCAGTAGTCGTTTTGCCACTGTAAGTGAAGATGATTTCGCGTTGAACTGTCTTTTTTTCTCTTTTTGGAAATAATCACCTGTGTATTTATTTATACTAAAACAATTATTCGCCTCAGGCTCAGTGATTATCGGTGAATATTCACCGATAATCACTTTGCCTTCGACGAATTATTGTTAAATAATCTTTCATTATTAAAAATTGATTATGTCAAAAGGCACGGCACGCAAGGCACAGGTGGATCATGGGTCGATAAACTGGGTGCACACATAGACCGAATGCAAAAATTGTCACTGGCACGTTATTCTTTTGTCTTTATGTTATTTAGCCCGACTAGCGTCGTTAACACTCGTAAAATTGAAAGAATTTTGGCTGCAAGGCTAGTAAGACTAATTTTCACAAAGACAAAGGAATAATTTATTGGCGGCCATTTTTGCATTCGGTCTATGGCTCAGATTTTTGTATTTCAGATCCTTTGATCACAATTTTCGCCTTGAAAAAATCTTTTAAGAGTTTTATCTCTGTTTTACTATTTCGGCTGATTGTCATCTTGGATTATTAGTCGTGCTTCGATTAACTGGAACAAGAAAGGGGGCAAAAAAGAGATTCCCTTTAAGTTGAGAAAGTGAACTGCGGTAAGTGAAACCTCGAGACATTGAAAAACAAATTGTTCATTTTTATCTAGCTGGTGTACCAGAACCCACGGCAGCTGTTACTACAGAAGGAAATGCGGCTGCTTCCTCGGCTCCAGACACGGAACAGCCAGGCACAAGTGGAGAGGCATCAGCATTAACAATAGACGGCATCCCCATCCCAGACGGCGTTGACCCTTCCTTCTTGGAAGCACTGCCAGAGTCTATTCGTCGTGAGGTTCTAGCGGAGCAGTTGGGCCTGCACCCACCTCCGCCATCACAACGCAGCGCTGTGGCTAGTGACAATGAAGGAAGTACTGATTTGAATGTGAGCCCAGAATTCTTAGCTGCATTACCTCCAGATGTGCAGGAAGAGGTGTGTTAGAGTCTCCTATAGAGCGTTTTCACTCACGTGACCAGCAGCCATATTGGATTGCTGAAACAAATGAAAGTATTTGCATAAAAATAGAGTTCAATTCCCGGAGGGCTTGTTTGGTACACCATCATGGCCGCCATTTCTTTGTTTTGGAACACCAACATGGCCGCCGTGACGTCATGTGAAAACACTCTATAGAGTGTTTTCACACTCGTGATCAGTAATCTTGTTTTCCCACCGAAGCAAAAAAAAAAAAGGTTTGCATAATAATAGAGTTCGACTCCCAGAAGATTGGGTAGGGACACCAACATGGCTGCTGTTTCTTTGTTTGCAAGACTCGTTTGGATCGATCGTTGATCATCTTCAGCTGCAAAATGTTCGTTACAGTGCGAATTTGAATTTATGCCAATGTTACAATTTGAACTTACGTTACATACTCTTTTCGACATTTTTTGCAAAAAGTTGATTTTCTCTATCTTTCCGTCTTAATTTCTGATTCAGGTGCTTCAACAGCAGCGGATTGAACAAGAAAGACGTCGAAATCAAACAGCCACTCCAGAGCAGGCTGTTGATCCGGGATCTTTCCTTCGTAACCTGGCCCCTTCATTGCGCCAAACAGTGTTGGCAGACATTGATGACTCTCTGTTGCCACTGCTGCCCACCGACCTTGCCTCCGAGGCCCAGTCTCTCCGGAGAGAAATAGAGGCCAGGCACCACAGAATCCTCCAGGAACGTTTTACTTTCAGCGGTGGGGACCGTGCGTCGGCAATTTCCGCTCTTCTGCGTCATTCTGCCTTGTCACGCCACGGGGGAGGATCCCATTTTTCAAGGCTGCTTCCCTCAGGGGGTGGACTGAGTGGACGGGTGAGCGGATTTTCCAACGGCCCTCCCTCGCTGCCGCCTCCAAACCGTAAGATAATTGGACGCCATTTGCTGGATCACGAAGCGCTTGCTTGCCTACTCGTCCTCCTGTTTGTGGAGGAACCAAGGCTAAACACGGGACGCTTGCATAAGGTGCTTAGAAACCTTTGCTATCACGAGGAAACACGATCATGGCTGATAAGCGCTATGATTGCAATTCTTAGAAGAACTAGCGGGCAAGATTCAGATGGATCGTGCCCTGTGACGTTTGTGGAGAGCTCAACTCGTGGAGAGCCCTCATCTTCATCCCAGTCCAGTAGAACTGAGAGCCAATGTAGGCTCGACGAATATCTGCAAACACAAGGACACTGTGCATCAGACTCGAAATCTTCGAAACAACACACTTGGCTATCATTTGGTGTACGTACGTCTCTCGGTTCACGGACAAATGTGTTTTGTATAAAGCGACAGGGAAAAGCTGGACTTGAACGGAGCACCTTTGTTAATATACACCCGCATGCTTCGCAGTTTGTCTGCAAACATGTGCTGGATGCATTGTTATTCCTGGCAAAAAGCTTTCCAGTGAGTTTTACGCCGTTTATCGCAGCAAAAGCCCATCCATCTTGCAACAAGGAAGAGGTTTCGTCATCAGAAGCCAAGCCTTCTGTTTCTGCAACGCATGATAGCACAGACTTCTGGGATATTCTTCTGAAGTTAGATACCGCTGGGACTGGAAGAAAAGGTAAAGGCGCGGCGAAAACAAGCTCTACACACTCACTGATATCCTCCACCACTGACTCGCCTTCCGGGGAGGAGCGCGAATTTTCAACGTCTCCAATTGGACAGCTTTTAATCGCACTTAACGACCCAGTAGTGCAAGAGAGCGTTGCCGTGACAGACAAGCTATTGCGTTTGCTATCCGTAACATCAGCTGCTCTTCCGGACGTGCCAAGTACGTCACGCAAACAAACAGGCAGCAGTGATACTACGTCATCGGGAACTGTTCCCCCAGAAACACTTGCACAAGAAACACTTGCGGAAACTGTCACGCCATCTTTAAATACTCTTAGTAACGTAAGCGTGACAGTTCCGGAGGAGAGTGTGACAACGCATCATCTTACGGCTCATACCCCAGGTTCTGAAACGGAGTCAGTTGCATCGTCTCTGATTGTTGAAAGATCATCAGAAGCTGGAGGAGAACCCCATGAGGTGGAATCACTCGACGGAGGCTCAGTGGACGAGGCTTTATCCCATCCCAGTGAGACCTCGTCCCATCCTGGGATGATAGAACCTATGGTGGTCGAGGTAACGCCGCCCACCGACTCCCAGTCGCAGGATTCTGCGTCAGACAGCGCCCTGTTGACTGGCGCAACCTTAACCGTTCCTAAGCAACACCTCGACGAGAAGACATCCGTTGTCATGGAAACTCACCTGCGGCTTGTTGTTAACGTCCTGACCTCGGGTAAGTGCTCCGAGGAAGGCCTTGAAGACGCCACCACGTTACTGCTGCAAATTTCGCGCCTGAGTGCAAAGACTCGAGAAAGTGTCCTGCAGCTCTTGTTGGAGGGTGCTCGCAACATTGGAGGAACTTTGCAGGGAAATATTGCCGTGCTTCTGAGTGAACTGATTGAACACAACAGGAATGCGCCTCACAAAGACGAACCTGACGTCAGAAAAGGTTAGCAACTGGATAGAATACTTGAATCTAGTGAAACTGTTTAGTGGAAATCAAAGTGTCATTTCAGCCAACTGATTCAGGTATGAAAGCGAAGCATTTGCACAGTCACTGGCGAATCTGATCATTCACGGAAATTACTTGATTTTAGAATTACATGTAATTTTCTGTTTGTTTTCTTGCGCCTTGTCTAATTTCTCGCATATGTTTCGCCTTATCCACTCGCATCACATCAACAGTTATTGCCCGTAGAGAAGTTAAGTTGGAGCACAGTCTTACTTAATCGTTCCCATTTTGTTAGCTTGTGGGTTATGCTGACTTTGTCTGACAAGTGTAGAAATCGATGTGCATTTTACGTTGCAAAAGCAACCAGGTTTTGTTCGTTAGCCCTAAAGGATGTTAAATTACTTGCCATCTTACCCTTTTTAAGCGACTATGTCAAAGCTGAAAGGCTTGCGCGTTATGAGCCGCAATAATCAAAAGAATGACGCTATTTCATCGAGAAGATTGATGTTACGTGGTAATGACGAAACGATCTTTTTTGCAGATAAAAGGCCAGCATCACTTGTACTGCCCACGGCTCCTCGAAGACCAGCAAGGGGCGGCCACCAAGGTGGCTGGGCGACCATGCCAAGCGGATCGCGAGGTGCTCGGAGACAACAGCAAAGCAGACAAGTGCGGTACGATCTTCATCTTCCTTCCATGCAATCCTTGACATGCAAGACATCTAGCCAGGCTCTTCTTCTGCGAGTACTCAAGGTTATACTGCAGCTCAGAGAAGCAGCCCGTAGATCCGTGTCCGGTTCAACAACGTCAAGAACAAGAGGATTGCAAAGAAGAAGTGAGATTTTTTTGACTTGGAGAATCCGTTTTTCTTTTTTTTCTTTTTTTCAAAGAGAATCTCCATTGGTACAAGAGAAAAACTTTAAATCGAAAGGAAAGATTTTTGCAGTAGACTAGTTTCCAAATCTCATAATGTAATACGTTTTGGGCTTTTATTTACATGAAAACAATACAACAATAAGTTATTTACTCTTTGGACTGTATCATGCTTCGGTGACCTGGATGTTCATTGTTTTAATGCAAATAACCTCCCAAAATAAACTGTAAGATGGGATTTGCGAAAGTAGCGAGTTTAATGTGTTTTAAAATGTTCAAAGAAGTGTTTGTTTCAGGGGGAAAAATCAGAATCGTTTGTTTGGCTATTAAGTTTCTCCGCGGGAGCCGACAACCTAAAAAAGTGTGATGTATTTTGGTTGTCCTGCAGTTCTGATACCGATATTAATAACGCAGCCGAGGTGCGTCTCAATTATTCAAGATGGCGGCTCCCGGTAAATTTGAAGACAAGTAAGATTATGGAAGTCGTTTACTTAAGATACAAACGCTTTCTCCATTTCTTTTTCAACGCAACTTGATTGTAAACCTTAAGTCTCGTTTTTGTTTTTGTTAGAGTGAAGGCTCTCTTGAAGTCTGTCGGGCATGTTGCAATTGTTTACTGTGAAGAAATGAGCTAATCCCAAGTACCCCTATGGGTACTTGGGGTTAGCTGTGGGTTACTTATGGGTACTTGCTATGGGTTAGTTATGGGTACTTGGGGTTAGATGTCTCCTCAATGTCCGAATCCCTACCCACCAAACCCCCCTCCCCCCTCCTTTTCCCTCTTCTGACTTGATATATGTAGTATCGCACTAAAACCTTAAGGTCGGTTCAGTAAAAACCACTTTTTATTTATGGATTTCTTGACATCATTTGGAAGCTTTCACAGATGTGTTTCCTTTAAGTTGCATTAAACCTGCGATCCTCATCATTAGGTCGGAATGTGTAGTATTAAAACTGCGATAAATTCTCACTTTATTCCATCCTCCATTGCGTTCTAGTAACGGATGAAAGTTCAGTGATTCAGCGTGTGATACAAGGGTCACGTGGTCTTGGTGCCGTCATCGCGGCGATTGAAAGCGAAGCTGAAGCCATCTATGAAGCCTTCACGCACATGCGTTCATTACGCTCTGATCCCTTGGGGGATCATGGGAGAATTGGTAGCCAGCGGAATGAACACAGGGCTCAAGGAGAAAGTAGCCAAGATAGAAACCGATCTGAGGGGACTGAACAGGAAGGAGGAAGTTCGCAACAAGGTGAGTTGTTTTCTGAACGTCGAAGACTGCCATCCTGTTATACAGAAATGTGCTCCCTGGGGTTACTTTGAAGCAACTTTACTTTCGGTTTCTTCAGCAGGTACGTCAACATCAGGGGCTGCTCGGGAACCTCCGTTGCCATTATTAAGTGAGCAGATCACATTGGAAGAGCTGTGGGAGACATTGGGAGAGTGTTTGTCTGAGTTGGGAAGAACATCCGATAGTCACGCCGTGCTGGTGTTACAGCCTGCTGTGGAAGCCTTTTTCCTTGTACACGGCACAGAAAAACAGGTAATAGCTTGAGTACGTGAAACGTAGAATGTTGAAGGGAGCTCCAAATCAAATTTGGGCTTTTAGGGGAAATGTGATTTTGATTGATACGAAGTGGGTTTCTTTTTATTTCGGAATTGTGTTGACGAGTCACCGATAGGCCATTTCCCAGTTCATGTCTGCCTCCTCTTCAAAGCCAGTCTAAGTACGAAGTTCTTCTAAAAACATTAGTTTTCATTCATATGTAAAGTATTACTATCACAAAAACTTCGCACGTAGACTCGCTTTGAAGAGGAGGCAGTCATGAAATTGGAAATGGTCTTTTGAGACCTTCCCTGATGTTAGTTTTGCCCAACCACTCTCGGAATGCAATGGGACGAGGCAGGAACCCATGACCCGGAGCCTACAACTCTACTGTGTTCGTGTAACGGCGTTTTCACAGACCGATTTATTTTTAGATTGAATTTCCCGCGAATGAGACTCCCACAGGCGCCCGATGACCAATTACAAGAAATTAAGCTGACGTCATAGGGTCACCGAACCGTCTGTAAAAATGCCGTTACATAGGCCCAGTATGGGAGCTTTAGGCTCCGGGTGATGGGTTCCTGGACGAGGACATTTTAAAAATCAGAAGTGAGATTCATATTGAAAAAGGTGTGATCACTGGAGGTAAACCAAGCAAGCTGCACTCAGTCAGCGCATGCGCTCAGTGTATGACGTGACGGAACTTTGCGACACTAGGGAGCTTAAGCAACGACAACGGCGACGGCAACGAGAACGTCACAAATTTGCATATTTAGTAGGCAAAAACAATAGCTTTGCACGCCCTGCACGTGTGTTTTTCACTTTTGTCAATTTCTTTGCCGTCGTCAGCAAAACTACAACGTGAAATAGCCAAATTTGAGGTTTTATGGACAACGTCATTACTTGAGGATAAATGTTCATTTTCTGCCCTAAATTGAGCGCCGTTCCTACCAGCGTCATTTTTGAGGAACTACCACACCCCCGTCATATTAAAAAAGTTGAAATAGTAACGAAGCGATTACAATAACGCGAATTTATATTTTGAGATGACGTTCTCGTTGCCGTCGCCGTTGTCGTTGCTTAAGCTCCCTACTGGTTGCATGCGCGGTGGAGGTACGCAAAAACAATAAGGGTGAATGTCCCCTGATTGATGCCTCAAAATAAAAACTAAGTTCGATCTCTGATTTTACAGGAAAGCACTTCGAGTCAAAACCAAAGCGATCAACCACGTGCCAGTCAGCGGCTGCCGTCAGCAAGTGCTGAGGTGGTGCCTCCTTCGCCTGGGCCGCTCTCCCCAGGCCCCCTGAGCCCGAGCCGTCAAATGTCAGTTACATCTGTGACGTCAGACCTGCCGTCAGATACGCAAAAGTTTCTTCGATTTGCTGGTGAGAAAATATGCAGGAAAAGAGACGTTATGAATTGCCCGTCTTTATTTTGTGATCTAAACTTTTCACTTGTTTTCCAACAGAAAAGCACCGTACTGTATTGAATCAGATCCTTCGTCAGTCCACCATACATCTAGCCGATGGACCATTCGCTGTCCTCGTTGACCACACTCGTGTACTCGACTTCGACGTCAAACGCCGTTTCTTCCGTCAAGAACTCGAACGACTCGACGAAGGAATCCGAAGGGACGATTTAACGATTCACGTGAGGCGAGAACACGTTTTTGAAGACTCGTTCCGCGAGCTCCACCGACGATCATCCGAAGAGATGAAATGCCGACTGTACGTGGTTTTTGAAGGGGAAGAAGGACAAGATGCTGGTGGATTACTCAGGGAATGGTTCATGATCATGTCACGGGAAATGTTTAACCCCAATTACGCCTTATTCACAACATCGCCTGGGGATCGAGTTACCTATCAACCGAATCCCAGTTCTAATTGTAACTCGAATCATCTGAGTTACTTCAAATTCGTTGGCCGGATCGTGGCCAAAGCCATCTATGACAACAAGTTGTTGGATTGCTTTTTCACCCGCTCCTTTTACAAGCACATCCTTGGTAAAGCCGTACATTTCACAGATCTGGAGTCGTTTGACTACGCGTTTTATCAGGGGCTTCATTATTTGCTCGAGCACGACCTCAGTGAGATTGATATGGAGTTAACATTTAGCACTGAGGTAATGTAATGGCCTCCGCTTGTCACTTCACTGAAGTAGTTCCACTTTGTTGATGTTCAGATTTTACGGGACACTTCCCGTCAAAAGGGAAGCAGGGTTGGCGTAGTGGTGAGAGCAGTTGCCTCCCACCAATGTGGGAAGGACACACTTTTCTCGAAAGTCCCGAAACTTTACGGGTTATTTTCGGTCGTCACAATTCCCTTTGCATCTCAAGAACGGAGATGATTTAAATCGTCAAACTTCACAGTCATTTTTCTTTTTGTTACCTTGAAAACATGTTAAAAGATCGGCTTTCCATAACAAGCGGTTGCCAGTTTCACAAATGGCTTTTCGGGCCCGAAAAGTTTTCGGGACTTTGGAGTAACGGGCCCCAGGTTCGATTCCGGGACCCGACGCTGTAAGTGGGTTGAGTTTGTGGTGGTTCTCTTCTCTGCTTCGATGGTTTTTCTCCGTGTTCTCCTGTCTTCTCCCTGAGCTAAAACCAGCTTGCAGCTGATTCCAGCTGGCTGTAAGCTGTGCAAGGTCACATGTGGACCGTATAGCTGCAGCCAGAGGCGCCATAGTATGATTCCTGTTGAGCTGCGTCGTTGCTGTATTCGGTGACGACGCTTAGCGGCACACATTATTATTTCTTTTTCACATTGTTATTATTACTGTATGTCCAGAAATGTTTCTGGTGACGTCACTCACATTATTATGCCAACCAGAACCTAATTGGCGGTTGGAACAATGGCTTCTTTTGTTCCGCGGTTGGCAAATTTGAATATCAAAGGAAATGTGACGTCAATGTTTGTAAAGAAGAAGTATCGCTATAATTATTTCCTAATACATTTTTCCTTGTGTATAAAGTGGTTTTCAATTGAGTGTCGAAAGTAATTAATGAATTACTTTTGTTTTGCATTACTTCACTCAGTGATTGGTGCAAACTGAAGGTCTCGCGCCACTTTTGTAAACCAATCAGAAGTGAAACCAAAACCAATCGTGGCTTGTGCGTGCACAGTTTTCCGCGCTTTGTGTCGGCTACGTGTAATTACTTCGAGTTTTGATTGCTTTACTGGATTGTCTCCGTCCTTTTTGATTGGCCAAAGTAATTACTTTGGTTTTGGTTTTACGACACGGATTGAAACTCGCTCTATTTGTTTCTGATGGGATCTGCTTTTAATGTCAGGTACAAGAGTTTGGTCTGTCAGAAGTTCGCGACTTGATTCCTAACGGAAGACACAATGCTGTCACAGAAGAAAACAAAAAGGAGTACGTAAAATTAGTCTGTCAGATGAAGATGACAGGAGCTATTCGGAAACAGATTGATTCATTCCTTGAAGGATTCTACGAAATCATTCCCAAGCGTCTGATATCAATCTTCGACGAACAGGAGCTGGAGTTGCTGATATCCGGGTTGCCAAATATTGATTTGGACGACTTGAAAGCCAATACAGAGTACCACAAATACACTGAGAATTCGTTACAGGTGTGTGAAGCTTTTGTTTGCAACGTTAAGGGAATAGGAAGGTTTGCTAAATGGTATGACGGAGTTTAAGAAACGACGACGGCTACGTCGAAGAACACGTCACCCCAAAATGTGAACGTTGTACTATCGTAAGTCTTTCGCGATTTTTCCACCTCGTTTACCTTGTACCGTGTTGGCGAACTATCCTAAATATCAATAGACCGTTTTACAGTTAAGTGCTTAGTTACCTGGCCTTTAAGTGAAAGTGAGCCTTGGAGTTGACATACAGGCCACCCATTTTTATGGTAATGATTTTGTTCTCATACCAATTGGTTTGAATTTACATAAGAAAAGCAATGAGGTTTCTATCAAAACGAGGTCGACTCTAGCCTCACTTTCATTCATAGGCCAGGTAACTAAGCACACAACCCTAACTTATCCTCTTTAAACCAATGATATCTATTGTTTTGTGTCATTGTTGCTGCTGTCGCCGTCGCTTATTTCCCTTTCGTAAACGGTCGTTGCCATTTGAAACGGCCGATTCCATTTTTTAGCTCTGAATTACACTCATTTGGTGTAAGAACTCAAAAGGTTGCGGTTACTAGGAGTTGTGTCTCGCTGGTCATATGAGTTAGGGTTCGGGTTAGGGTTCTGTTTAGAGTGAGGGCTAAGAACCCGAGTTCGAGTCTTGAAATTTTCGGACTCTTATTTTCCTCCAGTTTTTCTTTTATAAATGTTTTTTTTTCCTTTTTTGTCTTAATTTTTGTTAATATTTGTTCTTAGTTTGTTTCTTTTAATTTTCTTTGAAGTGAAGTGTGTAGTCGACCGTTATAAATGGCAACGACCGTTTACGAAAGGGAAATTTGCGCAGCCGTCGTCTTTTTTAAAGCCCCCTATTACACAGCACTTGTATTCAAGAGAGAAGCCATTAATGGATAGAGTAGTTGGTATCACAAATGGTTTGGGTCAACAGGCTTGGAGGCAGCGTGGTGGAGTGGTTAGGGCGTTGGGTTTGCATGCGGTGGCTTCGTGTTCAAATCCCGTTCTAACCTCTGGTTAGGATTTGTTTCCGGTTGTCCCGGATTCAACTCTACCACGCTTTGTAAGTAGCCAACTGGTTGCCTCCTGCCAGTTGGGGTTCTTGGTAATGTTTCTGTTAACTTTGAATTGTTTCTTTCACATTGTTAAAAGTGGGGTGCCTTTAAACTAGCTTGATAGCTAAGTGCACTTCCACTATAAACAAAGCATTTGCATTTACATTTACAACAGGCTGCCTTCGGAAAGCGTCGAATTGTTGACGGGTATGGTTTCTAAAGAAACTGTGCTGCTGAGTTGCTGGGTGATTGAAACGCGAAAATGTCGTGGTATTAAATAAGTCGACAACCCTAGGGAGATAAGAACGTTGACTTTTCAAGCGTTAGCCCTTCGTCAAAGCGACTACAAATCTGGTGACTTATGCCTATCGTGTGTTTTGTTTTGGAAACTGTAAAGTTCAAGTTGGCGATCACCGAGTAAGTAACGGGATTAGAGAACGATGCTGGGTCCGCCCTGTTTGTCAAAATTGCGCTTTGATCGAATTAGTTGCATTTATGGACGTAAAGTTGTAGTGCTCATGTTCTTTATGAAACTTCATTTGTTTGTAGTGCGTTATTATTTAGCTCTGCTCACGTTTTGAAACTTCATTCTTCCAGATTCAGTGGTTTTGGCGAGCATTGCGGTCATTTGACCAAGCTGATCGTGCCAAATTTCTTCAGTTTGTCACTGGCACGAGTAAGGTTCCATTACAGGGGTTCGCTGCACTGGAGGGTATGAATGGATTCCAAAAGTTTCAAATTCACCGCGACGATAGATCCACAGATAGATTGCCCTCAGCGCATACATGGTGAGTTCGTTTTCAACTAGAGTTTGCAGGGACGGATCGTAATGCGCAAGACGTCGTCTGAAACAGTCTCAGAGAAATGCACGCGTGGACACACGCACACGCACACTTTGGGGTGTGTCTGACTCTTGTTGTAGCATTTTGTTATTTCTCATTTTCGTTGTTCTACCTGGATACTTAACCACATTTTCACCTTTACTTGTTAACAACATTTTTACCGTTCTTTTTAGTTTCAACCAGCTCGATCTGCCGGCTTACGAGACGTACGATAAGCTTCGCTCGATGTTAAACAAGGCGGTTGATGAATGCCCTGAGGGATTTGGCCTGGCTTAAATGAAGCTTACATGATTTCTTAAGAGCAGTGTAACGACTGTACGAAAGAAACCTTCACTTCAAATCAAGGTACAGACATTCTTTGTCTGATGGAAACTGCAGAGTTTGAAATCATTGGAAGGCTCCTTTCCCACAAGAATGAACTAATAAAGTTTTCAAATTTTTCGCGTGGAATAATTTAAAGTGATCAGTACCATAATGGCGGCGTTCTTGTGTAGTCCAGTTTTGAGCAGACAATGGAACTTCTTAAGACAGAAGTTGGATTCTCTGATGGTCGTGGTGTTGATAAATTCGTGAAGTCATCGCAGAGACTGCTGCCCCTCTTACTGGATAAAAAGTTAAACTCATTATATGGAGGCAAACAAGAAATTTGGGTAACTTATTAATCAGCAGCCTTTTTCAAAGATTAAGGAAGAACGCTGTCACGTAAGGACATTGTGTCACTCATTTGCATTACCTGGAAATGTCACGCCGTACTTAACTTTAACCGGGCGCGAATTTCCTCCGAACTTTGTTGGTGTTGCTCTATCAGCACTGGAGAAAAAAAGTTTCTTTTGTATTAGAATTATTTGACGGGTGTAACAACACCTTTTTAGGCGTTAGCGAAGAAAATTTATCTTCTCTTGAAAATATGACTTGCAATAAAAACCGTGATTTGGGTACATGTTGTCACGCTACAGGAATCTAAGTTGTCATGCGACTCGTCTATTCTTTGGACGCGGTAATTTAAATTCTTGAGATTTCCTAAGTATGTTTAATTATATAAATTTACAGCAGATTTTGAAACAATAAAGTAAAACGGTTTCTATTTTCGTGTACGTGTTGGCTGTTACTGGTTAAATAAACGTAAAAGGATTGCCACAGCTTAATTTTTTTTTAATTGAAATTATCTTGGCTTCTTTTATAAACGCTTTTTTAGAGTAGATCCGGAGACATTGTCTGAGAAACTGTATAATCTATGGGGATCTCCTTCACTTTCTCTTCCTTGCTTCCCTCCTTCCTCCCTTCTTCCCTTCCTTTCTTCCTCCCTCCCTCCCTTCCTTCCTCTTTCCCTCCCTCCCTTTATTGCTTCCTTTCTCCCTCCCTTCCTCCTGCCTTTCTTCCTTTCTCCCTCCTTCCCTTCCTCCCTTCCTGCCTCCCTCCTTTCTTCTTTCCTTCCACCCTCTTTCCCTCCTGCCTTTCTTCCTTCCTCCCTCTTTCCCTTCCTTCCTCCCTCTCTCCCTTGCTTCCTTCCTTTCTTCCTTCCTCCCTCTCTCCCATCCTTCTTCTTTCTCTCCCTTCCTTCCTTCCTCCCTCCCTCTCTCCCTTCCTTCCTCCCTCCCTCTCTCCCTTCCTTTCTTCCTTTCTTCTATCCTTCCTTCCTCCCTTCCGTATCGTAAAACCTTGTTTTCGCTAGCTTGCAAGCACAGGAGCGCTTATTTAACCGTGAAAAAACGGGCCTGACGTAAGCACCAGTGCAAGGATCAAAATTTTAACCTTTCCTTGTGCTTGCGCTTATGCTTGCGTTCGCTTGCGTTGTGTGAAAACGGGACGTAACGCCAACACAGCGCAAGCTGTCCGATGAAAAAGACCGGTTCTGGGGCCCGTTTATCTTTTCGGGTGTCACGATTCCCTCTATATCTTATGAACAGAGGGATTTTAAGACAACAAACTTCACAATCAATCTGCTTTTTGTGATTTTGAATGCATGTCAAAAGAACAGTTTGTCAAGACAAGCGAATGGTAGATTCATAAATGACTTATCGGGCCCGAAAAGCTTTCGGGAGGTACGAGAACTGGACCCCTGGATTCCACTAGCAGCGCCGCGTTATAAGAGAACATGGAGTCTGTCTATGCGTTGTGTGCTTGTGCTTGCTTTATGGTTCATTTGCACTTGAAACGAATCTCTTGTTCTTGCGTCGCTAGTGAAAACCAAGCTTAAGAAAAATAGCTTTGACTTGATATGAAAAAAATAATACAAATAAAGATTGAGTAGAACTTGAAGAAAAAAAATGAAATGAAACTACTCATCCAAAAAAGTCAACAATTTTGAGGTTGTAAGATTACAGCTCTTATTCATTACCATTTTCCAAAACGGGGATAAAACAAAAAAGGTCTCAAATTGTAATGAAAACAGTAAACGACTTGCGAGAATATCTCATGCGACTGCGCAGATTATATATACAAGGAAACTAAATAAGTCCGATCAAATCATCACCAGCAACTTTTGATTCTCAGTGGGTATAGTAAGTGCTTCTTGACTCAATCTCGTCCACAGATTCCTCTTTTCTTTTGGTCAACACCAAGAACACGGACTCGAGGCGCTTCCAATTTATTCGCAGTCGTGGCGAAGAGCCATTTTTGCAACCGTTGACAGCCACTATTGTTTCAAATTTCTGAGCGTGCGCAGAAGAGCCGGAAGTCCGTGATTAGCGGACTTCCTGCCTTGGAAGTGGCCAGAGTCCGTATTCTTGGTGCTTACCAATCTTGTCAATTTGAAAAATTACTTCAAAAAAACAAAGTAAACGTAACAGAATCTTGCACATGCGGAGGAAAATCACCCCTCGCCCGTGTTCCGCGAAAGCGAGTCAATGCAAATATCGCGCGCCTCTCACCATACAAACAGTTGCCACGATTGGCCCTGATTTGGGAATGGTAAGTTGAATTGCTGTCAAATAACTACCGCTTCGACTATTTTGAGGAATCTCGATTGCCGGTGAGTAAGAAGTATTTTTTTGTACGCATGCGTGTTTCGTTTGTTTGAATTTTTTCCTACAGTTGCCATTGCTCCTTTCGTCCTTTTCAGTAGTTATCGGAAGTTATCGGTAGTTTCGGTAGTTATCGGAAGGTCGTTCGTTCGACTCGTGCAAGGGAGCACTCAATTTTTTCCGACTATCCCCGAGTCACCATCAAGAAATAACAGCTCATGTACGTCCTCTTCCCAATTCCGGCATTGACTCTATAAAATCGTTACGGAACATTTGAACACGGTGCTTCTGAAAATTATCCAAGAAAAATTCATTCGATATTCTCTCCAGGAGTTGTCCGGACCGGTTTACGTGGAAATTTGAGTTAAATTCTCCCGCCTTAAATGGGTCAATAGGCCTTTTGCGACAAACGATCACATGGTACAAAATCCGCCATGCTGGAGGGCAAGCTCATTATTATTCCCCCACTGGGACATTAAAACAAAGGCAAGTCAAGCTTGACTGGTTCAGGTCTCTTTGTTTTAATGTCCCAGTGGGGGAATAATAATGAGCTTGCCCTCCAGCGTGGCGGATTTTGTACCATGTGATCGTTTGTTGCAAAAGGCCTATTAATCACCACCGGGAGGGCTGGGGGCAGGAAGGGAGCAGGAATTGCGCAATCGTGCCAGCACGAGTCTTCCACCAATGTGGCTTGATTCCCAGTCTTGACGTCACATGTGGGTTGCATTTGTTGGTCCTATACACCTTATTCCAAATGTCCGCTGATTTATGCGGATACGAATTGGCCCTTGTTGCTTCGTTCAAGATAAAATATTCTTTTGAATTTTAAGCTTAAGAACGAGGCATCAAGGGCTAATTTGACTAAAAACACAAGAATATTTAAATGGCGGCCATTTTGGAATAATGTGTATACTCTGTTTCGAGAGCTTTTTCTCCGGGTAATTCGGTTTTATTCTCTCCTCAAAAACTAATGTTTGATTTTTGTCCACAGTAATGCGTTTTCAAAAACCTGCGGCTCCCTGAAAACGGATAACAAGATCCGCGTCCACACTAGCGTTTTCACATCGTATTTGGCCGTCCACACTAGAGACTGAAAATGGAGATCTAAAGATGCGTTTTTGTTACCAGGCTTTGTTTACGTCTTGGCGTGCGGGAAGACTTGAGGCCTGCATAATACTATGACGTCACACGTATTCGAAAACTTCCGTTTTCACCGTCCACACTATAACGATTTCAAAAGTCTGCACCGCACCGTTTTTATAAATGGAGGTTTTCGGAAACGGAGGAAGAGAAACCGGAGTACCCGGGGAAAAACCTCTCAGAGCAGAGTAAGGTACCAACAAAATCCTACGATACGCAGTCGCTAGAGAGGCACGGTCAAAGTACACTCTTCAGACTGTCGTCAAACGGCAGTTTTCTGCTGATCATTTTTTCTCTTTGTAGATCGACTGCTACAGCTAACAGAGGAAAAATGAGCTGACATCAAAATGTGACGAAACGTAAGTACAATCTTTAAAATAAATGACCTCCTTTTATCGCGACCTCGGTTTCCTTGTTGAGGAAAGAAGCCGGGGTGTTTTTACACGCACTTTTACATTGATGCACCTCTTTCTTGCCTATATCAATAGAATTTTTTTTTGAATTTTTTTTTTCGGAAATTGTTTTTTTGCTACCCGACTTAACAATATCGAATTTCGAGAGGACGAAACTGACTCCTGTCATTCAGTGCCATTAGGACAAAAAGGTTTTCACCTGTGTTTCAATTGTCTTTCGATCCCTCTAAAAAAACAATCAAGCGTTTTAAAGCGTTGAAAGGTTCGAAACCCTCTTTTGCATTCAGAAAACTCACTTCCGCTTTGGCTTTTTTCAGGTATTAACTTGCTATTTTTTGTACTGGATTTTTCGGGTTTTTTTCCTGAATGCTGCGACCGAGAGATTTTCATGTTCTGAATTCCGGAAAAAATTCACCTGTGTTGATGCAGCCTGAACTGACAAACTTTAGATGAATAATTGATTACTTTGAGCTGGCTTTTGCCATGGAAACCATTTTATGGCAAATGTTAATATGGCGATCTTAAAGTTAGACACTGATCCAAATTCACTCTTTTTAGCCTTCTTGACAAGACTAGAAGCTTTCTCTGGTGTGGCAATCACTTCGTAAAGCGAGAAGAAGGAACAATCGATCTATGGAACGAAAGAAAGAAGCTTTGATCGCTCTTCCGCCCGTCCAAGGTTTGTACGTTTCTGTCGTTATTGTGCTAAGCTTAGTATAGAGGCTATATGTAAGGCGGAAAAGCCGTTTAAATTAAAAAAACGTGTAGTATTTGTTGTCAAGCCACAGGTCGGCTCAAACCCGTATGCAAAAGGTGTATGATTTTCTTTTTTATTAACACAGTATTTTAGATGTGACGATAACTTATCAACCGAGTCTTGATTCATTGATTCAGTCGATATTTCATGATATATATGCTACATATTTTACGGCTAAAATTGAAATTGTGTTTCTGTAGCATTTCATCTAACCTGTGATATTTTGTTCCGTAGAAATAGTCCGATTTTTTCCACATGTAAATAAAATTTAAAATCTTAAAATGTATGGTTCGTTTGCAATTTGCAAGAGCCATTATGTTACAAAGCAAAGCCTCTGTTGAGGAAATCCATTAAAATAAAGAAACCAAAGTGTTGATCATGTGTATTGCACAACTTTATCGCGTTTTCTGCTCGATTTCGTCTTTACAACCAAACCAACGAGCACGTACTGACCTTTTACTTACTTATTTAACTGACAAGTTTGTGCCCCACAAAATATTAATATTTGCGAAAAAATTATGTACATTTGGCATTGATATACAAAAGCTCCTTTGTTGCTATTTTAACGAAACAACAAACGTAATCTCAAGAAAAAAATTTCATAGATCTCCTTTCTACATCAAGTTCAAAACTTTTGTAATTCTGAAGATCTGTTCTTGGTCTATTCTTTATGCTCACTTTACTACAGAAATGTGACCGCCTTATGCTGTAGTTTTAAAATTTAAATATTGAAATCCATGGGGTTGAAAAAAGCAATTCATATATTATTCCATGTTGACAAATGATACTGTCATCAAAAAAAGATTGAATGATTTCATATATTTTTGATGGTGAATTTGCAAGCATTCTTTACCGATATGATTTTTAAACTCTAAATATAGCTTTTCTTCTTGGATTCAATTTTTTACATTGTCTCGATAAAATGCGGAACGCATGCCTGCATCACGTGTGTTTTCCGCTCTGGTGCCAGCTTTCGTGAGGATTTGCCTGAAAATCCATAATCTTGTTCGAATTCCAATTAAGGTAATCCTGGATTACTGGAAACTTAAATTGCAGGTTATTTACTGATCGAAAAAGTTGCAACAAGAATTTTAACCTTCAGTTTTGCAAACTTTTAGTTTCCCTTAATTCGGCATAAAATTACACTGTTAAGTCCTTTTGGACGGGCAATTTATAAAATCTCGCTTGGTATATTTTATCGCGGATTAGTGTTGATCTGCTTTCGATCAACTGGAGCCAGTCGTGTAGCAGTCCTACAATATGGACCAACAAGGTGTTTTTCATCTTTTTAGACGCACGAATAACCATTCTCAAGGGTAAAAGCTCGAGCAATCGGCTTCAACATTTTCTTCAACATCTGTTCGATTTTGTTGAACGATGTTCAACGATGTTGACTAATGGATTGGGCAAACGGTTTTAGCATATCATACATCTTGTTCCAAAATGGCCGCCATTTTAGTATTCTTTTGTTCTCATGTAAATTGGCCCTTATGGCCTCATTTTCAAACGTAAAATTCAAAAGAATATTTAACCTTGAATGAGGCCACAAGGGCCAATTCGCAAGGAAACAAAAGAATACCAAAATGGCGGCTATTTTGGAAAAAGGTAGTCTCCCTCGCAGCCGTTTTTTGGATGTCACGCAACGTTGCGTGACATCCAAAAAACGGCTGCGAGGGAGACTAGGAAAAAGGTGTATTCAACATTTGATTCAACAAGGGGGGCCGGAATTTTACGAGTAAAGTAAAGCAACCATATTTAACGTCGATTAGTCGTAACAGTAATTCAACGGACAAACTTGAGGTCGACGGTGCGCTCATTTTACTCTCCCCGCTCCATCAGTGCTCCGTTTTACGGGGATTTAAAGCTACTTAGCTACACGGAAAGGAAAGAAGTCGAAACAAGGATGCGAGATCCGGGAATCGAACTCAGGACCTCTTGCACCAAGGCCGCGCACTAACCGACTGTGCCATCCTTGCTCCTTAACGAATCCTGCAATTTGATTGGATCTGGGAGCAGGCGGAATTTTTCTATCTTGCCCGCCAACCCAGCAGAATCCCAGGCCTGGTTGCGTGAGCTTGTGTGATGAGCCGGCGTTAGGACCAAAAATACATATTTTGAATACATGTTTTCAAAAGTAAACAGTGTTGCTTTACAAATTAATAAATATTGTGAACAGAATCAAGCGATTATTGCGGTATTGCCTGATATTTCTCGTTTGATAATAAGCATCGCAGGCCAGCCTTAAAGGGAGAGTGTCACGGTACAGCGCATAAGGCAATCGGAAGCGACGTTATAATTCGCGCGGGAAATCATTTACATGTACATTTTACAAGAAGATGGACGAAGCTGTCCCAGCCTGCCCTCAAACGGACCCAACATCAAGCTGCAGACCTGCGGCCCGTTTCTTGAAAGTCCCGAAAACTTTGCGGGCCCGAAAAGCCATCTGTGAAATTGCCAACCGCTTGTTTTGGAAAGCCGATCTTTTAAAAAGCTTTCAAGGTACCAAAAAAAAAAAAAATTAAATGTGAAGTTTGACGAATTAAATGCTCTCCGTTCTTGAGTTACAAGGAATTGTGACACCCGAAAATGGCCCGTAAAGTTTCGGGACTTTCGAGAAACGATCCCCTGGCTTCGGTTGTTCAAAAGGTGGATAACGCTATCCAACGGATAAATCGCTATCCAGCGGATAGAGCGGTTTTCAATTAAGTGTCGAAGGTAATTACCGAATTGCTTTGGTTTTGCATTTACTTCACTCAGTGATTGGTTCAAAGTTCTCGCACCATTTTTTCAACCAATCAGATGTGAAACCAAAACCAATTGTGGCTCGCGCGTGCACATTTTCCCGCGCTTTGTGTCGGCTACGTGTAATTACTTCGAGTTTTGATTGGTTTACTGGATTTGTCTCCGTCCTTTTCGATTGGCCAAAGTAATTACTTTGGTTTTGGTTTTACGACGCTCATTTGAAAACCGCTCTAAACACTAGCAAAACCAATTGAGTTATCCGGTGGATAGCGCTATCCACCCTTGGAACAACTGGAACGGCTCGTTATCGACTCCTCCCCGGGAGCTCCCGGATTTTTTCCGAGTATGCCCGAGGCGTCATTGATATATAATCTCTTAATTGCCATTTAATTTTAGCAACACCGAGTTCTGAAAAACACTGTCATGACAAGCCGATCAGTCCGCTGACCAAATGGCAAATTCAGCGATACAGTACGCCAAACTCGTTGTATTGTCAGGAAGAATTGGTGAACTACTGGTTACATCGAAACCATATCCGAGTTGTTCAGAAACTTCCCAAAATAGACCCCACAGTGCTGGTAAGAAATCAGAGCAATTGTTTTTTTGTCACAGTTTCCAGTTTTTGCCCCTAAACGAAAAAAAAAGAAAAGAAAAAACAGCGACCATTTTTGTACCCTAAACTCTTCATCCGGTAACTGGACTCTATTCTCATTCATACGCTTTCTTTTGTTCGGTAAAAAAATATATATGGCCGCTGATCAAATGATATTTTGGTTCTCTCCCTTGGGACTGGAGTGACTCGGGTAAAATTTTGAAAACAAATCGTAATGGTACCAGAATTTCGATTTGTGGACGCAAAGAGATCGGACTTCATTGATAGAGAACTTAAGCAACGGCAACGGCGACGGCAACGAGAAAATCATCTCAAAATATAAATTCGCGTTATTTTAATCGCTTATTGACTATTGCAACCTTTTTAATATGACAAGGGTGTCGTAGTTCCGCAAAAATGACACTGGTCGGAACGGCACTTTATTTATTCTCAAGTGCTGACGTTCTTCACAAAAGCTCAAATTTAGCTATTTCACGTTGTTGTTTTGCTGACGAAGGCAAAGAAATGGACAAAAGTGAAAAACGCACGTGCAGAGCGTGCAAAGCTATTATTTTTGCTCACTAAATATGGTAATTTGCGACGTTCCCGTTGCCGTCGCCGTTGTCGTTGCTTAAGCTCCCTAATGATCTACGAAGGGGACGAAAACGCCAATAACAGTAACTATGATTGGTTAAAAGAGGAAAAATGATCGTGCTGCACGTGCGGCACGCTTTCTGGTACTCAGGCCCACTCTCCAAAACAAGAGCGTGAAAAAAAAACAGATTTATGATGACGACAACGTGAGCATACAACATCACTTATTTAGCGTTCATTTTCTATCTTTACTTTGAAACCGTTCGTACTAATCTCATTGTTGAGTAGCACGCCTTTTTTGCACGTAGTGAACAATAAGGTACTATCGTAAAACAGGTAAGATGGCGCTAAGTTGTATTTTGAATTGGCGTTTCTTTGTCTTGGCTGTGGTTGTCTCATAAACCACCTATTTCTCGTCGACGATGTCGTTTATAAAGTTTCTCTTTTAATGATGGCAGCTGACAAATGTATCTGATTTGCTCTTTAGACTAACCGAGGAACGGATGTTTCCAAGTATTTTACCTTCATTCAACCTGCTCCATTTGGCTTGAAAGTGTTCTCGAGAGACACCATACAGAGAAAGGTAGGCTATATCGTTAATTCCATAAACTACAAAAGAGATGAAGACAAGGTGTTTGAAGTATAGTTTGTTGGTTTTAATAATAATAATAATTAATAATAATAATAATAATAATAATAATAATAAAATCATTATTAATGAACTTTATTAAGTGTCTGGAGTTCTAGCGCTGCTGGCGCACTGAATTGCGAACACTATACATAGAATTGAAATGGTTGAATTTTTTCTAATTAAAGATTTCGTTTTTTCTGCCGTCCATGAGGTCAATCATTGTTTTTTAACGACGTAACAGAGAGATTAGCGACTTTAAGATCCACGACGGCGACTTCGACAAAAACGTCAACCTAAAATAAAACTCTGCTCTGTCGTATGTCTGTCGCGTTATTTCATCTTTTTCAGGTAGTACAATTTGGGCAAAGTATTGTAAAAAAAAAAAAAGTGGGTAGGAGCAAATTCAGAATTAAAATAGATAGAGAAAGGTTCACTTCTATACATTCAAGTTGTCATCCAAAGCTCACATTTGGTGATTTCATGTTATTTTTAATCAAAATACCGCAAAAATATATGCTCAAATTCGTGTCGCACGTGCAGAACGATTATTTTTCCTCTTTTAATCAATGGCATCATTGTTTTGTGGAGTCTTCGTTGCTCTATATCTGTAGATAACCGGCAAGAAATAAACTAAAATCAAACAAATGTCTTTCATTTTTGGTAAAACGCAAGTTTTAGCTTAAGTTTGCTGTTCGCCTTTTGCCGCGGGAAACGTGATGCTAAAAAACGACGATGGCAACATTGAGGACGACAAGGCCGCACAGCAGGAATATTATTGGCGCGCACTTCAAAGTGCATTTCGTCCTGGGGTGCCCGTGACCCCCCCTTTGATAGCCGTTTTTTACTCAAACAACCTACAATATTCAGGTTGCGAAAACGCGAGTACCCTCTGTTTGACACAGTGTGAACCCCCCCCCCTCCCCCCCTTCGAAAAATCCTGGCTACGCCCATGCTATGAACTCTTGAAAGTCTTTCATTTTTAGGACATTTGACAACTTACGTTTCTATTCTTGTCCACTAGGCACTGATGGCCCCCCCGGAATACTCTTCACTCTGCCCTCGTTTGCTGAGAAGTCAGCAGAGATCTCAGACGGTATGGATTGAGTAAAAATAACTTTAAGTGTTTAAATTAAAAAGTCTTGAGTTGAAAAAGGAATCCGTTTTGAGGGGAGTTTCCATTGCAGTCCCATCCGCTTGTCCTCAACTGGAACGATGCTAACACTTCTCAGCGAACCTCGAAGAAACAAGAAGTTCATGTGTCATTAAACATGGCGACCATGATGTAACCTGCAAACCTCGTGGCTTGCGACAACTCCCGAGACATAGCTGACAAATGTATAAATACTAGGTGACAAACGAAAAGAACCAGTGAGAGATGAGTTGTATGTGTCATGCGTCATGGCGGCGATGACATCAGACACAGGCAAAAAAAAGATTTGAGGCCTGGCTAGACTAAGGAAGACTTGTTTGCGACACAACGATGTTGCCTCGGATATTCTCCTCCCAATTTAACCGCCATAGTGTTATCAAAGGAAGGCTGATGTTTCGCGACAACGTTTTATAGTTCAGCGAAGGCCTAATGAGCAAACACAAATCTGTAAGCTCTGCTATTCTTTTCATATCAAGGACGTGAAATCACCAAATTAGGTTTTGACGACAGCGAGGAACCTCTCGTTCTCTATTTTACTCTTAATCGTAACTATTACAAAATTCTCACATCTGATTGGTTCTGTGCGCGTCTATTTGTCGTGTAATTGGCGCGCGATCACGTGGGTGTCCAATTTGAACAACTCCAAATTGGATACCTGTAATTGGACACCTACGCCATTCGCACGTCAATCACATGCACTTGGATGGGGTCTTTCTTGCCCCTTTCCTACTGTTTGCAAAACAGATAAATTATAACTAAATTTTTCACACAAAAAGGTATTCAAAGACCTTTTATCTTCGAATTTTGTTCTGATTTTCTTGCATTTTGTGATAGTTACGATTAATTAGTAATAGGACTTAGTGTCGTAAAGTTCAGGGGTAATCGTGATCGTAATTTCAAATCACTCTCCCGATTACTCCCTTAATCATAACCATTACAATTTCCTCAAATTTGATTGGTGCATTAAGTACTTTATTTTCACTAATTATTGGGTAGGGTTGAAATCGGACGGCAGCTTCTGCAGGTACCAGAGCACAAATTACGTAAAACAAAAGAAACAAAGACAGTAAACAAAATAACTCCAAATAAAGACTTGTCCCAAGTGACCAAAAACACAATGCTTTCCGGTACCTGCAGAAAGACCCAATCGGACAGTGAAATCGGACAATTGGCTGTAATTGGATACCTGAAATCGGACAATTACATCAGCCAATCATATTAAGTGCACTCAGCTTAATCCACCAATCACTGAATTTATCACAATAACCATAGCAACAACCACTCACCCTACCAAACTGGGGACAAATTTGTAATATGAGACAAAGAAAAAGGAATGCATTAATTTTGCTTCTCAGAAATTGTAATGGTTATGATTAATTGTTAACAGGACTGAGTGCAGTCCAATTCGGTCTGTAATTATACTGGTGGTTAAGCAAATCGGACTCCCGCTACGCGGTCGTCCGATTTTGTTAGTCACTCGTATCCAGGTGTTCTGGTGACGTAATTCGAAGGACTGGGGAGAAAAATTTTAACGCCGTATCCCACAACCGCGTGCGGCGTTATTTTCGAATTCGGCATGGTAGAAACGAGGTTAGAGCTCGTCGGGTCTACTGCAATGTTCATTCAGTAACAGGAAATGTGGTAGACACGGAATGATCTGTTGAGGTTTGGCGATGGAAATACTGCAGGGAGTTTGGAAACAACACCTAAGGCAGCGCGCGGCTGTGGGATACGGCGTTAAAATTTTTCTTCCCAATCTTCCAAATTACGTCACCAGATCACCTGGATGATTACAGACCAAATTGGGCTCCACTCTGTCCTATTACTATTACGAAACCCTCGTAACCAGTTTACTCTTAGGATACTTCATCCACATTGTACGACGTGAACGACATGGAATAATCGCGAAAGACTTTGCAACAGTACAAAGTTATATTTTGAGGTGACATTGTTGTCGACGTCACCGACACAGATCTTTTTAAGTCCCCAGTGTAAAAGTGGACCAAGTTGAAGTTACCACGTTGTGATAATACAATAACGTGAAACTCTGGAACACTTTACGGTGACTTTCAGATTAATTTCTCCGACGACGTTTCTTTAACCGTCGTCGTCAGAACCTTTTTGGTGTTTTTCTTCTCGATCAAAGCAAAGATAACGAGAAACGTTTTTTTTTTTAATGGAAATTTTACCACAGAAAACGCTCCCTCGAGATCCTGTGATTCGAGTCGGTGGAGGATACCGAAGACTCAGCTGGAAGGTAAATACTTCAATGCAGTCATCAAAAGTTGAGTTGTGCTAATAAATTAAATCACAGGCACAAACAACTGTTTAAACTAGAAGGGTGCATCAGTTTATTGGGCGCACACCGAAGATATAGGTGGTCATGGTGATCATGTTGGTCACGATGTTGATGACGATGTTGGTACCAATGAGCGGTAATCGGCCGCCATCATGGGATCCGAAACTTACCCTTTGACCTTCCTATCACGTGGTCGGATGATCTATCGCTGAGCTAGAAGAGGCTCGTGAAAGCTACACGAGGTCATTCAACTAGGTTCTTTTTGCAATTGTTTCGTTATACTGTTAGGGTTCAAATTGTCGAAATGGATAATTTTCGCCCTCTGCATTCACTGCCGTTGACCTCTCTCTTTACAAAAAGGTGAATGGGCAAATTGTGAGTTTGGGCTGCCTTCAGGGGGTTGGGGAGGGAGGAGGGAGTCTGGTTCCTTGCCTCTCGCCTTAATACTCTCCAGAGGCCTGACAGTATGAGGTGATTGCTTTCTGTTACCAGGTTCTAGACGTCCTTCCATCCATTGGCGCCTACAATTCGGATTTTCCTCCTTTCAGTTGCAATTCCTGTCACGCAAGCTTACCTGTCGTTGAGAAAATCGTAAGTTCTCGTGGGCGTTTACGCACAATTCTTGCTGCCCCAAAGCGGTGTCACAGATGTGGCACTTCCACCAAGGACAACCAGACGATAAGGGAGGGAGACTTGCACGAAAGTGTTCTGGACACAATTCACCGGGGAGATTCCAGGTTTATTGTAGATCACAGGAGGTTTGATAATTCTACAGACCGGAGATCTGCTCGGAAAACTGTCGATTTTGAGTTGAGCCCAAGTCCAATGGACTGGCGCGACGACATAGAATCATTCCGTCTTCACATGAGTAGACAAAGTCAACACGATGATGTCATGGGAACTAATGACCAGGCATCAGACCAGATACGCCCGGAATCTGAAAAAAGTGTGTTTATAACGGAACCTGAGGCCAATGTCGATGACGTAAACAAACCCCCGGATGTGCGTTCCGCTTGGGACGATGGCGTCGCACAAGTGGAAGATACAAGGGATCATGGGATTGGACGTGACGACTTAATCAAAGGGCTTAAAACAGGAAGTTTCTCTTCAGATAACGATAATGACTATTTCAGTGATTTTGAGATAATTGAGGATTATGATCCAAAATCTGGATTTTCGGTACGCTTGCGTAGAAAGCCTTTCGGCGAAAATCAAAAGACGAGCTATTTCATCCACGGAATTCAAACCGATGATGGAACGGGGGAGAACTCGAAAGCTACCGGGCGAGAACTTAGTCATCGCTATGACAACAAGAATCTGCGTCAAACACATACAAACAGTCCAAAACGTAGTGCTGAGAGGACAACGTCACCTGGAAAGAACCAAAAGAGACAATATTCGCCAGTTAAAAATGGGAACAAAGAAGGGCTTAAACATGAGAGGCAGAGAGGAAGCAAAACGTCATTTCAATCAAAAGCTTCTAAATCACCTTTAAATCGAAGTGAATCTTCCTACACCGTTGCCCTCGACCGACGTGATTTCGTATTCACTGAGGAGCCAATTATGCGGGAGACCGATGACGATGACGATGACGTCATTCTGTACCCCAAAACGAGACTGAGTGAAGAGCCGTTATCCGATGATGAAAGCTGGAGGCAAGATCTTCTGATTTCGAGCACGGATCCGAGAGCTACTATCTCTTCACTAGCTTATCAGGTAAAATATAATGTTACTTGAAGTTTAAGGGTTAGCAGTGTTTTATTGATTTTAACAGCGCGAAGCAGAGCCAGGTGTTTTTGTCCCCCGGAAACTCCGTGCTATTGGACAGCTCCAAAGATACACTGCTGTCGAGGGATAATTTGTGATAGCAAAAACCCATAAGGGTTGAAACGTGTAACGGCCCCTTGTTTGCTGGGAAAAAAGCTTGTGAATATTCAATTTGCTAAGTACCATATTTGGAACAACAAGAGCGAGGGGTTTCCAAATATGGTACTTAGCACTGAAACATTCAACCAATCAGTTCGCACTGAATATTCGGAAGCTGTGAACGCGCGTTACACGTTTTAACCCTTATGGGTTTCTGGTGATAGTTAATGAGAAAAGCGTGCATTGGAAACTTAAGAACACACAGACTTCTCCTGAGAATAGCGTAGCACACCGTATAAATTTTTCTCCTTTACGTTCTTTTGTATTTTTGATAATTAGATTTACTGCCCTCATTTGGAAACAAAATTTTTTTCGAATTTGCTCGTCGTAGCGAGGCTGGAAAGGCTTATTGACATAAAAACAGGAGAACATTTTATTTGGTCGACATTATGAAAGAGATCCATAAGGAACTGTGCAAAATTTAGAGACCGGCTCGTTCCAGAACAGCCTGCTTCGAAGTGAATATTTAGCCAGCTAATAAGTATTAAGGCAATCGGCCAAGGAACTATCGGAGAATTCTGCAAGAATGTCCACATTCCATACCAAGCGACGGTTTTATAGCCTGTGTCCCGATTTCACCCGAGCCCGAAATCAAAGCTCCAGGCTTTTCGGAATAATCATGCTATACCGGCTTTGAGGATGATTACTGCCATCTGACAGTACAGTAAGCTAATGAATTATTAATGAAAGTTCATTTTTAAGAAAAAAGCCTGGTTTGCTCTGAGTGTGTCAGTAATTATCCCCAGCAGAACTTGAACAAACGCTGCTCTTTCGACTCTTTGCAACGTCGCTGTCATTTTTTAAACAGGACATTACGGAAGGCACTTCTTCCTTCTCTGGCTCGCCCACACAGCATGATGGTTATCTTGCCGACAGCGAAGAAAACGCAGACCTTACTTCATTGCAGGCTCAGATAGAACAGGCGCGCAATGAGGCGAAAAGACACCACAGAAGGAAGAAAGAACAACCTCAATGGCGGAAAGAAGCGGAAGAAAGAAAAGAGATAGGTAATTAGAGTGCATTTATTCAACCCTTTCATTCCCGTGATCGAAACGTTAATTGTCCTAACTAGTTCCATAAATTTCTTTGCTGGGTAGTCATGAGAATTTGGTCATTGATACATCAACATCACACTTCTTTTGTGGATAATAGTCTTCATTCTCAATTCCTGTCTTTCTGACATTGCATTGAAATGACGGTGAGGAGAATTTACATACTGATCACTCCTGTGAGTGACACGCCCTGTCTAACGCGAGACGCTTTTACTCATCAAAGGGAAACTCTTGGTGGTAGGTAACAGGACACTCATTGGAGCCTAGACTATTAACGGTCGAAACGTTAGACCACAAAGTAGTTTCGTCCACAAGTCGTTCCCCTTACAAGTCGATTCGCCTACATGAAAGTTGATTCGTCTGCACTTATAGAGTCGATTCGTTTTCATCGGTGGTTAATTTACTTAAATCAACTCGTTTGATAAAACCAAATTTTCGTGTTTCATTCCCCACCCGACTCTCCACACCACAGTTTCTTCAGCCTGAACTAACCCCTTTAAATAGGAGCGTACCCTATTACGCAAATTTAATAATGCTTTTCTGTCTCAACAGCAAAAGAAGTTTCTTCTCCAAGAAGTCCTTCAGAGAAGTCGACAGACATCCCAGTAGTTTCAGCTCCGGTAACTAACACACAATGGGACAGTGATTGGGAAAGTGATTTCAGCTTACATGTCCAGCCCCTCAGCGACCTAAGTGCGTTGAGTAGTGGGGACGAACAATTGGAGAATGGACCCCAACAAACAGTGAGCCGCCCAAATGATCATCCGCTGACCAGAAAAGGGACTGAAAAAAGAACTACGGATTCCTTAAGAACGGACAAAAGCACTCGGAGTCAAGAGCTTACTGTGAGCATGATGAATAGTCAAGCCCCAGGGGAAGGCACTGACAAAGAAACCCATGTCGAAGAGAGAAAAGTGGCCAGGAAAATTGTTGTTAAACCGATACCATTTATTGACCTAGGTAAGATATGAAGCAATTATTCCACAAGAGAGTAGTAACGAATGCTCGTATCCTTCAAATGCAATTGGATATGTTTTAGAAATAAAACACTGTGACAATCTCACTCTTGATTTATTTTTTTATATTATATATATATTTAAAAAGGACCGGTCGTAAAATTATTTAGAAGCAACTTTTGTTGAGACCATGGTATAATGCCTCTTATTGTATACTCAACTAAATGTCACGTTTCTGATTGGTCAATGACGAATGCAAAAATGCGATATAGAGTGCAATCCGGAAGTTTCTATAGAAACACAGCGACGGAGTAATTTTGTTGAGCATATAACGAATAAAAAGGCGTATGAACTTGCTCGTGCATTTAGCAATGCTTTAAAGGTTCTGAAATTGCACTTGCCTACGTCTCGTACGTTTTCGTATACAGTATATATTTTATGGCCGCCAAACTGACCAAAACTGTAGAATTACCGTAACTTTTGGACTTTTCTGGTTGACCGTTAGGTACTCCCGCGTTTGACAGCTATACTCTCGTACGGGAAGGTTGCCTCTTTCGAAAG
>NC_090889.1:19529514-19537014 GCF_036669925.1 Montipora capricornis
TTTCTTCGACAGGTGACAAAAGAATTTGCATTTTAAGACAAGCGGGAGGACAAGAAAAACAAAGCCTCGAAACATTATTTCTTAAGGCAACAAAAATCCATATGAGTGTTAATTAATTTTGGACTTCGTTTTCCGTGATCTCACACATTTTGTAAAATGGGACAAAGTTTTCAAAATTGGCAAAATGATTCACAAGTCATTCAGTTTCAAAAACGGTGGCACCAGTTTTAAATAAATTTGTAACGCTTCCTCCGAATTTAATTGGCTTGGAATGAACTCCTTTTAATTTTTTTTTTTTCAATTTGAAATAAGCAAGGGTATTTTTTTTCTATATACTTAAAATTGCCTCTACTCTAAATGTCGTATTTCTTATTTTTTTTTTTCCAAATTACAAATTACAAGGGAAAAGTCATGGGATCATTTGCTAATAAAGTTCATGGAAAATTACGAGATACCTCGTAATGTCGGTTGACATAATCATCGCTGTTTGTTTTATTTTTCTCCAGTGCTAGTTTTCTTTTCCAAACATCTTGTTTTCCAAGTCAAAGATTAGAAAAAAAAAGTGCTTGTGTTCAGTAAAAATACTTATTTTTTTGTAATTCTAGCAAAGTTGAAAATTGCAGTCTGATTGGTCGATAGATGAACACAAAAAAAGCCCTTAAATGCAGGCTTTTGATGATTTAAAATATGACAAGATTGACACTCTCCTCCTTCCAATGTGGGAAGCCAAATTGCTTCAGGTGACGTCACAACTGCTAGTTCTCTGCTCTGCTCCGAAAGATTTCCACGTCTCGTCACAAACCTACACGTGATTTGATTGGTTGTTCTAATTTTTAAACTTGTTTTGAGCCACGAATTTATTAATTCTTGAAACTTTTTTGCACTATTCTCTGCTAAGCAGCTTGAGGATCTTTTCCAACGCCCTAAGCCCTGGAAACCGCATCGAAACTACCGAAGCCAAATGCATTAAAATTCGTCAGAGCGAGACTTTTAATTAACCATGAGCAAGTCAGCATGAAAGTCAGCCCTTCTTATCTCTATGCTATAAATGAAAGTTGCAGGAAAAAATGTTAATTTTTGTCCTTCAGTTCTTCCATCTCACCTTCCCGAGGAAAAAGCAACTTTACTAAATTAACGCGACGTAACGTATTTCAGTAACTTAAAGGGGCTAGGTCACGCTATTTTTTGGTAATTTTGTTAAATTTTGTTAATTATGAGCTCTAAACATCAAATTGGCAGATCAAGAGTCTTTCATTTGCAAAATCACGGCCACTTAACAACTGAGAATGATTTTCCAGCTTTGTAAATGACATTTTGATATAGACTGACGTTTTTCAAATTTACCCAAATTCAATCCGTTTCAATCCTCTCCAGTTTTGTCCATCCATATCCCTTCTTGGCTTCCCTGTGTTTTGTTAGATTTCTTCTATAGTTTTGAACAGTTATTTTGATATTTTAGTTAATTTTATGACCATTTGATCAGTGCTGAAATTGCCTAAAATTGCGTGACCTATTGTAGCCCCGTTAACGTAACGTGGTAACGTAGGTAAGTAGGCCTGAATACATGAAGTAAAAGAACGATAAAGAAAGATAGTTTAGAGACTAATATCCTGTCCTGGGCATTTAAAATAGCAAAAGGTGTTATTGAAAGAGAGAATCATTAAACAATTCCTTAGTAGGCCAAGAGCGGATGGGTTCTTATCTCCTTGAATGCCTTGTTTTTTTCAGGTTTTGGAGCTCCTTCCGGGATCAAGAATAACTTTTAAGATGTTTTCAGTGACCACTGCGTTGTGTGAAAAAGTCAGCGTGCTCGAGTGAGTTGAATCAGTATAGATCTAGAGTCTTCGGTTATTTGAAATAAAATTCGTAAAGACACGGTCTAAGCAACTCAAAGAAAAATTTATTTCCACGTGTGATTAGGAGGAATATTTGTCACAAACTGAACTGGGGCTCGGGATAAGGGTACTCCAGTACCCTAGTTCCACTTCCAACCAAAGCAGCACCAAGTAAAATACTATAGTCTAAAGAGGTTGTACAAAAATCTTGTTTGTTAAGTTATTTCTCTGTGGTAGGTACGACTCGGGTACCCACTCAGTACTTAGGACTCGATCATTTATAGAATTAAATTTTCAACCTCGGTTATTGCATTTATATTTATCGTGCTCTCATTGGCTTACTCAATCTCGGTTATCAGCTCATATACCTTAGTTTGACCTTATATTGCAACTGATGGCGCTAAGCGTTACTAAGCTAAAATAAATTTCGCCGGAAAGCGAAATTTCTCTCTGAATAAAGCAACAAAAAAATAAAACGTTTTTGTGGAGAGCTTGGATCAATTCCGACATTTGAAGTACGCGAAAAGGTAAGAAATGTTTTTGTGATGAGCTTGCGTCTGCTTGACCATTAGGTATTACACAACATCGCATAATGTTTTTTCGATTTCGCTCGTATTTCGTACTTCCAAACTTCTGGAGTTTAAGGAATTTAATAAAACAATTGTTCCATTCGCGCTTGTTGGATATGAGACTGGTTATAGTCAACTCGGCGCTACGCACCTCGTTGGCTATTTACCTTGTCATATCCAAAGCGCGCTCATGGAATAGTAGCCTCTGTGTTCTCGGTCATAAAGTGTTCTGCAAAATCCGTTAAAGCTGTTGAACCGCAAGTCACCAACAACGGTCCCTCTTGGGACAAAGTGACTTCATCAAGATGTAATTTAAAAGGCAAAAAAAACATCTCCAAGACCACAAACCTTTGTGAAAATAGTATAGAAAAGCAACTTCCTGTCTCAACATGTTCCTCAAATTTCCCATCCTGCTCTAGGGGCCTCAGAAAGTGTCAAGCAATGACTAACGCCTCGTTGTTCTTTATTCTTTTCCACGAAATGTAGTGAATTTCTCAAAAGACTTGTTGAGGATCTCGACCTGTTTGAACTGGAGTGCAAGCTGGATTTTTACAGAGTAAGAAAACATTTAGGAAAAAACCCATGTTCACGATCGTAGCTCGTCAATTGGTCAATTGAATGAAAGACAAAAGAGATTTGGATAAATTCTAACCATTCATTAGTCCACAGCAACTTGCAACGAGTAGCTTTGTGAGATGCAATGAAAAAATGTAGGCTCCAACGTGGGTTGTTTCTGACTTGAAAATGACGTCATTAAACATTTTTTTTGGGTTCTATTTTTGTGAAAATTAGGATTTCGCAGAGGTCATCATTTAGTGAATGCCGATTTGGAGAAGTCATTTATTGAGATCGTTGGCAAATTCGAAAAGACAGAAACGAAAAACAAGTTTCCTCCCAATAAATGATTTAAGAAAACTCGAGCACTTAAAGGGGTGACGTCACGGTGTTTTGCTGTGTTTCAAGGAAATCTGTACATATACAGTAGACAAAAGCTTTGAACTCTAAACAGGAAATATCTAATCCCTTTACCGATCAAATAGTGAGCGAGGCAGTGAGGATAAAAACAATAGAAACACGTTGTAATGAGAGTGAAAAATATTTGTATATCATCCACTTTCCTTTGTCTTTGTCCTCTAAACCTCTCTTTCAAGCTAAATTTTAACATATCGAAACACGATTGTGAGCAAAAAAGACCTTTATCAAGGCGAGTTGTCCCAAGCTTAGAATACCCCTTTCAAAGTTCTTTTTCCTTTTTCCAATCCATTCATCTCTTCCTTTTTGAAGAATTTTTGTAGTTCCTTCCTATTTCATGACCTTTCATGACCTTTCATGGGTATTTTTTGCGTCAATACCAAAAGCATACCTGTAAAAAGTAAATAGTATTTTCTTTTTTTTCTCTATGAAACAACTGGATTCCTTCCCGCCGTTTGTGTCCACAGTAAAATCTCAGATGACAACCGTTTTTGGTTGAAACGCGGTAATAGTTATTACCAAACTTGTTGAGCGAAAGAAACACGGCAGGAGCCCGCGGCCGACTTTAAATAGCCCGCGTAAACGACAGCGGTCGCTGCCAATGTTTTTTCAACCAAACTAACAGAAAATGTTTTTTTTCCGAATAGTATTAACACTAAAAAACCTAACCTAACCAACCCAGCCAACTAAAAACGGTTGTTCCCAATAGAACACGACCTTAATCTCCTTCAGAAAGTACGTCGCTTAATCTCGTTCCCAGGACTTGCTGCATTGCTTTCCGCCCCACCTCAATCGAAGGAAAGGTCCTGGGAACACGGCTTCGTCTATGCCTGAAGTTGCATTTTCCCCTTTGGAGGTGTCGTTGCTGCAAAGTAGTGTTTTGTTCGATGAGAAGACAACTATTTCAAAGCTTGAAGAATTTTTTTAAATGATTATTTAAATGATCGTGTTTAAGCCTTGTCAGTTGCTTACCAACACTGGAGAGGTTACTTACAAAATAACCTTTGTCTCATTCTTCGCTTGTAGAAAATGTTCTTCATCACCGGAGACTTCTCCGTAAATTATATTACCGCCGATCAACTTAGAATCGAACTCAAGGCTGGCGGACTCAACAAGATACAAGAAGATCACGTGATACGACACATAATGCAGTCGACTCAGACAGGAGAGGTAAGTTGGTACAGTGATGGACAGCGGTTTTTCAAGTGTAATTAGAGATGCTTTACACAGGGGAATTTATTATTTTCACTGACGTCATTGCTTACATTTGAGCACTACGTCACGTGAAGCATAGGGAGCTCATCCAAGTTCCAAGTATACGCAGCATGAAGCGGCTAAGAGTACTTGTCCATTAAAGGGCTTACACCGGGGAGTAAGTAGCCGGTAGCCATTAATGCATATCGGTCGAGACAGACTATAAAGCACAGTCTCGTGAGGGCAGTTGGTAGTGATCTATAGGCCATTCTGGAATTTCGCAGGGAACTGGGTAGATCATAAATATTCTTGCTCTTTGGCCATTTCAACTTAATCAAAAACATAAAACAAACAGCGGCTACAAACATAATGATAAAGCGCATTTTACTTTTGACTCGACGTTTCGTATGCTGGAACATACATCTTCAGAAGTGACGGTTGAACAAATTCAAATATGATATATATAAATTTAAGAAGACTGGTAACTAGAGAGAATTAAGATAAATAGATCGCAGTGAAAACTGACCGTTTAATAAAGCCACAGTTCACAGTTTAAGGTCACGTATTAATAAAGTTTCCTTAGACCAGCGTTAAACGAAAACGTTGGCAGTGAAAAACTGTGGCTTTATTTAACGGTCAGTTTTCACTGCTATCTATTTATCTTATTCTCTCTAGTTACCAGTCTTCTTAATTTTATATATATCATATTTAAATTTGTTCAACCGTCACTTCTGAAGATGTTGCAGCATACGAAACGTCAAGTCAAAAGTTAAATGTGCTTTATCATTGTTTGTAGCCGTTGTTTGTTTTATGTTTTTGATTTAGTTGAACTGGGGCGAGTTTCAAATTTGAACCAATTGATAAATTGCCACCATCACGTGAACGATAACATTGAGATTGGCCATCTGTCCAAGTTTGGTGCTTTTTTAAAACAGGGTTAAAATCCATACAAACGCCTCTAATTTTGAGGCTGCGTCCGGCGGGTCTAATTTGCAGGTCGGAGGTCGCGGGTTGCAGGTCATTGTTTCACTAATACAGAAAGTATCCTAAACATTCATAAAAGCTAACCTTAGGCCTAAGGTTAGCTTTTAAGAATGTTTAGGATACTTTCTGTATTGGTGAAACAATGACCTGCAACCCGCGACCTGCGACCTGCAAATTAGACCCGCCGGGCTGCGTCCCTCAAAACCATATAAACTCTTTAAAAAAATTATCAGATTTGGGACAAATTGAAAATCCTGCCATGGACGTATTAGAAATAGATGAGGTGAAAATTACTTTTTGCCTATTTTTAAGAATGTCATAGAAATCGTTAAAACTCTTAAGGTGATTCCCTAGTATTGCACTGCGCATCCTGTTCTGCGCATAACACAGCGTAAGCCCCGTTCGTATTCAGGCATGGCTAAGAGGCTTTATCGTCAAATTTCATGGCTCTTTGTTTCACAAGTCTCAACGGATATTCTAAACAAAAAAATGTTTAAATTAAACCATAAAGACTCGTACCCATGTGTGAATATTGATATATCGAACGTGGCCAAAAACATTTCAAAATGGCGACCTTTCGCGAGGGAAAGCTCGCTATAAAGAAGAATGGCCGTTTTCAGAGCACAGCAGTAAAGAGCAAAACAAGAAACTTTTTCAACTCTCACAAAACAAAAAGTCGAGTGATAGCCTTGATGATGCTAAAGAACATTTAAGTCCGACAGTGAAAGTGAAACCGCGCTATCGGGGAGACGTGTTGTCGAGGGGTCGAGCTTGATTTGCTTTCTGTTTTCTCCTAAACGAGGTTGGTGACCTATCTTTTTTTTGGCATAATTTTATTCTCTTACTGATCTTCTTTGCGCTGTAAAAAAATTACAAAAAATTTACGTCAGAAAAAAAAGTTACTGGAAAGATAGTATTCGTAGCCATCACTCGTGGACACAAAATTGTCTCCTCGAGATCACGCACCCGAAGAACATTTGTAGTCAGTGCCTTTTCAAGACTTGTGCCTGTGCCATAAAACAAACATTAAATTATTCCTTTTGAGCAACACAATTCACCTGTTTTGTTATTTCAAGAATTACGTCAAAGCTGTGCTTCCTGTTCTTGCAAAACGTAGCCTGAACCGATGGAATAAACTTGTTCTTGATAGATGAAGGCGCAATGCTTAAATGAGTAACTTGAGCAAGTTATGTCTCTCAAACGAGCTTGGTGACCTACTTTTCGAGTCACCATAATATAGGGAACAATCGAGAAAAGTTTTAAAAAAATCTTACGACAACTTCTATTACTAAGGAATCACCTTAAGAGTTTATATGGCTGTGGAGGACGCCGCCTCAAAATTAGAGACGTTTGTATGGATTTTTAACTGTTTTACAATCCGTAACTTGGACAAATGGCCAATGTCAATTTATCAACTGGTTCAAATTTGAAACTCGCCCAGTTCCCTGCGCAAATCCGGAATGGCCTTTGGTTTCCAGTTCTGTTGAGAATGGTGAAAGGGTAGCGGATAGCTATATGGATAATTCACTACCCAGTGAATAACTCTGTTTTTAAATAAATGTATACTGAAGTGCGGGTTATTTACGAGAGAGAGGTGATCTACAATTAAAGCAACTGTTTTTTTTATAGACACCGGGAAGATTCGGGTAGCCTCAACGGTATCCCGTTGAATTTTCCAGGGCCCAGTTGTTCAAACGATGGATAGCGCTATCCGCCGGATTAATCGCTATCTAGTGGATAAGCGAAACCAATTGCGCTACCCGGTGGATAGCCTTAACCCGATAGCCTTATCCAAGGTGTCTAGAAAGAGACAGTTGCTTAAATATTCCAGGTAAGAGCGAGGATCACTTTTCTCTTTCTGTTGGTTTTGCTAGCATTCCTGCGCTGGAAAGTGTTTTATCCTGTGGAGCTCTGTTCACCATGCGAACGACTGGAGCCAGCATCAG
>NC_090889.1:19549514-19559514 GCF_036669925.1 Montipora capricornis
ACACTGTCACATTTTCTAACTGCAAGTTTCTTTTACCACTTAGCATACATACATTTTCAGCAAAAGTCAGGGAAGGGTCATAACGTCCACCAATTGGATTTGCAGCAGCTAGGATGCTGCATCGCGCCTAGAGGCAAAAGTGAACAAAGAAATGTTAATGAAAAGTTGTTGGATAAAACTAATGTACTTGGTATGGAAAATACTGGATTAATAATTACATCATTGAGTGTCAGAGGGTACAAGAGGGAAATAGCTTCATGCGTTGTCCAGACTGGTGTACTTTAATTTCATCCGAGTAAAGTACTACTTACATTGCTAAACATAATGGAAAACCAGTTATAAAGACTTGTCAGCAAGGTGGGAAAAGAGTTGGGAAAAGGGCATTACATGTACATGTGTAGCACACTGCATCAGTCAACATAAACAGGTCAGAAACAGATTTTGCTCAATGTCCACAAAGTTGTTCAAACGTGAGGCAAGCAGAACTGTGTGACTTTCTCCCAACCATAGCCAGAACTGTTTGCTGGTGTTAAATCCACTTTTAAGCAGCACTTATATCAACGAAAGAGTGAAGTGATTCTCTTTTGTTTTTTACCCGCAATTCAAACACATGCATTTATTTATCAAGTCTCCCTCCCCCTCGCGCCAGAAAAAGCCGTATGGGAGCATGTACTGCTCCACGCGATTTGAGACTCTTAAAAAGCCAAGGTATTTACAGTCAGAAAAGCAAATGCAAACAACATATTAGACAAATTTTCTGTGTATACTTTTGTTATTTATTTTGTCCAAACTTCATATTCTGAGTGCTCTTGAATAGTGCAAAGCGCCCAAATGGCACACAGACCTCGCTGCACTCTGCCCATACACCATGACTTTTGGCCAAATATTTTCCTGTTCGGCCCTCCACCTCAGTGAACACGTACATATTATTTCAGCAGTTGACCTTATCAAATTAGCTCTGTACTGACCTGCAAGGAGGTAACAATGCCTGCTTTGGAAATAGAGATGCTCTGTTGTTCCATGGCTTCATGGATGCTTGTTCGATCAGCGTCATTCATCTTGGAACAAGTAAGACTATTAGTTTTTATAAAATAATTAGGATAGTATGTGCACTCTCATTGGTCAATAGCTGTGTTTAGATGAGAGTATGTAAACATGGCTGTGGCATCAGACGAATTTTGATTGGTTGTGTGTCGTCAGACATGCATTTTGATTAGCTGGTAGGAAACATGAGCAGTGGATCAAGAAAATCTGTTCCAATCAAGAAATTAAAAAAGACAGCATTTACCTTCATTTGTTGACTTACTTTTGAGAAATAATTATTTTGTGAAAGCAATAGAGGACTTTTTCCATGTTTACATAGCCTCATCTAAACACTTGGGGAGTTGGGAGAATTCTCAACTCAAATTCTCCCAACTTCCCTCATGTTTAGATGAGGCTATGAAAACATTGAAAAAGTCCGCTATTGCTTAAGTACAATACATTTCAGAAACAGGCAATCAATGGACATGCAAGACAGAGTCAAATTTTTGTATTAATACAAAATCTTAACAAGTTTTTCAATAAAGAGTGATTATTTATGTAAAAAAAACTCCTTTTTTATGAAACAGACTTTTGCTTGCCTTTTCATGAACAAATTACCAGAGTTCAGATTATTATAGCCACTTAACCAAACAAAAAAAGAGAGGTGATACATGAAGTTACCAAGTGATAGTGTAGCCTTTTCGTATCATGTGAACACTGAATACTATTAATTAATTAATTAATTAATTAATCAATCAATTAATCAATAATTATTTTTCCTAGCCTCCTTCAAAGAAATTCTTTTAGCCTCCAAAGAATTGTTCTTTACTCCCTGATGAATTTCCATAGAAATGAAAATTTACATTCTTCACTTTCCCAATGGAGTTGTTTGGTTTGAATGAAGTCTTTCAATATTATTGGTAGTCCTGTTGTTGAAGCAGGATTTTGATCTAAAATGCGACAGTTCTGAACCCTTGCCAAAAGTCACATTGACTTGAGTAAAAGTTGTCATTCATAAATGCATCAACTTACTTTATCAAACTCATCAATCAAACAGACGCCTTTGTCCGCCAGGACAAGTGCCCCAGCTTCCAATGTCCATTCCTTGGTGACTGGGTGTCTCTGCACGTATGCTGTCAATCCTACCGCGGAAGCTCCTTGGCCAGTAGTGAAAACAGCCCTTTGAGCTGCCTTTTCGACATACTTAAGAAATTGAGATTTTGCTGTTCCTGGGTCACCACACAGCAAGATGTTTATGTCACCACGCAGTTTATGCTTTCCACCTAAAAATATTTTATAAACATGTTACAAATCATCATTATTATTATCGCAACTATTACAACAATCTCTAATCTGATTGGTTCTGTGCACGCCTATCTGTTATGCAATTGGCACGCAATCACGTGGGTGTCCAATTACAGGTATTCAATTTGGGGTTGCAAATTGGACACCTATGCCATTTGCACATCAATCACATGCACTTGGAAGGGGTCTTTCTAGCTCTTGCTGTTTTCCTACTGTTTGCAAAACAGATTGAATATAATTTTAACTTTTTCACACAACATGAAGTATCACGTGAGGATTCGGTCGCAAAGTAACCACCGTGGGTGCTAAACACAGTGAGTTTCCACCCACAGCAGGGGTCTCTTTTCCCGTACCTGTCAGCCCAGCGAACGCAAAAGAAGAGACATCTCTTAGCAGGGCACCTCTCCTAACTAACTGTCATCCAAGAACCTGTTTCTTGCACAGCATGCTTTTAACTAGGCTGTCCAGAACATAGAGCATGCAACTGTTTTAACTCCACTTGTTTTTTGCCTTATCCTAGGCTTTCCATCCTTCTCGGCAACTCACCCTTGGTTCTTGACAACTTTCACCCCTACCCCAAGATATCTGCAGAACTCTGTCCAAAGGGTTTAACTCTCTTTTCCATTATCTGAACCCTTCAACACTTATTACAGTGCAGACCAGAAATATGCGTCCCAAAAAACGCGTGCGAAACGAGCATACGAAAATTGCGCACACGCGTCTGCGTTTGTAACACGCGCATCAAAAACGCGCATTCATCAAAGATAATTAGTATGTATGAGTTGGCCCATTGTCTTTTCATTGTTTAAGTTTTATTGTTAGTTTCAGCGCAAGACAATGGCTATGTCAACAGTGAAGTCTTTGACAAAATTTCAAATAACGCGTGCTTCCAAGTGAAATTCGAGTCAACAATGCACTCGCTTCCGCTTCATATTTAATTTCAGACATTTGAAAATTACTTTCACTTCTCGCTGCATCAACAAATGACATAATGAGGGGAATAAATATTTTCCTGTGATTAAAACGTAAAACAGGACTATTTTCAATTTGAAAGACATCGGTTTTGCCAACAGAAATCGACGGTCAGTAAAGTTAGTCGATCAATAACAAATATCGCTAAGAGCAAGACTTGGACGAACAGCGCAGTGAAATGCAGTAAAATCAACGAAATAAGGAGTATATTCATTCGCAAACAAAACTTACTTACGCCATCTGTAATACCGGTACTTTCTCGTATATTTCAAAATAATTTTTGTAATAATTTTTGTAATGCGTGCGTGACATTCAAAAGGCGTCTCGGCATTGTGTCCTTTTGCGAATTGAAGCTGGAATGCGCTCGGAGTTGAAAAATCTCCCCTTTAAGATATCTTCTGCACCAATTTCTTTCTTTAGTTACATTGTAAGCTTTACGGAGGAGAATTAACGCGGGGTTGGCTGGAAGCATACGGAGTGAAACCCTGTGTAACAAAAAAAGCCGAATTCATTCAAAGATACATGCGACTTTCAGTTGCCGGCTGTTTTATTTTCTTTCAGTTACTCATGAATGCAAAATATTGTTTGTTCAAATTGATGGTTTTACAAAACAGAGTTTTATTATTTTTCATTCAGTGAATGTCGAAAGAATTTAAAACTAAGTCAGAGATGTATCCAGAGTGCGTCACTCGTTTTCCTTTCAATTGGACGCAGAAAAAAATCGGATGTTTATGCAAATTACGAACGCCAGGACCCCATGCGAACGGCGTATTTCACAGGGAAATTGAACATTCCCATTTCTCACAACGGAGAAATGATTGAGTTCCTTAAATTTCAAGGTTAGCTGCTATTTTCGGATTTTTGTAGTCCAATAATTTCATTTTGTCAACCATTATATCCAGCTTCAGAAGTCGAATTTTAAATTCGCACGTGTTGCGTGACATGATCTGAGCTGCTTTTTACGTGAGACAATCGGCGACACTTTCGATCTGCCGCCAGTGATAATAAAACATTTCGGTCGAAGTTCAGTTTGTTGCATGCTTTCCAAGTGAATTTCAAGCATTAGTTCGCTTATCGTGAGTGAAATAACAGAGAATCCAAAGGCAAAGTATGTTAAATTTTTGTTTTGTGCGACCCTGTTAATAAAAAAAAATAATTCCGGGCGCACACGTGTCATTGTCGTCTCGGTTCTTGTTTTGCACGTAACTTGCCTGTTTTGCAAATTATGCAACTTTTTTTCGGAGTTAGTGTTATAATGAGCGTGTTGAACATGAAACTTGAATGTATTCCATCGCTTGATTATTAACATTGGCCATGGCGAAGTCACGGACGCACGGGCCGACGATGAACTGTGCATCGATCTTAACTTTGTAGGTTCGTTTCGAAAACTCACAATGGTCAGTTGACACCGCTCTTCAATTTAAATGTTCTGGTAAGTTGATCGCAGAAATTAAATATTCATTTTATCGTCTGTCTATTGTTTCGTGGAACAATGAACATCACATCTACGATACGAGTTTGCATAACAAAAGAAAAAACGCGCATCAAATGCGCGTTTGGAAACGCGCATTTAAAAACGCGTGTGCGCAAAAAACGCGCGTGCGTTTTGCGTCTGCGTAGGACGCATATTTCTGGTCTGCACTGTACTTCCCCTTGTCAAAACACCACTTCTGCACATTAATTTTATTTACCCCATAAAATGCTCCTGTTTCATTACTAGCTGTGTCAATATTGTTGTTATATTAATATATTACGAAAAATTATAACTAGTAATAGTAGTAGTTGTATTTTTAATATAATAATATTGCATGCATGCTATTATCAGTTTGATGCAACAGTATTAATTTAGGAAGCCGCTAACTCCTCAAAAAAGCAACAGTGTGGATCAAGAACAAAACAGGAATGTAGTACTACAAAAAAAAAAGAAGACCAAACCTGGGTCTTTAGCAACACCACCAAACATTGCCAGGGCAATTCCCCTCTTGATGTCTTCATGGCTGTAAATGGATGGTGCTATACTGTTGATGATCTGCATAAAAACAGCACCCAATTTCTTAGATATCATTGATGACAACCCTTGCTACAAAAATTCTTAACTGTATGAAGAATGGACTTGTGCACTTATTTTCACTTTCGCCTTTTAGCCGCACTTTTTTTCACAAAATTGAAGCCAAAAATCAAGGGTAAGGCTTATCCATGGATACATCTGTGTTTGGAGTTCTCAAAACCTAATTAATATTAATAAAAATTCTTAAGATGTCAAGAAATAAACATAAAGAAACTGAGAGCATGTTGCTGTAGTTCATTGACTTTTTCATTCAGTGGTGGCTCCCAAAGGAGATAACTTTATATATACTCGATTCAATTCGAGCTTGTTATAGGCTCCTAGTATGTACAGCGAATGTGTAGAGTTAACAAATAACTTTACGAAAATTAGTCAAGAAGCTTATAACCGAATAACTACAGTACGAGTATTTGAGTTAACAAAAATTGGCTTAAAAGTAAGCAGAATATTTAAATGCTTTGTAACACTATTTTATTAAATTGTATACAACTGTCTTCATAATGCCAGTCCTTTAATGTTCATTTACAGTTTACGAGATCAATCAATAAACCTGATTCAAATGTCACTTCGGTCTCCAAAGAGTACCCACATTTTGGTAATTTCTCCGGTTACGATTTTCTTGGCAATTCATTCGGCTTTGATGTTTGCTTGCCCCTACAAGATGCTTGCCCATCAGTCAACCCACGATGAGAGAGCGCTAGCCTGAACATTGTAGCCCCAGGCTATAGGACAGCCTTTTTTGTCACACCCTGTAATACTGTTATCAGGAAAAATTCAAACTGAAAACATGCAGCTGATGGAGGAAACAAGCTGCAGCTAAACCTTGAAATACCTTTTCTGCAATTTTCTCATCTTTTGACAAATCAATGATTGCCTTGATGTCCTCATCTGTCAAACTCGTCACAGCCATTTTGTCATCTTGTTTGGTGATGTAATTGGCTTCAATTACTGTAGCAAATACAGGAAATCCATTGGCACGGTTCAGGCTTGTGTCATAATTTATTCTGTAAATGCCTGTCAGTTCCTTAAAAAAAATATATGTACATTGTGATTAATGAGAGCAAAATTTCAGGTTAGTTAGTGAATGCAAAGTGGTGAAGCTTTATTAGCACACCAGACTCCTTACACCAAGCTTGCTGGTTCCAAGTGTAGCCCTATCAGCATGCTGTTTCCTAGGACAAGAAACTTTGCTTCGCATTGTCTCTCTTCGCTCTGGTGTATAAATGGGTAAATGCCAAAATATTGCTGGGGTAACCTTGCCTTGGACACGAATCCCGTTTAGGGGGAGTAGCAATGCTCTCAGTTGCTTAGCTACTTGAAAACGGGATAAGCTATGCCTGTGCAAGCCCCAGCAACTTGTGTGTGACTTACCGACCCACCCATGTTTTTTACAGGGAGGTCTGGTTTATGCGCTCACTTTGCTTTCCTTTGCCTAAACCCTCTTTAAAATGAGCCAGGTGGTGTGGCTAAGTGTTTGGGGTTCAATTTCGAAGCTATTGCTAGGAAATAGGCAACCGCTCTGCCTCCTGCCAGTTGGTAAATTTCATTGACAATTTGTTCCAATTTTTGTTTTCCAATGGTCCTTGAGGGAAACTGTCAGTAAGCAGTGCCAAGACAGAATTCTTATGGCCAGTGCTCTTCAAAAGATTTCTGCTAGTAGGAAAAACGAAAAACAATTTTTTTCACTATACTTGTTCATAAACTTCAACTTCGTCTTACTGATAACTTACTATTTCATCCCCAGGTTTGCAACTGTCTACCAGATCACCATTCAAAATGACATCTTTGTACCGTGGAAGTCTGCCGGCTGCAACTTTGCTTGGACTCTCTTGAATTTTGATTTTTTGGAAGTTCTGATAAATTGTCTACAGTGAGGGAAAAATATGATGCACTTTTATGTTCAGTAACTCGATCGTACAATTTTGGCCTGTAAGACTGAATTTGTTGAGCAGTGCATTTCAATGAAGGAGGTCAGGAATCAACTCTGTGTGCATATAACATTCAGGATCTTCATATAACTAAGGTGAAAGCACTGCCTTTGTAATATTGATCTATGTCGTGAACTATGCCTGCATGTTTCAAAAGATCACATTACATAAAAACCGCTCAATAATTATTATAGTCACAAATAACACAAATCATTGTTTTTTAGGCCTAAACGTTATAATGCCCGTCTTCCTTCATTCTCCTCCTTCAATTTTCTTTTGAGGGTGTTTGTTTGTTTTTCGTTTGTTACTTATTAATTTTGTTTGAACAGGTTGAAGTTTTGGCAGCTATTCAGCTGATGTGAACCTGCTATACCCACCCACCCATACACTCAGAAAGGACAGCAACATCAACAGGTACCGTGGACCGTACTACCAATAACTGTTTTCAAAGGAGCAATTCATTGGAGAATAGTCAAGGATGGGAAAGTTAATCAAGGCTTCGGCAGAACCACAAAAGTGACACAAGGTAAATTTGGTTTATCGCAAATCTGATAGAAGCAAGGAATTATCACCTACCTGCTCCATGTTGACTTCAAATGGACCCCGCGACTGACACTCTGGGCATGACCCCGGCTTCACTTCTTGATTGGGAGATTGAAAGAATGGACCAAGGATAAATGAACACTTTTGACAATCATACTTGACCATGCTGAGCTGTGGAAGAATGCCTGTACTGCTTGTCACCACCCCACAAGTTCGAATCAGCTGGTTTACATGTAGCTGCCTGCAAATAAAGCTCTGCATGAATCTCATCAAGTAGCAAAATACCCTTGTGGTGAACGTGATATGGTGTTATATCCTCACTAGAACACCCTTGTGGTGAAAGTGACATGGGGGTCATATCCTCGCTAGAACACCCTTGTTGTGAATGTGACATGGTGTTATATCCTTGCTAGAACACCCTTGTGGTGAATGTGACATGGTGTTATATCCTCGCTAGAACACCCTTGTGGTGAATGTGACATCGTGCCATATCCTCCCTAGAACACCCTTGTGGTGAATGTGACATGGTGTTATATCCTCGCTAGAACACCCTTGTGGTGAATGTGACATGGTGTTATATCCTCGCTAGAACACCCTTGTGGTGAATGTGACATCGTGCCATATCCTCCCTAGAACACCCTTGTGGTGAATGTGACATGGTGTCATATCCTCGCTAGAACACCCTTGTGGTGAATGTGACATGGTGTTATATCCTCGCTAGAACACCCTTGTGGTGAATGTGACATGGTGTTATATCCTCGCTAGAACACCCTTGTAGTGAATGTGACATCATGTCATATCTTCGCTCTTGACTTACAGTACCGCTCAGAATTAACCTAACATGGAGAACGCGATCAGAACGAAACTTGAACGAGAAATGAAACAGCAACAGAACAGATATGGAATGGGGGCAGAACGGATATGGAACAAACAAGTTCTCTTTAACCTGTTCTCTAGAACATGTTCTCATCTGCAGGAACGCGTTCTAGAGAACGTCCCCGCTTAGCGAGATTTACGTGTACTTTGTGAAGTCCACATTTGTTAGCATTAGGCGCGTGTCGCTTGACACCCGGCCCGGTTAAAAAAGGGATTGGTGTTCAAGGCTGCTAAATTAAGCGCTTGATTTTAAGACTACAATTGGGAAACTGTAATAATCTGAAAACGGAGATGGAAAGTACATTTCATGTGCATTTAGCTGGTAAAGAGAAAGCTTCAAAATATCTTTCTGTTTTCAATTAAGAACATAACAAAACAACCCGCACTTCAAATCAGCGAGAAAAACAGTTGCAGTGAACGGGATTGAGATGTTAGTGTGAATATTTTCTTTTTCTCAATATGGCCAAAGAGGCTTGAAAATTTACGTACACATTAGTTGGATAATACCGTTCATCCACAGACAATGAGTAATTTTAGATTTGTAGAACCAGAACTAGCGTTACGCGACTAGTTTTTGCACTAAATTTTTAACCATTACGCCAAAAATAAATTTATCGTTTGATCTGTGGTTTGGTTCGTTCGGTTTGAATCCTTTGTAAAACACTAGGTTTCCTTCACTTTAATCGTTCCTTTAAGATATTTCTTTTGTACGTAACCGAAAATACACGTTAAAATTCCACTAGCCGTGAAATGTGCGCAAACAAAACAACTGGCTCGTTCTGCTTCACTAAACAAGTTTGGTTGCCTAGCACGTGACAATTTTTACTCAATACGTGACTAATTCTCTCACGCAAAGTACAAATTTTAAACCCTCGAAACCTTTTAAAAAACGCTTTAAACCTTTCTTTTTTACCATTTTTTCAAACGATAGCTGCTGCGAACCAAACGAACAATAGAAAGGTTAAAGCGATACAAACAATAGAAAGGAAATTAAAAGTGCGATGTTTTGGATCAAAATGTAACACGTCCAACGAAAAATTTTCGGATTCCACCAACTTTGTCTTTGTGCTGTCCGCTAACAAAGCAAAATCAACACAAGGAAAGTATCAAAATAAACAGCAGACATAATAGACAAGCTTTTATTTTCGGTATTATTCCAGATAAATACTTTGTAACAAAGAAACAACAGATAAACTTCGGGTATTGTCGGTAAGCGGTTGACAACCAATACCGTGCGCAAGGCCAAATTTATACGCAAGTCGTCTTTTGTCCTTGTTTTGCTCACTTT
>NC_090889.1:19574514-19589514 GCF_036669925.1 Montipora capricornis
ATTTTGTGCATCACTTATAAGACTTTATGTACAAGAATAAATTCAATCGTGTACGTACACTCAACAACGAACGAAAATCATTTGACAAGTTTTTTTTTATCACAAGGACAGACAACGACAGACAGGGGATAAATCTTAAGACTGAATACAATTTAAACAACAACAATTGCAATTAAGCCAAAAAAATTCACAGTGTAAAATCATAAATTAGACGACCGATCGAAAGAAGACCAAACAGGAGAGCCTATTGTACAGGCTCCAATAAAGTCGAAGAAAAAGCAAAGCTATGAATGAAAGAAGCATGATACGATATCGACGTGATGCAAACATTGCTTAAGTAGTAAAAACACCTTCTGCTTGTGAAACTACGAGCAATTTCCTACGAAAACACAACTACTCCACTCACCGCCATGCCGTCTTCTTCTGTGGATATGTTCACGTGACGCAAATTTCCCGCGGTTTTGCAAATTTTCTTGAAAACGAGGCAAAACTGATCAGCTGATTGAGCTGATTTGTACCCAGGCTCGCGTCTCTGGAAATTTTCAATAAGGTTGGGATTTCCGCAGGTGACGGTGGATTACTCTTGTCGATCCTTTCATTTTGGAAAACGTTTTGGTATTTGGTATTTCTACTGTCAGGCAATTTTTTGAGGGTGCCTTTAATTAAGTCCCCAACTGTTGTCATGGCAACGATACACAACTCCAAAGAGACCTTCTAAAAATCAGTTTTTAGAAAATATTTTAAAAACTTTTTTGGTAAACTAATAGGTTTTCTTACCTAATGCGTTGCTTGAGAAAATTCATTGAGTAGAACTTGAGTTATTTATGAAAATGCTTTTGGAAGATGAAAAAACAGTTCCACTCAATAATTATCATTGCACAGGTAATCACATGATTTTGAGTGCAAAAGGCCATTTTACAACCTATATCTAGCCTATAGACCTTACTCATAACTGGCGGTCAATTTATTATTCTTTTGTCCAAGTGCAAATTAGCCAATCAAGCCTCATTTTAGATAGCCTTCGAATACAACTGACTCACATTGCCCCAGCCCTGGCCCTGGCGATGCGAGTCGGCTGTATTTGCAGGCTACATTTTAGAGCAAGAATTCTTTTCAATTCACTGTATGGTATAAAGACTTGGTAGACTAATTTGCACTTGGACAAAAGACTTATAAAGTGGCCGCCATCTAAAAATAAGGTCTATGAATGGCTGCAAGGCTGACAGTGACCTTGTATTGATACAGACCTCACTGTTTTTATCATGCAAATTGTGTTGTTGTAATTCTAATTTATAGTGTATAATTATTAACATTAGAGAAGCACGTAGGTTTGTATCAAAACAGGGTCACTGGAAGCCTCACTCCCATTCTTAGGCCAGGTAACTTAGCTATTACTGTAAAAATTTATAGTCTATTTTGGTAAATATAAGCACAAGGACATTTTTCAGACTCACAAATTTGCGAGAGCCGTTAAGAAAAATTACAAGTGCTTATTTATAAGAAATCATGTTGAAAACCAATTGTGGTGCATGCAAACTAGTAGTCAAAGAGTATCGAGACTTTCATTTATAATAACTATCACAGATCTTTATTTTACTGTCATAACCTTGTAATACATGTATAATGACAATGAGTAACTTCCACGAATAAGGTAACCCTTCCTAATTTTTGAACAAGTGCAAAAATTTTATTTTTTTGAGAAAAAGAACTATTTTAATACCATTATCTTGGTTAAAATATGTGATAATCTTTTCTGCTGATACACACACTGAGAAAAAAAAGCTCCCTCAAAAATAATGTGATCACAAAGCTACATGTACAGTAAAATGCCTATTCACAAAGTAAAACCTTTTTCGAAAAAGAAGCTAAGAACACTCTAACATGAATTAGTACTGCAACCCAACATTACGGACACATACGCCTTGTGGGTGTGGCCACAAAAATGATTATGCAGTTCAGTGCATTTAAAATTATCTAGTAAGTCCCTTACATTCTGTACAAATAAAATTTAAAAATTCATGCCAAGTGCCATTCTGCACACTTACGCCATGTTCACCTTCACTGAAACACAACAAATGCATACACGCACTCCCACGAAAGAATTTGACATTCCATTTTCATTTTCCTATAACAAAGCACCCTCCCCCATTTCCCTTCTGGAATAAAATTCAGAAATACACATAGTAATACAAAATAATAAAAATGTCTTTTCTGTTAATAAAAATTCCTATTGGATCCCTAAATATAGTTGCCTGGACTTATGCAAAACAAGCCCTAAAAGCTTTCTTAATTTAATAAATTATTAAGAATGCAAGCAGGAATTAAGTCTAGTAGTGCAACTGTTTGAATTCACAACTGCATCCCGAGTTTGACTCTCAGACAGCATAAGATGTGGGTTGAGTTAGTTGGTTCTCTGCTTTGCTGAAAGAGCTTCTCAGGCTGTCCCAGTTTCCCCTCTCATTAATAAAGTTGAGAATCAACAAAGTCAACCCATAAAAATTATAATAATTATTACTGTCTGGGAATCAATGCTAGAGCACAATGGCGGCGGGTCTAATCTGCAGGTCGCAGGTCGAAGGTCACAGGTCGCGGGTTGCAGGTAATTGTTTCATCAATACAGAAAGTATCCTAAACATTCATAAAAGCTAACCTTAGGCCTAAAAACTTTTGTTTAGGCCCAATTAGGCCTAAGGTTAGCTTTTAAGAATGTTTAGGATACTTTCTGTATTGGTGAAACAATGACCTGCAACCTGCGACCTGCGAATTAGACCCACCGAGCACAATGACACTACCAGACCCAACCTTGCTGACAGACCCCAATGCCAGATTTGAATGGCAAGATTTTTGTGTGATTACGTAATACATTGTGTGTTGCTTCTTCTTAATTACAACAGGCTTTCTCAATATTCTTTCCTGTCTGTTATTAGTAAGTAATCAAATACAAATTTTTTCTTGTGCAATTTGGATAAAATTTTATTAGCACTCGTAATTTTTTTCAAAAACTACAAATTGCACAAGCCTATACGTGTAATTTTGGTAATATTTGAAAAAAATTACTAGTCATCATTTACTCCAAATTGCACTTGAAATATACTTAAAATAAATGTTCAAGTTCTTCCAGGGACTTCCCTTTGGTTTCTGGAACATAAACATAGAAAAACAGCCAGCCGCAAATAGCAATTCCCCCATAAAGCCAGAAGGTTCCATAACGTGTTATCCACACAGTCAGTGATAGAAAAGTCATAGAGATCACTAGATTAAAAGTCCAGTTTGTAGCTGTTGCAAAAGCATTTCCTGTGCTACGGGCCCACAGAGGATATAACTCTGAATTAATTGTCCAGGGCATTGGGCCCATCCCTGGTGCAAATCCTGCAATATAAAGTAACAAGGCCACGATGGCAAACCATGAATATTTATAAGGACAGGCCATGTATGACCACGAATTTTTGGCATCCAATGTACGGCATCTTCCATATGCTGGATGATAGCTTGATCGCTTAAATGCAACACAAGAACCATTGGCTGGATTTCCCAGTGCATCTTTCGCATAACAAAACCCGCACTTTACGTCCAAACAGTCTAGACAGTGTCCAACTTGTGGGCAACTGTCATTGATACCTGAGGGTGTTTCATTTAAGGATATCGCAGCATCGTTCATCTCAGCTAAATAAAATGCACCACCTAATAGGAAAAGACTTAATATAACCACTGCAAGGCTGCTGAGCAAAAGTTTCCGTCGGCCTATCTTCTCAACAAGACAGACCCCTACAATAGTGAATAAAAAGTTTCCAAATGCCACAGCTGCTGCCAACCAAATAGCAAGTTGGTCGCCTTGGACACCAGACATCTGTATGATAGTTGCACTATAGTACCTGCGGATAGATGAGATCATAATAATTATTATGTGACAAGCCACACCCATCACCCATGTCTTTGTCAACCGTTGGCTTACATGAGTGGTGTAGGGACTTTAAAAATCCTGGGTTGAGTTTGGTGGGGAGGGGGGGGGGGGGGAGGAGGAGTGTGTGGTTGGGTGATGTCAATGTAAACAGTAAGAAAAAGTCAAAATAGGGGAATCCTTGCTGATAACATTTTGTCTCATTCAGAGATGAATAGCTTCCATGGGGCATCTTTCTTATATTCACAGCTTTGCCTCAAAGTCAGCAGCTTCAATAAAAATTGAAGAAGGTTTGAGTAGAGAAACCACCTATCAACGAGGTTTGAAAGAATTATTTTTTCTTTAATTACTGCTATTCAAGGACAAATGCAGCCAACTCCTCTGATTAAAGACTGAGCTAAGTCGACAGTCTTGTCGGCTGTCAATGCTTATTGAAAGCATGGAAAAGCTGAAAGAACTTGCACAATTAAAGTTATTATTCTTGACTACCTCCTTTAAGTTTGAGCCTCTACAGTACCATTGGAAAATTAACAAAAGATTGAAGGGTGGTATAAAGCAACATCTTTTGGCAATCTTCAAAATTTAATAAAAAATGGGCCATTTCCGAGTTCATGTCTGCCTTCTCTTCAAAGTGAGTCTAAGTGCGAAGTTTTTGAAATGGTAATTAGTTCTTCTTTACATATGAATGAAAACTAATTTCAAAACAAAAACTTCGCACTTAGACTCGCTTTGAAGAGGAGGCAGACATGAACTCGGAAATGGCCTATTAAAATTGCCCAAAGATCATGCCCAAATTTTCACGGATAGATAATCACTCTGTAAACTTTTGACGTTCAGTACTATAATTCCCCATGTCGAAGAAATGTATGCTTAACAAGGTAAAAGAATTCAGAAATTCCACACGATCTACATTGGTAAAAACAAAATGTTAGAGCGAATACTAGTATTAGGTCTATCTCATGGTTTTAGGGTTGATGTTGATCTGTTAGGTCTCACTCCCACAAGTCAATGGGTTTAAGAGTTCTTTAAGCAAAATACATGAAGAAGTGGTAAGTAACCTGTCGAATATTTACAGTGTAGCTACATTTGTAGTTGGCTAACAGATAAGTGCATATTATTCTGAAGGGAGTAGATAACACCATCTTTCTTACTCACATAACAGTATTAATTCCTGACAGCTGTTGTATCGCCTGCAACATACAGCCGATCAGTATGGCTTTTCTCATTGCTGGTGACGCCACAATTTGACATACTCTATTCCCGCCACATGAACCTGTTTTCACGACACAATTGATAAAGATTAGCCAAGTTTTACACAAAGTTGGACAAGTCAATTATTTAGCGAATAACATCTAAGTTACAGACAAAAAACACAGCTCATATGGAAGTTGTGTTGCGGCTTGGAGTTTGTCCTAATAGGTCAGTTTCACATTCTCACGGTTAAACTGGATCTAGCATGAAATGGAGACTAATGCACGGGGTAATAATTATTTCCATGCTCGATCCAACCCAACTGTTCAAATACAAAACTGGCGTACTGGCTGACTTGACAAAGACCTTTAAATTTAAATACTATTAGCCAACTGAATAGAGATACTCGTGTCTTACTTTTCATCTCATCATCATTGCAAATAAACTTGCCTTAACTGGCTGGTGGTACAACTACAGTAGAGCAGAGTGGACCATGTGATTGGGAAAGTGCTCCAGGGATCATTGAGTAATCTCATTTGAGATTCTGTTCCTACCCCATGAGCTGAGGGGTTAACTTTGTCAAGACACGGCACATTAAAAACTCAATTCACAAGAATCAACAAATTCTCTGCAGGTCCCTGGAGCACTGTATGCCTGGCAGTGGCATATCCGGTAGGTAGCTGGACGTCACTGTCTGGCTTTGAAACCCCTCCACTGGCCTAATAGCTGGTGAGAGCATGAAAATCTCAAACGAAAATAATAATAATAATAATAATAATAATAATAATGACCCCCACTGCTGACAAAAATCATACTTATTAATATTACGTAAATCATAATGATAACCACTTCCTAATTAATCAAATCAAACTAAAGCAGGTATAATCATGTTGGTTAAATGCATTGGATAAATCAAGAAAACCTGACGGCTATGAAACAAGAGCACCAAAAATGTCTGCTCCAATGTACATACAACAATCCAGTAAACATCAGCTATCGTATTATTTGAAAGTTACGGTATTGTAACATATGTTTACTTGAACAGTGGATTTAGGGAGACACTTTGCAATGTTTATGCGGTATTAATAATTTCTAGACACAAGTAATTGGATGGACAGTTAACTCATTTGTAGTTGGAATTACTATTTAAATTCCAAATTTCTGCAAAATTTAATGATGGGTTTGCAAGAAATTTGAAGCCAACAGTTGCTGGTCTCAAATTTTTGAGCAAATATGCATGTGCAGCCAGCATTTATTTTCACTTCTACAGCACCATGAAGTTTACAAAATGGAAGCGACTTTACACCGCATTTCCAAGACTATCGCGAGAAGGAAAAAAATTTGACAATACAGTATTTGTTTTGTTTTTTTGTTTTCAAATGCACACCAGTGAGTGCAAGCCACCTTAAAATGAAATATTGACGCTATCACAACATCCGATTCTTCATCAACTGACTGATAAAGACATTGTAATAATGTCAAAATACTTATTAAGTTTATAAAACATGTTCCGACAGAAACTTCTGTCATCCTCAGTTAGCTAGTCAGAATACAAAGCAATGGAAGCTGAATTTATAATAAACAGAAAATGCTAATGTGAAAAATAGTAACAATGGAATAAAGTATAGCGTGAAAATGTGGGACTTAAGATTCCAAAGTTTAAGATTGACATGGTTTCGTTGAAAGGTTTCTTCGTTTTCTTAAAATTCTCTACCTGTCTGCTACTATCAAGAGCATTTTGAAAATACTGATTGCTCTGAGTCATAAGTTTTTTGGATCACATCATGAACATGGCATGATAGTTCACTGTATTAAGACATGCGGGTTTGGAAAAACCTACTTTTCTCTGCCAGTACAGCTTCCTCTTCGCAGACCTCTTTCATAGCCCTCAGTTCTGCGTCTACATCTGAATTTCCTCTTAGCTTACAAAGCACCTTATAGGCTTGATCAATGTGGCCTTTGCTAACAAGCCAGCGTGGACTTTCTGGTAGAATCATACAGCCAAAGAACATGATGATTGACGGCACAGCCGCCAAGCCAAGCATAAGCCTATTGAAATAATCTAAGTGTTAAATGGATGTAAGTGTTGTTAACAAGAACATAATTTTTGATTGGAGGTAAAAGTTATTAGCCCTATTTTTTTCCCTCTTAAGAGTGATACTTACATGTATAATTATACCTGTCCAGTATACGCCCGATTTTACTCGGACATTACTAAACAACGAAACACTGAAACAGTGAAATGAAGCACCAAAACACCATGTATGACCCCACCAACACTGAATACTAACCGACAAAGGTTGGATTTTTATTTTTAGGCCAGGCCTAAAAAGTTATTGCTCCTAATGTCAGTCTCAAGCTGAATACTAATCTTAATCTCAATGAATTAGGAGCAATAACGTTTTAGGCCTAATTAGGCCTAAAACGATATTTAATCTCAAATCCAACCCTTCTCGGTTAGTATTCAACGTATGATGGGGTAATACACAGTGTTTTGGAGCTTCGTTTCACTGTTTCGGTGTTTCGCTGTTTTGTGGTTTAGATCAATTTACTTGGCAATGGAGTTCAGGAGTGAAAGAGTTTTAAAAGCATTTGTTATATATGGCAAGCAAATTTCTTAGGCTAAATGGAGCACTTGATTCTCTGGTATTTGGTCGGGATTTTACAGTAGGGACCATTACCATGGAAATGGTCTGTTTCCGTCTTTTTGCCTGTGCCTCGTGAGTCCACAACATTTTGACCACTGTCATGACAAATATCCTTGTCAATGAGAGTACAGTGTACAGACAATGCTCAACCACTTTCGATATTTCGTTAGATAGAGAGAGGAAATTACTGCTTGGAGACATGGAATTTCTCTTCTCGTTTCAACACGAGAAGAGAAATTTCATATCTCCAAGCAGCCATATTAATTGTAATATTCTATTTATTATAATTATAAAGACCAATGAAATACTACATCATTTCACGAAAGGCATCAAAAGGCATGATTTTCATATGTAACCATAGCAACAGTGATCTTTTCACGTGTGAAGATATCATGTTCTCGCGGTATTTCATTGATTTTTATACAATGAATTTTGTTTTGATACCTCCATCCTATTCTCTTGTATGGACTCAGAATGCCATCAACAACAGCGGCTATGAATTGACCACCAGTTATAAACAGATTGTTGACTGTAACCATCCGCCCCCTTGTGTTTGACGGTGCTGTTTCAGCGATGTAAACTGGAACAGTGACAGATGCACTACCTATGTTTCCATATTAAAAATAAAAGGTAAATTTGTAACAAAATTAATTTTCTGCTTGTTCATTATGGTGAAGGACAATAACAGTAAATTACAAACAAGTCACTACAAAATGCTAGTCTTCAAGTCCAGTTTCTGGTCCACTATTTTCCACACATACATCAGGAATTGCTTATGGTCACTAAGATATAACAGAAGCTAAGCTAATGACTTTCCTCTAATTCACAAAAGTTAAAAAGACGAAACAAAGTGGCTTCTAAATGCTACTGAAAGATCTACGTTGAAAGAACCTTGGCAATAGATATGTTGTTGACCATAACCCTAAAAAATATTGTCATATCATGAAAACTCAAAGTAAATTAAACCATACGCTGGATGCCAGAGAAACTTTTTTCCAAGATCTGAGACAATACTATGCAAAACGAGAGGCAACGACCCAGTCCTCGTTCATTGCCTCTCCTGTCTCGGAACTTACAAAAAATTCCTCCAACATCAAGGATAAATACATGAACCATGATTTCTGTACATTGAACGTGCCAATCAACATTTGTAGACTGGACATACTACAGGAGATCTGACGGCTTGACTATTTGGGGAATGGGGGTAGGGGGTGAGGGGTGGGGGTAGGGGGTGAGGGGTGGGGGTAGGGGTGAGGGGTGGGGTAGGGGTGAAGGGTGGGGGTAGGGGGTGAGGGGTACAATAGCTGAAACAACCCAAACTTTAACAAAAATGCTAACCTTAGCTTAGGCCTATGCATTATCTAAAGCATAGTGTTTAGGCCTAAGGTCAGTATTTTTGTAAAGGTTTGGGTTGTTTCAGCTCTTGTACCATTCACCCCTACCCCTACCCCCTTACCCCCTAACTCCCACCCCTCACCACCTACTCCCCACCCCCAGAATAGCATGTATTTTTCGAAGATAATTAATCAACAATATTTGTAAAAAGCTTTAAAATACAAAGCAATGTATGGTGTTCTTTTCCAAATTGAAGCTTAATTATCTCAGAAAAATGCATGGTTACCCCCAATTTTCTTTACGGACACCAAGAGCACTTGCTACTGTAAGTTCTGCTTTCTCCGCATAGTTTGAACCGCGCAAAAATATCCCTGTATTAATAAGCACCACCTATTGAAAATCCAAGTTTTCGAGATGCACAGAGCATATGCGCAATAGCAATAGTAGGAACAGTCCTCTAACTCGCCCGCGAGGTCGCCCGCGAGCAAAAAGTTTGAGGAGTGCAATTGACCCTATTCCGGAATAAGAATACGTGGAGTGATGATTAAAACGGTATGTTTGGCGCGTTTCGAAACAGCAAGGTCAACAAAAATATGTTTAAAATAGCATTTTAGGTGAATCACCGTAAAAACGAAGGATTTCTACCTTATCTTCCATGCATTCTTATTCCGGAATATCGAACACACCCTAATTGTCTCTAAACCGAAATATAATCGCTAGTTTGTGCAAACCGTTCATGCAGTTTGCACAAACTAACGGAAAACGGGAAATACGATTATTTCGCTGACAGGTTTCACCACCTTTGGAGTATAAAAGAGATGATGACTGCCAACCGCGATAAAAGAAAGACATGACTTTGTCAATACCGTACGTTACGTGAACGGGTACACTTTCCTACAACGGACAAAAAATGGCGGAGGACAGAAGGATAATTGTTATTCTGATAAGGACTTGCTAATTAGGTATTGTCATGTTCGCTTTGTTCTCTTGTTTTAGGTACATTATGAATTTCGGATCCGGTATAATATGAAAGACCAGCCAATTTTTACGATGACATATGTTGTGTCCAATGATGCAAACTACATAATTTTTTGTTCTGTTTACGCAAGTCTACCTTTGTGCTAGCTTGTTTGCAGTTTTTCTGATAAAGTTCAAATGGCTTGAAGATTCGTCCAGTTATTTTTTTTCATGTACTTCAAAATTCTAAATTTAAAGCAGAACAGAAACTTAAGGTTACCTATTCCAACGCCGACAGTTAATCGTCCTAACAAAAGCACCTCTCTGGAGTGTGAGATTCCCATAATCGCAGCGCCAGCTGTGAATACCATGGCAGAGGCAATGAGCATTGGTTTCCTACCAAAGCACTGATTCAAGAAACCTCCAAAAAATGCTCCAACGATTGCCGTCCCGATTGTGACACTAACCACGAGTTCTTGCCAGAAAGATGACAATTGAAATTCTTCTTTGATTAAAATCATAGCTCCTGATATGACTCCGGTGTCATAGCCGAACAAAAAGCCTCCGATTGCTGCGAAAGCGGTCAGAAAATAAACGTAGAGTGGAGTTCTCTCCTTTCCAGTGATTCTAATCAATGCTTCTTCTTCAGGTTTACGTTTAGATTTACAGGAAATATCCTCTGTTTGATCCATTTCGTCGCTCAATTCGTCACTTTCGCTCGCCATATCTCCATTTACTTTCCATTTACTGTGACTGTATTACGAAGCTCAATTTCGCAATCTGATTGGTCAAACAAAGACATCATTTTCAACTTCATCATCTCTTTACAATTTTTTGCGTCATGTGCCTATCGTTTGCTCTAAAAGTGGATTTCATGATGAGCTGTATCTGAAAATCTCAACCTAAGCAACCAAACAATCTTAAAGAACTGTTGCTAAGAAATTTTTAAGTTTCGAAAGAATGAATGGGCTCACAAGCGCTTTTGGTATTGATTACTAATATTTCGCAGTTTAAGTTTAAGGCCTAAAACCTGAAAGATGATTAAGTGTCACAAGTTCTTTAAACTTTTGGAGCCCATCTGAATTAAACAAGATGCCCACAAATCAGCAAATTCTTGCGTTAATGAACGAAAATTGGAACTAGGAATATTGTATTAACCTAGTTGCTTAGCAACGTGGAAAGGACAACGGAAAAATTCCACGAAGGATTTGGACCTCCTGGACACTGGACGGAAGAATGCTACTCCCTTTGAGATACAAGAACTCCTTGGAGAAAAGTTGTTCATTATCTGTGGGCGCGACATTACTGTGAGAAAGATGATGAGTTAGACATTTTTTCGTCATTCTGGCGTCCTTACTGTGAGAAAGATGATGAGCTAGTTGCTCATCAACGGGTGAGCTACTACCGTCGTCCCATCATGACCGAAAAGAAAATAAAGGAAGATAACGACTTAGTAAAACATTGTTTTAACTTTTAATACGAAATGTAATCATTGGTTTTTCGCTTACAAATTTTCAGTTTCATCTTCAACCCCAGAGCAAACGTGGTTTTTTTTTTCTAGCTTGCGTCTCCGGTTGAACAAAATGATATCTGATATATATTTCCAGTTGTCGAAGTTCTGTCCACTGACAACCGGAAATACGGTTTGATAGCAAGCGTTTCCAGCCAGCTGATCTCTATTTGACAGCTCGTCAAATTCAAGCCAATCAGCATGCGACTCGCAAGTACAGCAGGGGTCCATTTATTCGAGAGTGTTTCGCGTATGATGCGCGTCGAAAGCGAAATGAATTTGTTCAACGTCAGTTTTTAGACATATCTGCGCTGCCATGTGCCCTTTCTCTGATCTGAAGCCATTCGAAGATGTCGAACTACGGTCGCCGAACGTGTTTTATTAGCTGAAAGATACTTGGATAGCTTATTGAAACGATCGGAAAAGGAAAAAGACAGCGTTCGTGAATGTTTACTGTCGCTTTTATTCAGTTTTATTCTTCCAGGCTAACTGGAACACTAGACATTCTTTGGCTTAAAGATTTTTTGAACTGTTGCTGGATCCCGTTGAACATTTTTATCAGCCACTTTACATCTCTGGTTCCATCTGGTTGTTTTAGTAGTTCCAAGACGGCGAGCTGTGCTGCGCGAACTAACGTCGCGTCTTTGGAGCGGGCGAGGAGCGAACTCTTTTTTCGGCCGCGCGAGAATAGGGCGAGCGCAAAAAATAAAATGGATGTCACTTGCCATTTATTAGATTGCTCCTGGTTTTCTTTTTATTTGTCTGTTTTTCTTTCACAATGACCTACTACTGGCTCACCCAAAATTAGGAAAATCATTCGAATTCAATGTAAACAAAATGCGGACGGCCTAAGTATTGTGCCGAGGACATTTTCGAAAGAAAAATATTCGATTTTCGAGCGGACAAAATGGGGAAACTGAACTATCTTCCTGATGGGCTTGCATAATTGGTACACAGGCAAAAATGCGAAAACTGGTGTTCGTGTACGTCATAGCTTTTTGAAAGAAATTAAGTAACTGAGAGGTTAAAAGAAATTTAAATTGTCAGCACATCGGAGTAAGGTGTCTGATAATGTGCACGTGATCATTCTTTTAAAGGCTGATCTCAGAGACGTGCACATCACTTGCATTGTGGAATATAGAAGTTGAAGCAAATTGACGGCTTGCAGACATGATAGGTGTGTGTCCATTCCTCATGTCAGCTTATGGTCAACGCACCACCGGGAAGACTCCCCCACTGCAATATTATCACGCTCCAATTCGCTCCAATAATTGAGCCCAGAAAAGTTATAGGCGAATAGACCCTATGCAAAAATGGCTGCCTTTAAATTATTCTTTTGTTCATATTCAAAATAGCCCAACTAACCTCGTTCAGGAAAACAAATTCTTTAGAATTTTTGTCTCAAAAACGAGGTTAGTTGGGCTATTTTGAATATGAACAAAAAAATAATTTAAAGGCAGCCATTTTTGCATAGGGTCTATTGACAGCTAGCGAGACTTTCTTAGTGGCGAGATCATCCTGGCACCCATCATGTTCTCTAAACATATCCCCCTAATTTTCACATCTTACTACAGTTCTTAAGGTGAACGACTCTCTGCATTTTCCCCAATTAGCCACTGTCAAAAATACCATAATACTCTTTGTTTGTCCCTCCAAAATTTTGCATAATCGTTGTTTCGGGGAAGAGAAACTGGAAACAATGCGTATGCAACATTTTGGAGGGACAACAAAGAGTATTAAGGTATTTTTGATACTGGCTAATCCGAGGACGTCGTTAGGGCATATCTTCGGATATAGTGTGCAGGGAGAAAATATATACATCTAATTCGATGGTTTAATATAATACGTGCGGATATTAATATATTTTGCGAGTTGCGTAATATTTTTCACGGCGAGCCCCGCAGGGGCTTAACATTCCGTCCGTATTTGCTCTGTTCTAAACCGGTCAAACCGGGACACTACAGTGTATTACCGTCTCATATTGACCTTGACTAAATATGGTAAAATGGTGTAAAAGTGGAATAATATAACAAGATAAAAACCCCCAAACCAAACTTGAGAGATATCATAGAGAGACAGCAAATAGGCAACTGAAACATTCTTGCTTATTTCTTTTATCCGCTATTCGTTCCGAGCGCAAGACTTGGGTCTCCTATGAAACAAGTCAATTTGGAAGAAATTGTAATCTGCATGCGAACTCTCTAAGTAGCTGTCATGGACTCATGGTCATGGAACAAAGTCGGCGAGAGGACTGGGAACTGATGGCAACAGAGATAAATCTGGGGCGCTTTCCTCTTTTACGGAAAATCCGAAATCAAATGGAACAGACTTTTCCACTGAAATTTTTTCGGGGAAAAGGGAATACCTTCAGTGCTATTTTTATTTTTCCGGTTTTCCCGAAATGATCAGAAAATCCTGTTCCATTTGCTTTGTCCCATTAATACCATGCTCCTTGAAAAATATATATATATATTGGACCCCACGGGTCTTGGTGTTTAGCTGCCCAAATGAATCGTGCGGGTTTCAATCAATTCAAGCGGATGCTTTTGTAGCTCGTAGCTGCAAAACTGCAGGTGAGATTTACTACTTATGAAGTATTGATCGAAAATCCGGCAGCCATGTATGTTATTCTAAATGGTTAGCATCCAGTCTCTTTAAGAAAATAAGAAAAGAAAGTCTCAAAAAGGAACACACCCGTCCCGTTCCATATTTTGATTGAGGAAATTTGTTCTGTTCCTTTAGAAGAAAATTCTCCCCGGTTTTTCCATATCTTGGGGAGCTTAAGCAGGCGTGTTTTTGAGACGCGGACAGCAACCGGAAAAGAACATTTCGAGTGTCAGGGCAGTGGTGTATCCCAGATTTTTATACTAATCATCTCAAAAGGAGAAAAGATACTTAGCAATGTAAATTCGGTTCTGTGAAGACAAGTAAAAAGGGAAAACAGCTCACTTCCGGTTGCCTTCCGCGTCTCAAAAACGCGCGTGCTTAAGCTCCCTATAAGGAGAGCGCCCCGGGTGATGTAGCAACGTCTAATGTGATTGGCTCGCTACCCCAGCCAAAAACTAAAGCTAAACAACTGAAACAATGTCTTAGACTTAAAAACAAAAGAAGCTGCTTACAATACCAAAGAATAGCAGGTTACGAGAGTTGCTACACTACTGATAAAATCAAAGATTGGGGAGCTAAGCCCGGGAAGTTTTTGGGCCACGGACGTTGACCGGAAGTGAGTTGTTTTCCTTTTTAACTTGTCATGACACTACCATAATGACATTAATATTGCGGAGTATCTTTTCTCTATTAAAGGCGATCCGTTAAAAAAATCTGGGATAGACTACTGTCCTAAAATGCGACATTTACATTGCTAAGAATTGTTTCTCAATTAGAGATGATTGGTTTAAAAATCTGGGAGACACCACTGTCCTGGCACACGAAATTTTCTCTTCCGGTTGCGGTCCGCGTCT
>NC_090889.1:19594514-19632014 GCF_036669925.1 Montipora capricornis
TTGGGAAATTTAGCACACTCAGTAAGGTTAGACACATTATGCCGGCATAATTTTGGGCATGATGGCATAGTGAGAGTATCGAGCATAGTGCCGGCATTATGGTCAAGATTATAGCATAATTTTAGCATAACGTTACAAAATGAAACTAATAATTTTATTTTCCCTATTTTCAGTTAAAATGTAGGGAAAAAATATCGAACTTGCCTCCTGTCTGATTATTCAGCTCTTTCTAAGACTTGGTTACTAGTTTAGAGGCCTGGTTACAGCGTTATGCGAGGTCCATCAGGCTTTGCAGTCATCTTGACAACAATCACAACATGGTAATTGCAAGTCCCGTTTGGACATTTGCAAGACCGTGCGCTTCAATACAACAACAGATACATTGTAAACATAGACCAAATTGCTGAGACATACAATACTTTTATTACACATAACATGAGAATTTTATTCCATGAAGCTCATTTGTACAAATCTATACGCTTTATAGACCTTATTCATAAATGGCGGCCACATTTATAATTCTTTTGTCCACGTGCAAATTAGCCTACGAAGCCTCATTTTAGAGCAAGAATTCTTTTCAATTCACTGTATGGTATCGAGGCTTGGTAGGCTAATTTGCACTTCGACAAAAGAATTATAAATTGGCCGCCATTTATGAATAAGGTCTATTTTCACATGTGGAAAAGGTTTATACAGCCAATCAAAATGGCGTACAGCTATTTTACATGTGGAAGTATAAAGAATCAACAATAGCGTAAAGGCGTTTCCATGCCAATCACTCGTGCATCTCGTGCATCTCGTGCAAATCGTATTTGTTATTGAATTAAATTAAATTTGCATTTGGTTCTATTGTTAGTGAGTTTTTGTTTCTAATTTGCGTTCAGAAAACTATTTTAATGAATTCTCGTCTTATGTGTAATAAACAGTTCACGACATAGAAAGTGCTTTGTACGGGGTTTTATTCACTCGTTTTTTGTGTCAAAAACCCTCACTCGCTCGTTCCTCGCTCGTGTGGGTTTTTGACACAAACAACTCGTGAATAAAACCCCGAACAAAGCACTTTCTATGACGTAAACTATATGTATGGTTTACACATTTTATATATACCGCAATGTTTTTCGTCGCCTTTGAGAGTAAAACAAAAATATAAAAATGCTGCTTTGTAAGCTTTGGGGACTTTTTTAGGTGGTACTGTGGATTCAAGGGCGAAATTTCAGCCAGCATCACACGAGCATAATTTTCGGCATAATGGTACGATTTTTAGGGAGACGGCAAAAAGCATAATGGTCAAATTTACGGACATAATGTGTCTAACCCTAACGCCCACTGTTGTAAAAGCCAATCAAAACAAAGCTATCTTAGCGTCAAGGGAAATACGATACTTTTCGCCGGAAAAACCTGTTGCTAAAAATAAATTTACTCAGGAAAGGGTTGATTCAATGAATTCATGGAGATATAGAGGCTTCCCTTAATAAGCTCCTGCGCATGCTCAATATTCCATCCATTACCGTTACGTTATACCAACAAAAGAGCGGCTCCAACGAGTTCAGGATGCTTGTGCAGGCTTTGTTTTTGAGGAGATTCGCCGGACCGGAGGACTTAGCGAGCCTTTGAATGGCCTTTAATATTTTAAACCTTACAAACAAAGGGTTAAACGATAACCCGTTGCTGCACAGTTTCATTGCATAATGTTAACAAGATTTTCTTATAGAACTGTCTTCAGGTGTTAAACATAGTTTATTTACCACCGGTCGGCGTCATAGAAATCTCAGATGCATTGATTGGTCCTTGAATAGCGCTTAAAAAGATTAAAAGATCAACAGAAAGTTCTCTGATCGCCTCTTGTTTGCGCATGCCTGGTCAATTTCGACGAGATATGTCCTCGGGGATGCGGCAAGCAAGGTTATAAGATCACGAAGAAAGGTTGTCGGTTTTCCAGCATTTACTGTGAGAAATGTAGAAATTCTCCACGATTAATTCCTGATATGGCTTGGGCCAGCAACGCCTCGACCATGAACCCTGAACTTCCTCGCGAGAAAGCAAGAAAAGAACAAATGGAGGGGAATGGATCATGCTGTTTTCAGGTAGAAACTTACATGGTTTGTAAGACTTTCTAATCCGCTTCACTGACCCGGAGCTGATCATGAGTGAAGGCAGAGATTTTGTCAAAAAAAAGGAAACTCTGCCGCTGTTAGAACGATGAATACCTTCTGACTAAGACTCTCAGTTCATTAATAACATTTGCATGTTTGTCTTTCTGACTTTTATAAACAAGTCGCGATGCTCGGAGATCTTCAAACGCAAAATATACATCTTAAACCTGTGAAATGATTTTAACTATCTCTCCTCTCAACAGAAAACCAGAAGCAGTGGCGAAAAAAAATGCACCGATAAATCAATCAGTTATTCTCAAACGCATGCACGTAGATATACCAGTCAAAAGCCAAATATCAGCGGGCAACGAATATCTTTTGCAATTTGCCCAAGGAGTCTTGCCCGTAGACGTAACAAAGGTTTGTGATATAGGAAAGACATTAAAAATTCGGTCAGTTCGTCGGCATTGGTTGCGCTGGAAATGTGGGGGACTTGATTTAAATTTCGTAAATATTTTTTCGTATCTAATGTTTCTGGACCTGTAGTACATTCTTGTTATTACAATTTCTTCTTCGCCTCTCTCTTTTATTTGCTTTTAGGAAAAACGGATATAGGAACCAAAGAAAACCCCATTTGATTGAAAGACTGCGATGTTTTTTGACAATTGATAGATAAATCTATTCATCAAATCATGCCTTCTTCATCGACTAAATTTTACCTCAAGAGATTTTGCGATGATATTCAGGGGCATGATAGCTATGCAACAATATTCGAGTGTCCACATGAATGGACCATGTTTCTTTTATAATAAACTGAACAGAACCGAGTTCGAAAACTAGGACATTTTAATAAAGAGCGAAAAAAATTATATTAAATTTAAATGTCATTTGTGTGACTGTCGATTTTCTCCTTCGTTTGCCTGATTGAATGTAATTTGATACGGTTTTAATTGTCTTGCGTTCATCGTTCGGAGGGCTTTGAGTACCGGGGAACAAATATTTTTTCACACACATTAGAACGGATTTTATGTTTCCTTTGAGATCTACATTCAAGGGAAGACACATACGGAAATTTGGTTTCTGTCTGCTAATGTACACGTATCAAGGTACATAGAGATTAAATTGCTTTTTTTTTTCATTATCGCGGAAAATCGACCAATCTGCGCTCAGAATACCTACCAGCTGGTTTTACCCAAATTTTCGTTTACTTTCACAACGAGCGAGAATTCTTAAATTATTCACAGAACTTAGCTTGTCGGAAGGAGAAAATAGTATCATATATACAAAAGCGTTTCGTGTGAAATTCACATTAACTTTGTAAGTTGTAAGTTGTGTTTCATTGTCTCTCCATCTTGCTGTCGGCTTCATATTGGAAATGAATTCATATTTTGCCGACGGCTAACAAAAAAAAAAGCATAATATGAGGGTATCTGCATGTAATAAAATTGACTCATTGTGCGAATGTCTTTGATGTAGTCAAAATAAATTTAAGTTACTTCTACCGCGTTACGTGATTGGATAGTTCAGCTCGTACGTTGTAATACCCTCATATATAATGTTTCGATTTGCACAAAAAAGCCCAGGTGGTTGTAAATACTGTTTTGTTGACGATACCTTTGGAAATAAGGTCTTGAAAGACCTTTCTTTTTTGCTACTTTTAGGGATCTGCTCATAATACCCAAGCAAACGACGAACAAGAATCAGATTGTAGTTCGAACGAACAGGAAGTTGGCCTCAGTGGAATAATGGGCGACACCGCTAAGCGATTCTCTTCATTGCTCACTGTTATTTGCCGCACGGCAAAGAGATCAGCGAATAAAGTGGCTAAGATGAGAAAGAAAAGGAACGGAGGTGGCGAGGAAATTAACCAATTGGCGACAAGAAGCGCTGATCCCGTTGTGAGAAGTTCTTGTAAAGTGCGCTCTTCTTTAAAGACTGCAATGACACCAGACGAAAAAGGTAACCTAAAAAATAAACTTGCTTTGAAAATAAGCTCAAAAATTTAGTTCTGTATTTCATCACTTATACATTGAAAAAGACAGAAATTCATTTTGAGCAACTTGAATGCTAAACATGTGCATGATTGGAGAATCGGTTGTGCGAGAAGAAGAATCAGGGGACAGCTATTCTCATAGTTATTTTCATAGAGTTTTGTCGTAGAGTTAGAGTTAAATTCTAGAATCTTGAATTCAGGATTTTGGAAACTTAATTCTATGAAAATCATGAACTACATTGCTAGTCAACCTCTGGAGTCAAAAAAAAATTTGTTTCATTTTCACGATTTGCAGACTTCATGGAGCCATGCATATATTGGCTTTACAAAGGGTATAAAAGTAGCTTTCATTTTATTACCTTGCAATGCTTTTCCACGCGAGGTAGCCTCTAAATGAGATCTTAAATATTTCGTTTCATAAGCACTGAAAATTAAGATCACATATCAAGATCATTGACTTTAGAATCGCATTATACGGTAGGCAAGGTAGCTTATCAATGCAGCTGGCACCTCCGCAGAATTTTGTGCTTCAGGCTTCAGCCAACTAGTCTCAGCGTAACTTAAATAATGCAAATAAATTTATGATAATGTGCATAAAATAGTAGATAGATAACGTGCAAATGACGGATTCGACTGAATGATGTCAATGGTCATTTTAACCAATTGTTTGCGGCTGGTTGATCTCTACAGGGCTTTGACAACGTTATAACAAAATTATCATCAGCGAGAGTGACAAACGGTTTTTTTATAATGACAAAACGAGGAGAAACGTTTCTTCTAAGAAGTCATTTCGACATTTAGTTCGAATTCTCTTCTTTATCCCCGAGAAACTGTACACCCACTCAAGTGAACTTGGCTTGAACTTTGTTTCACTAATATCCTTATATCTCGATCTACTAAAATGTCGCATTAAGCTTACTATTTTTATTGAAGGATGACAAACTTGTGAAGTTCAATTTTCACGAAGCCGCTCTTGAAACTATAATTTCTTGCTAATATCGTCAGTCTAATGCATCTGCATGTTGTTTTATATCACAGTTAATAGATCTAGGTCCTCATAGACGATAAATATTAGAGAACAATCTCACGGAAAATTTGATATTTGAAGCGAGATTTGAACAAGAAGAAACCGCATACAAAATTAATACAACGAGTTAATTATAACCACCACAAAGATGTGAGGCCTCTCGGCCGCTAAACTCCTTAGAACGCGTGTTAAATTAGACTGTTTTCTTCCAGCGTTGTCGTTCAAAAACTCTCCATCCTTTCGGCATAAACTATTAACCATTTACAAAGCCACGGAAACTAAATCTATATACATTCCATTCTCGTCACCAAAGCGTCGGCTATGGGAAACTCGAGATCTATGTAGGAGAACATGCGCCGACCGTAGGGTTCTTATAGCCAAAACTGATTGGCTGTTTGAACCTTACGGCGCCTGCTCACTCCTCGTGCTAACATGAACTGACCAATTAGAGACGCTTTTGATTGTTCTTCATGAAAACCAATGAGAAGACACTTTGTTTCAGGGTTCCCCAGAGCTCCTCTCTCCCTCAGTCAAGAGAAGAGCTCTGGGGTCGAGATTGTATACATTCATTCTTCTAAGACCATTAACTATACAATACCAAAGCGTTTTGTACACGCCATGCAAGACGGACTCGTCATTAATTCACCTATGAAATCAGTTGGATTGAATTTAACAATCATGTCATCTTCTTAGTTGAGCAACATTTCAACGAGACTTACGAACTACATAAGCTGCTTGGTCAAGGTGGATTTGCAGTGGTTTATTCAGGAACCCGAGTCAGAGATAACGTTCCGGTAAGTGAAAATTAAATGTTGTTCTTGCTTATGCCTCATTTGGTTGAGTATTGGCCAATCACTGGGGAGGTCGTGGATTCGAGCCACAGGGGAACAAAAATCTCGGTCTTAATATAACTGATGCTGCCTTCGAAATATTCATCAGACAAAATAATTCAGTTTCTATTCTCTTTCGCTTCGCTCAGCCGAATAGAAAACATTTCTATTATATGTATAGAAGAGACAAGTAACAAACAAATAATGGAGGAAGCCGCCAGCAATGGTCGAGTTTATTTACAAAAAACTGAGCCGGGACACACTGGATACAGATTACAAGCCAAGGAATATAAGAACAAAGTCATACGCTATTTAAAACGACAATACAAAATAGTAAGGAAAAAACAGGCTCGAGTAAACTGGTCGGCGTCAAGTGGTGTGACATTCACGAGGAGTGGTATATAAAGGCCTAATTATCCCAATGGGAATTAATACCAAGCAACCTAATTAAACACCTAAAAGAAATACATAACCTTTCGAATAAGGATTGTATAGACAGTAGCTCCTTCTCACATCTCTTCAGTGTTCACGAGCTCTGTAAGACGTTATAGAGGACATACACAGTAATTTTGTCATGAGCTGAATCATGTAGGTGAATGTTTCGATGTATCATGATCTTATTGGGAATGCCTTGCCGCAAAACTGACGATTCATAAAAGGAAATGTAATCATAATGAATTTCAAAGCGCTAAAATACCTACTCAAAAGTTGGCAACATCAGAATTGTTAACAAGACAGCTGTTTTTTTTTTTTGCAGCGCGCATGCTCACAATCGTAAACTCGCATGTTCTCGTGGTCGTACTGCTGAGTCTCAGTCAAGTTGTTTGAACAGTTAGACTTCGTACAGTCTGAAAACTTCGACTTTCACATCTACAAGCTACTTTTAGTGTAAGCGATAGCAATGAGACCAAGGCTCTTGCTCAAAGTATTTTCTTTTTCAACTTGCAATTACGCCCGGCCGATCGGATCAAGCCAGTTGATCCAATTAACGTACACCGGCAGGATTATTGTTCACGGCTGCTTGCTTATAAAGACTTCTCAAACAATGCCTGATTGTTCGCCTCATTGCTATGTGAACTTCAACTTTCGTTATGTTCCAATAAAATTTTGAGTATATACTCACGTTATAGATCTGCAAAAACTGATTTTAATCGTTGTAAGTACTTCTGTGACGAAAACAGCCCTTGGCGAAGTTTAACATTACATTCCAAAATAGTAATCAAGCATTTATCTCAATTTTTAAGGTTGCTGTGAAGATCATACCAAAGTGCAATGTCTATTCATTCGAAGAGGTAAGAAAGCAAATTCATCTCTTTTTGAGTTACGTACAAATTGGCTGAAGTGGAAAATACTGTGACTGTTAACACTGACGCGCGTTAGCATCACCTTTAAATTGACCGAGTCGGAAAATGCCATAAAACTCTTTGTTTGTCCCCTCAAATTTTGAATAAGCATTGTTTTTGTTTTCTCTTAGTGGTGGACAAACAAAGAGTATTATGGTATTTTCCGACTCGGCCAATTCAAAGGTGACGCTAACGCACGTCAGTATCTCACGTGATCGTGGTTTCTCAGAGTTGCTCAGTCTTGAAGCAAACCATACCTCAATACCAGGGTCTTCTCTGTCGAGATCGGAGGAAAAGATCTGGAAAGGAAATGAGTGTAATATGAGGGCAGCAACAACTCACTTGATAAATGAATAGATAATTTTTTAACACTTGGAAAGACATGAATATATTTTAATTATTTCAAGTTATATATTTTTACAATGTGTCAAAGAGATAGAAGAATTCGCAAAATGTTCCCACTAACCGATCTTCCGACAACGAATTTATTTTCCGTTTCCTATTAAAACTATCAACAAGGATTAGACAAATCGTCATTTTCGACGCTCGACGCAACAAAATAAGGTATGAAAATACGATTAAAAATGTAGTGATTCGATGTATATTTCGCTCTTCAAGCCTCCTCTGTAGTCCGCCAAGTCAAAATATCAAATTGTTGACGCGAAAACCAATGAAACTGCGGACAAATTAAGAGGCTCACGGAGCGAAATAAATATATAATCACTTTATTTTAATTGTATCTTTATATCCGTAATTTTTTAAAATTCATTTTGGGACGTAAAAAGACGATATGGCTAATTCTTGTCGATACTGGAAAACATTCTTGGCCTCAGTGACCAAAACTTCTCAGAAATATTAAAACTTTGGTTAACCGGCTTCTACAGGATCCACTGTCATTTATTTAAATAGGAAAGTGAAGGCAGCATCCCGATGGAAGTTCATTTGCACCGCTTCTTGGACCACCCAAATGTCATCAAACTGTACGACTTCTTTGAGCATGCGCAAGCGTATGTGATGGTGTTGGAAAGACCAATGTACCACAAGGATCTGTTTGACTATATCTCAGAAAAGAGACGCTTGGAGGAGAGTGAGGCTAGAAGTATTTTCCGCCAAGTTGTCGAGGCTGTAATGCACTGTGAATCCAAGGGTATCTTCCACCGTGATATTAAGGATGAGAATATCTTATTAGATACCATGACTGGTCAGGTTAAGCTCCTCGACTTTGGCTCTGGTACGGGGCTGGAGAATACGTTATACACTGATTATGAAGGTGAGCCTCATGGTGGCATAGCAGGTCAGGGAATTGCATGATAATGTCAGGATGAGCATGGTAACGAGGTGAATGTCACGCAGATGGTGTTACACAGCCTCATTGTCATCACCAGAGCCTCTGATCTGATCGGGTCTGCGCATGACCCGAGGCAAACTAATCTCTCACTTAGTCATGCGCAGAAGAGAAGAGCTCTGCGGTCGAGATTGAAACAGCTTTTGCTCTTGTCATACGGCTGTGCGCATATGCACAGTACTGAACAGGTTGCGTTCTCGGCCCCAGAGCCCCTGCCTTTAACAAGACCAAAAGAAACGGAGCCGGGCTCTGGGGAGGAAAATGAGCAGGTAGCGGGAGGGTTTGTTCGTGGTTTTTCCTTTTTCTTTTACATAATTACCAAAGTTATGGTTATTGAAGTATGCAGCTAAATTTCCAACGCCAAAGAAGCCGTGTTATAATGAAAGTAATCAGAAGCGTAATAGTCCAAACCGAGATTTCTATGGTTTGTCGGGCCGTTTTGAAATTTCTTCAGCTCTTATATCCCTCATCTTCCATAGTCATTTTTGCAGATACGTCGGTCATTTTGATTTCTATTGTTTCAAATGGCTATTATGGGATGCCCAGGGGGCAAATACATATTTATTTGCCCCCTGAGCATCCCATAATGTCTTTCGGAACAATAGAAATCAAAATGGCCGCCGTATCTGCAAATAGGTCTATTGGAGTTGACAATCAAAGAAAGTTGTTTGAGTTTAGCTCATTTCTTGCCTGTCAGAGCGGTTTTCAATTGCGTGTCGACCAATCAAAGCAGATGCAAATAACTGACAACCAGGGTATTTCTGGTGGGGGACAGCTTTGAATGCCCCGCCAGAAAGATCTGGTAGCGAGGCAGAAGTGCTATTCTTACCACGCCCCACCCGATTCCCGTGTTCGTTCAAAATAAACTTCTGCTTGTCGATATTTCTTTCTCTAGGAACTCGAGCATATTGCCCGCCAGAGTGGTTCCGTTTCCATCGGTATTATGCAAGACCAGCTACTGTGTGGTCACTGGGAATATTGCTGCATAATATGGTTATGGGCGATGTGCCATTTAGAAATGAAGTCGAGATCGTTCGAGCAGAGTTGAATTTCCCAGATGACGTTAGCAAAGGTAAGAATCGCGCCTGCTCGGACCAGACTCCTCAGTGAGGAGAAGTGTGAATACGCCGTTACTCCTAACAAAAAAGCCCTAATGATCAATTAAGACGCAACTGAGTTTGCGTACGTTGATCATGCTTGCGACTTATGTTTGCGTCTTAACTGTCGACCGGTTGGCTCAGTTACCTGACAATCGCACTACCGTGCGGGACGGGTCGCGGGTTCGAACACCGTCCAGAGCAACTTTAACTCCAACTTCAGTCAGTATGAAAATCGCGTTTGCTTTATCGCTACCCGCAAAGCACAAGGTCATCGAGACGAGTTGTCGTCACAAGGCACAATTATAGCCCAATTGAACATATGCGATAGTTCAGACCCCACGATAATAGTAAGGTGGGTAGCTTGGATTGCTAAGGAACGAGTTCCATAAGACAAAAGTGAATTCATTAGGCTAACAAGGAGAACCAACTATAGATAGTTTAGTTTTCGCAGTCCGCAGGTTCGACTCCTGTTAGGGGACACTCGGACACTCGGACACTCGGACTATTTAACAATTAGACCCTTCGCCCGCAATGGCTACGGGCCAATAGCCCATTCGGCTTCGCCTGATGGGCTATTGACCCGTGGCCCTTGAGGGCGAAGGGTCTAATTGTTTTAGTATCACCCAACTAGTCGGACAGAAAAGGCAATAACAAAGTTAGCAAATGCAAGTTGAAGAAATATTTATTTGGGAATAAAACGAAAGAAAGCGTCACGCTTTTCGCTACTCGAGGACTATTACTAATTGTCGTCAAGTAGCGTAGCCAATGAAAATGCGCAATTTTCATTAGTCCACTAGTTGGGTGATACTAATTCCAAGTATGCTCGAGTCACCACTGATAAACAAATCTCTTCGCTTTACAGTATAAGTGCAAGTCAAGAATACTGATTGGTTCTTTTCTTCAAGCACGGGCAATGATGATAACCGCATCATTGAAATTAAAACAATTCTACATGAGGGCAATAGGTTATTCCACTTCAATAAAATACTCTCTTCCCCTACAGCCCCAAACTCGTGAAAATTACATAACAAGTCCTCCACATTTCAGATTTGCAAGATATTCTGCGTTGTCTCTTAGCGAAGCACCCATCTTATAGACCGACCTTAGAGGAAGTCATTCAACATTCCTGGCTCCAACACCGTCGGTACAAAGTGCGCCTCGCCACTGACAGAAGAGCTTGTCAAAGCGCTCCTATTCCGGGGGACATCCCTGGGGACATTCCTAAAGGGAATCACGAGCGATGCTTTCAACGAGGAAATTCACTTCTTTGATACTGGAAAGCCTTGGAGATGATTACCTCGAATTCAATCGTGCTTGTCAGCACAAATTTACAGAACATAGAACTGTATACGTAAACTCTTGTTAAAGGTATTAGAAGGAGAAATGATGACCTTTCCCTGGCCACACCCAGTGGTACCCCCGTGGGGAGCAACACACAAAATGGATCTGCGTTTGTCATGGTACAAATGGAGGCAGGACTCAAGACAGCAGTGTGGTTTACTCTCTGTGTGTCACAGCGAATAATGCCAAGTTTCACGGTGTAGTATCCCTGCTACACACAAATTTGAAATATACGAACACTACCATTAAAGTGAACGGCATGCGAACATTTTGTCGTATCGATCTCTGAAAGACGGGTTCAAGAGATTAGAAGTGAAAGGCAAAGAGTGCCATGATGTAATTCATTTTCCCACCAGAAGCTGCACATCACCATAAGCACCTGTTCGGACACGTTTTGCCTTTTTTGCGATACACGAGCGAAAACTGTTCAGATTCACTGTCATTTCGAGCATAGCTTTGTTTTCTCACGATTCTTCTTGGTCAGTCAAGAACTCGTGATTTGGACAAGAAAAGAACATCAATGTATATTAAAGCCAAATTGTCAGGGATACTACTCTATGAAAATTTACATTATTACGAGGCGTCCAAGGACCTTTGGACGTGTGAGTGCGGGAAAAGTCGCGAAGGCAAGGGGTCGGGGAAAACGAGAGACGTCTGCTCCATTCTCCTCGTATTTTAGCCGCTACCTCCAGTGCTCCATCCGCCTGCTGCACACGTTACCATAATCATGAATAGGCACCTTCAGTTATCTCGCTTTCCTGATAACAATTCATTGGTGCATCAACACAGACATTATCAAAGTCAGCCTGGCAGCAGCCTGGCCGAGCATGCGTACAGGTGAAGAAAGAAAGTAGTGAAAACGAACTTGCCGCGACGAGTTGATCACTGAGTATCATAGAATCTTTCTTGCAGACTGAAATGACCAATGAGAACAAAAGCAATGTTGTAAGATAATTCGCCCAGATGGTTAATAAAATATTGTTAATAAATAAAATAATTAAATTATTCAACGTTTTTACTTTTCCCTAAGGTTTCTTGAAGCAAGTTGTTGCCTATTATGGAGAAAGAAGTAGTAGGTCGTCGAATCCCCATGTTCTGCACAGATAAGCCTGTGACTTCAATTTTTTTCTTGGCTAGCAGATAGGGCACAAGCTTGGAGTGGTAGACCCTTTGCAAAGAGATTTCCCGAAAAAAATGGTTGTAACCAGGGAATTCCCGAAAATCCATTTACGATAATGCCATCCGCTTGTTTAGATAAGCTAGTCTTTTAACAACAGTGAATCATCTATTCTCCATTTCTACTTCAAAAATGCTCGTGCTTCGCCGAACAAGCTACAATAATTGAGAAATTCTTAAGATAGTGCAAAGTCGTATTTCGTTCCCGTAGCCGCCGTCGTTTCTTTAGGGAGTTTAAGCAACGACCACTGCTTCGAAAACGCCACAAAGCAAGAATCTGATTGGCTAAAAAAGGGAAAATAATCGGTGCTGCAAGTGCAGCACCAATTTCCGTGCATTTCTTTGTCGTTCTCCACATAACAACAACGTGAAATCACCAAATTTAGGTTTCGACGACAACACGATGGAATAATCCCGAAATACTTAAGATAGCGCTCAGTCGTATCTTGAAGAGACGTTTACGTTTTCGTTGCCGTTGTCTCAGTCCGTGCTTAAACTTCCTTTTAACTCCCTTTTAACTTTCACCGAGGGAACTGTGACACCCGAAAAGGCCCTAAAAGTTTCGGGGCCTTCGAGCAACGGGCCCCGGGATGCATACACCCAAATAAGGGCGATGAACCACATGCCTCGCGTCACAGTGCAGTCCTGTGCATACTTTGATCGTTAAGGCTGGTGAGTTTAGCCTTGAAGAGTTGCTTATAGCTGGTTTTTCGAAAACTTGCGCATAAATCATCTTCCAACTCAGGGAGACAGTTCCAGTCGATCGAACAGATACTCGGGTCTGTAAGCTGATTGGTAAGCAGAAACGTGCTGTAATTGGTTCTCATTCAGGTGAGCTGTGCTGTTATTGGTTTCGGTCCGTCTTGTGAATCAAATTTAGGGTTGACCTACTTTCTGGTCTCTTCTTAATATTAATAGGGACCTTTAGATCAGAGGACGACTACGAGTACTAGTTTTCCGTACTGAGGATGCGCATAAGGTTTGGATACCGACATTTTTCGAAGTGCGCGTGCTCAGAACGAAAAACTCGTATTACAAGTCTTATATAAACGGAAAGTCGTTACACTTAACCCTCTCACTTCCAAGATGTAAATTCTCCTTGCTCAGTGCCATCCATTTTTTCATGTCAGCTAGGAGAATTTGGTACTACATAAAGACAATAGGCACCTTTAGATCGGAGGACGAGGACGACTACGAGTTTTCTGTACCGAGCATGCGCACATGGTTGGAGGCCGACACTTTTCTAAAGGTCCTTACTGAAGCAGTCGTTTTTGTACTGTGCAGATATACGTAGAGGTTGGCAACGGTTCAGAGAAGTCTGTTTTCAGTTAGTGGGCCAGCTCTTCAGCACGAGTCTTTGGCAACAGCTTGAACTAAGAGTAAAGTCCTTGGAAGAGTACCAGTCAGCCTGTGCTTGTTCTTTAAATGGCGTTCAGCAACATAATCATTCACGTCACCATTAAGTGCAACTCGTTTTGTTCAGGCAGCGTTTAAAGCACTACTGTGTCTAAGAAAAGTCAATTCTTCTTTTCCTTTGGATTTCAAAACACTAAGTGACTCAAGTCTTAAGCCTCGATTTAAAAAAGACAACTGTTTATTTTTAACTGGAATTTTCCTGTTTTAATGGTCCGCCATTACTAACTTAAAATTCTTGAGAGAACTGGATAAAGAGAAAATGACGTCGAAGACTCACTAGTTTTGTTCAGAGAGCGTTTAAAGCACTACTGTGACAAAAAAAAAATCAATTCTTCTTTTCCTCTGGATTTCAAAACACCAAGTGACTCATTAAGCCTCGATAAAAAAACACATCTATTTTAACTTGAATTGTCCTCAGTTTTAATGGCCCGCCATTACTAACTTAAAATTATTGAGAAATTTGGGTCAGGGAGAAAATGACGTCGAAGACTCAGCTGTATTAATATACAGCAAGGGAGTTTTGGGCGTTCGGACTTTTAAACTCGCGTTTTGCACATATCATAAGTTGCATTTACATGCTGAAATTATAGGCAAGTGAGTAAATGACGTCACTTTCCCCTAGATCCAACCCTTTGATGTCCAATCGTTCAGTTTGAATGTGATTAATGGCGGATCGTGCAATCCAAAACTTACCCTCAAAGTAAAAAGCCTTTGAATAAAAATAAAAGCTTAAATTTTTGCCAGTCAGGCGCAAAGCAAACACGTTTTCAAAATCTGACGAACAAAGGAGGTGATTTTTAGACCATAGTAGCACTTTAAGTTTACGCCGGTTTTATCCATATACAGAGGCCTGGAATTCACAACACGAGCGAAATATTTATAGGGATGGGTCAAAATCCCTCTAGTACAACAAAAATTACAAAAACGAGTACGTCTTTTATTGAAAAGATATCACAGCATCTGCTGTATCTAACATCTATTTCCGTATGCAAAAATAAGTATCTTAAACTTTACTGTTCAAATGAAAGGACGCAGAAAAAGGAACGTTAAAGGCTAAAATCATGTGACATAAATAGTCGAACAAATAAATAAATGGTTTGAACGCGAACAACGGTCATGTGACCATGATGTCATCGTTTACATTTGTCTCCGCAAAAGGGAGTTTAAGAAACGACGACAGCTACGGCAACGACGACGCCATAAAGCAGTAATATTATTGGTTAAAAGAAAAAAAACGATCGTGCTGCACGTGCTGCACGCATTTTTGTAAGTTTCTATCCCGTACTCGTCAAAAACAACAACTTGAAATGTCCTATTTTAAGGTTTTGACGACAACGTGGGTAAACCGCAGTTAATCTTTCATTCTCTCTCTTTACTTCAAATCCGTCCGTACCAATCCATTTATAGGATCCTTAAGCTTCGCCCGTAATGTACAACATGAACAAAATGGAATAGTCGTGAAATACTTAAAATATAGCTCAATCTTATATTTCGAGTTGACGTTTTCGTCGCGGTAGCCGTAGCCGTCGTGGTTTCCTAAACTCCCGAACAACATGAGAACTTGCTACAAGCATGCATGGCGCTAAACTGACTTCAAAGGTTTGAAAAAGGTACTTACTCCGTCACAAAAGTGTCCCTTAGCAATTTCTCCGCAACTCTAACATCACTTGTGTCGAAAATTAAAGGCAATAAAAATCATTAATGCGTCCCGTTGAGTTTACTCCTAAAGTAAACGGAAACAAACAACCCTGACCCTAAAGCTAACTGAATCACTTTCAAACGAGCGGTCGGTGTTCAGACCACAAGGGGACACTTCGTGATGTTCACAAAAGGCGCGCTTTCACCATATCAGTTGTATTTCTGGAGTCGTTCATTCATCGAAATTTTGTAGCAACGTCACTCAAAGACTAAGAAGAAGTGATTTTGGAAAACAGTTAACTATAAAAAACTGCGATAAACATATCTAACCTAAAAAAAATACTAAAACTTTGTTAAGAAACGACGACGTTTCAACGTTAGCTAAAAGTGATTATCAAGTCAAAGTAATTTGAAAATTGCAATCTATAAATACTAAAAGAAAAATAGTAGATAAGAAGCCTGTATATTGAATGGGAACAATGAAAATTAAACAAAACGTTCGGCACGTATGGAGTCCGTGTGGATATATATTTAAAAACAAGGCTTGAGACTCTTAATGAGGAGCATTCGTAGGCTAAGCAATCAAATTTGCCCTGGCACTTTTTGAGACCTTAAATTGGTATTCTTTCAAAAGATCTTTACTAGCGTGAGCTTGCAAAAAATGTCGACTAATTGCGGAATTTTTGTGTTCAGCAATGCGTTGGTGAAGGTGTCGGGCTGTATACCCAACATAATCTGCATCGCACAGATCACATTTAATATAACAAACAACACATTGCATATTTAAAGACTGCCCGATATATCGAACCCCACATTTTCATAGATAGCTCGTCGTTGCAATTCAGCGCTTATTTCTTGCTTATTAATGAACTTTTTAGAGCGAATTTCACTTGAGTGTCGTAAAACCAAAACCAAAGTAATTACTTTGGCCAATCAAAAAGGACGGAGACAATCCAGTAAACCAATCAAAACTCGAAGTAATTACACGAAAGCCGACACAAAGCACGGGAAATGTGCACGCGCGAACCACGATTGGTTTTGGTTTCACTTCTGATTGGTTGAAAAAGTGGCGCGAGAACTATGAACCAATCACTGAGTAAAGTGAAAGTAATTATGTAATTACTTTCGACACTCAATTGAAAACCACTATAAGAACAAGCTTATGTCAAAAAGGCAAGATATCCACGTCGTGATCATGCTCTATCATTCATCAGCTCCTCCAATTTGCTCCAGACACCTCTTCCAGGACCGGCACTGCGGATTTTCGTCGTTCCCTTTTGCGGGAAGCCATCCGTTCTTTGATCTTCTTCTTGCGACTCTTGTCGTCAAGGACATGGGACGAACGTTCCGCATGCGCACTATCCGTTTCGTCCGAAGCTTCCGCTGAGCCGGCGCCCAGCAATTGGCCAGGAGGAGTCAGCTGTAAATAATAAGGAAATTTATCAATACCGTCATTATCATCATTATTATTTATTCAGACCCTGCATAATTTTAAGTTAGCCAACAACGTCAAGCGGTCTATTATAGAAAAATTATAGTGAAAACATGAGTCCACCACCCGAAGGTGACGTCACAGAACAATAGGGAGTTTAAGATCTATGACGCGACGGCAACGAAAACGTCACAAATTTTGCATATTTAATGAGCAAAAACAATAGCTTTGCACGCTGTGCACGTGCGTTTTTCATTTTTGTGCATTTCTTTCACGTTTTCGGCAAATTTGCGACGTGAAATGACCAATTCTCAAGTTTTACGGAGAACGTTGAACAAAAGGCAGCGAATTTGAATTTTCTGTCGTAGATTCAATACCGCACCTCCTACTTCAGTCCTGGGGATGTTAAACTAGCTTTTAGAAGTTAGACAAGCCGACATAACGACGAAAAAGATTACTAAACCCGAACTTGCAATTTTAAATGACGTTTTCGTGACCGTCGCATCGCAGATCTTAAACTCCCTATTATTGCAGCAAAGAGAGCTGCACTTTGCCACAGCCGAGAACGAGAAAAAATCATTTGTCTTTGGGAGATTTGCCAAAAAGAGTTTGAGCGTAACTTTTCTAAGCAAACGAATACCAATACTTCGCATACGCTAATATCTTTCATATTTAGGGGGTTTTCTGGACAATTTTGTGGGGGTTAAGTCATACGTTTATAATGATGTCTTTTCGGAGCTAGTAAAGTGCTAGGTCCGATTTTCCGGGGCAAGTAATTTCAACTTTAGGACAGGAACAAGTGAAAGTCTACTGGCCAAGCAAGTGAAATTTAAAACACATCCTCGGTGGAAAAATCTGCGACTTATTGTTTCTTTTATGGTTGCTTCATCCGTGAATTTTACAGGTTTTTGCAAAGAGCCAAGTTTGTTAGAAGGTGTAAACTTGATAAACAATTATTCTGAGTGAAAACGTCTTGAAAGTTAAAACTACCAGAGGAGATAAACAATGTGTTAAAAGGATGGATTAATTAATAATCCAAACATTTACTTGCCAATACTACCGGTTATTTGAATTTTTACTTTGACAAAACGAAAAAAATAAGCGCTTTCCATGAGTTTCAAACTTCGACAAACCCAATTGGGTGAAAGTATCTGTTTTGACCTTTTAACTCTCCCTCAGTTTAGTTTCATTTATCTTTATTTCATGAAACGGTCGCTTTCGTTGCTAAAATATCACGTTAAGGTGTTTGTCAAGCTTAATAAAACTAAAAATTTCAAAATATAGAGGTCTTAGGAGATATTATCATGCATTTTTTCCATGACTTACCCCCACGAGAAAAACGGAAACAATCGGTCGGCTAGTTCATATCTATGAATTTCTGCTGTCCTCATTTTTTGGGCAGCATATTCGTTTCATTTTTTTTTTTCCTACCCTTCGTTTAATCCGGTACTTACCAACGAATGTGCTTACGGCAAGAATTTGTTGCCATTGTGGTCTTGCGTGAAAGCGTTTCACTGTTTCAGTTTGCGGGTGCATTTTCTTCTTCAATTCCATTTCTTTGACCCCTGTCAAGGGCAACTTTCCGAGTAACCTCGACATGAACCCGAACAGCGCCCGAGTCTGTACGACGAATAAGCAATTAGAGTTTAAACCGAGAAAAGCCGAGCCGCGAAGAGCCGAGCATGAAACTTGCGTATGGTACTGTGTGGTCGAATCTATCAAATTTGTCGTCAAGTTAAAAAAATTTAGAGTCCTATTTGACAGATAATCTTTGGAACTTTTGAATGAAAAACTTGAAATTTTACTAAGGACATATTGATCCATTAGCACGCATCAGGACGTTTTTGGTTCTATACTCCTCCACAAAAGGCACAGCACAACGGAATAGTGAAAATAAGTTGATTCGGAGACGGCCTGCGGAAAAATGACGCCTCTTTCGTGACTCATCAACCAAGGGCAGAGCTCAAGCTTTGTCGTATCTCGCGCCGACACATGGTAATTTTTCCCAGGCTCATTCGTCAGAAGCTACATTTATCTCGATGTGTATCAAAGCATGGAAGAGTAAAATCGAGGAGGTACATGAAAGTTTAACACTGTCTACTACATGTGGTGATACTCAGCTCGAGCGGATACAATGTATGAAGTTGCTAGGCATTCATCTTGACCAACATCTTAATGGAGGCACTCATATAAACTTCCTCATTATGGAACAAGACAAAAAATGCAAGGTGACACACCATAACACCAACTCGGTGGCCGACTCATCACGCATGCGCGCAACCATTTCACTCGGTCAATGAGCAGTCATGGATAGCTGTTTCGGCCTTGCTGGGCGTAGCTATACGTTTTAGACACCCCTTTAAATGGCAGCTCCACACAACAAATGTGGTAAGCTAGCTTGGGAACAGCACATTCTCGCCACCAGAGCCTCGCATCGACCCAAGGCTCTGGGAACTCCATGTAGGAGAAACATGCGCCGTAGAGTTCTCATAGCCAAAAATTGGTTATTTGAACCTTACGGCGCCTGCTCACTCCTCGTGCTAACATGAATGCACCAATTAGAGACGCTTTGGATTGTTCTTCACGAAAACCAATGAGTAAACACTTCGTTTCAGGGTTCCCCAGAGCTATTGTCAAGAGAAGAGCTCTGGAGTCGAGATTGGGAACAGCACAGCTGTTCTCCTACGGCAAGCGTGTGGGAAGGTGGATCACCAAAAGAGATCGGTGTGTCACGTAAACTTTTAAGTGAAAGATTGTACTGTTATGGAACATTAGCGGTACTGTGGGGGCTAAAAAACACTAGCCCCTACTATGTTAGGAAAACTCTTGTAGAAGAAAGCCTTGTATTCTAGAAGATTGATTATTCAAGCCAGAAGCTCATGGAGCCTCCATCCCTCACACTTGGCTTTCCCGAGTATATTTTTTTCTAGTACGCCTCCCTTGGGAAATTTAGCACACTCAGTAAGGTTAGACACATTATGCCGGCATAATTTTGGGCATGATGGCATAGTGAGAGTATCGAGCATAGTGCCGGCATTATGGTCAAGATTATAGCATAATTTTAGCATAACGTTACAAAATGAAAAACTAATAATTTTATTTTCCCTATTTTCAGTTAAAATGTAGGGAAAAAATATCGAACTTGCCTCCTGTCTGATTATTCAGCTCTTTCTAAGACTTGGTTACTAGTTTAGAGGCCTGGTTACAGCGTTATGCGAGGTCCATCAGGCTTTGCAGTCATCTTGACAACAATCACAACATGGTAATTGCAAGTCCCGTTTGGACATTTGCAAGACCGTGCGCTTCAATACAACAACAGATACATTGTAAACATAGACCAAATTGCTGAGACATACAATACTTTTATACACATAACATGAGAATTTTATTCCATGAAGCTCATTTGTACAAATCTATACGCTTTATAGACCTTATTCATAAATGGCGGCCACATTTATAATTCTTTTGTCCACGTGCAAATTAGCCTACGAAGCCTCATTTTAGAGCAAGAATTCTTTTCAATTCACTGTATGGTATCGAGGCTTGGTAGGCTAATTTGCACTTCGACAAAAGAATTAATTAAATTAAATTTGCATTTGGTTCTATTGTTAGTGAGTTTTTGTTTCTAATTTGCGTTCAGAAAACTATTTTAATGAAAATTCTCGTCTTATGTGTAATAACAGTTCACGACATAGAAAGTGCTTTGTACGGGGTTTTATTCACTCGTTTTTTTGTGTCAAAAACCCTCACTCGCTCGTTCCTCCTGCTTTGTAAGCTTTGGGGACTTTTTTAGGTGGGTACTGTGGATTCAAGGGCGAAATTTCAGCCAGCATCACACGAGCATAATTTTCGGCATAATGGTACGATTTTTAGGGAGACGGCAAAAAGCATAATGGTCAAATTTACGGACATAATGTGTCTAACCCTAACGCCCACTGTTGTAAAAGCCAATCAAAACAAAGCTATCTTAGCGTCAAGGGAAATACGATACTTTTCGCCGGAAAACCTGTTGCTAAAAATAAATTTACTCAGGAAAGGGTTGATTCAATGAATTCATGGAGATATAGAGGCTTCCCTTAATAAGCTCCTGCGCATGCTCAATATTCCATCCATTACCGTTACGTTATACCAACAAAAGAGCGGCTCCAACGAGTTCAGGATGCTTGTGCAGGCTTTGTTTTTGAGGAGATTCGCGGACCGGAGGACTTAGCGAGCCTTTGAATGGCCTTTAATATTTTAAACCTTACAAACAAAGGGTTACGATAACCCGTTGCTGCACAGTTTCATTGCATAATGTTAACAAGATTTCTTATAGAACTGTCTTCAGGTGTTAAAACATAGTTTATTTACCACCGGTCGGCGTCATAGAAATCTCAGATGCATTGATTGGTCCTTGAATAGCGCTTAAAAAGATTAAAAGATCAACAGAAAGTTCTCTGATCGCCTCTTTTTTGCGCATGCCTGGTCAATTTCGACGAGATATGTCCTCGGGGATGCGGCAAGCAAGGTTATAAGATCACGAAGAAAGGTTGTCGGTTTTCCAGCATTTACTGTGAGAAATGTAGAATTCTCCACGATTAATTCCTGATATGGCTTGGGCCAGCAACGCCTCGACCATGAACCCTGAACTTCCTCGCGAGAAAGCAAGCAAAAAGAACAAATGGAGGGGAATGGATCATGCTGTTTTCAGGTAGAAACTTACATGGTTTGTAAGACTTTCTAATCCGCTTCACTGACCCGGAGCTGATCATGAGTGAAGGCAGAGATTTTGTCAAAAAAAAGGAAACTCTGCCGCTGTTAGAACGATGAATACCTTCTGACTAAGACTCTCAGTTCATTAATAACATTTGCATGTTTGTCTTTCTGACTTTTATAAACAAGTCGCGATGCTCGGAGATCTTCAAACGCAAAATACATCTTAAACCTGTGAAATGATTTTAACTATCTCTCCTCTCAACAGAAAACCAGAAGCAGTGGCGAAAAAAAATGCACCGATAAATCAATCAGTTATTCTCAAACGCATGCACGTAGATATACCAGTCAAAAAACCAAATATCAGCGGGCAACGAATATCTTTTGCAATTTGCCCAAGGAGTCTTGCCCGTAGACGTAACAAAGGTTTGTGATATAGGAAAGACATTAAAAATTCGGTCAGTTCGTCGGCATTGGTTGCGCTGGAAATGTGGGGGACTTGATTTAAATTTCGTAAATATTTTTTCGTATCTAATGTTTCTGGACCTGTAGTACATTCTTGTTATATACAATTTCTTCTTCGCCTCTCTCTTTTATTTGCTTTTAGGAAAAACGGATATAGGAACCAAAGAAAACCCCATTTGATTGAAAGACTGCGATGTTTTTTGACAATTGATAGATAAATCTATTCATCAAAATCATGCCTTCTTCATCGACTAAAGTTTTACCTCAAGAGATTTTGCGATGATTTTCAGGGGCATGATAGCTATGCAACAATATTCGAGTGTCCACATGAATGGACCATGTTTCTTTTATAATAAACTGAACAGAACCGAGTTCGAAAAAACTAGGACATTTTAATAAAGAGCGCAAAAAATTATATTAAATTTAAATGTCATTTGTGTGACTGTCGATTTTCTCCTTCGTTTGCCTGATTGAATGTAATTTGATACGGTTTTAATTGTCTTGCGTTCATCGTTCGGAGGGCTTTGAGTACCGGGGAACAAATATTTTTTCACACACATTAGAACGGATTTTATATTTCCTTTGAGATCTACATTCAAGGGAAGACACATACGGAAATTTGGTTTCTGTGTGTGCTAATGTACACGTATCAAGGTACATAGAGATTAAATTGCTTTTTTTTTTCATTATCGCGGAAAATCGACCAATCTGCGCTCAGAATACCTACCAGCTGGTTTTACCCAAATTTTCGTTTACTTTCACAACGAGCGAGAATTCTTAAATTATTCACAGAACTTAGCTTGTCGGAAGGAGAAAATAGTATCATATATACAAAAGCGTTTCGTGTGAAATTCACATTAACTTTGTAAGTTGTAAGTTGTGTTTCATTGTCTCTCCATCTTGCTGTCGGCTTCATATTGGAAATGAATTCATATTTTGCCGACGGCTAACAAAAAAAAAAAGCATAATATGGGGGTATCTGCATGTAATAAAATTGACTCATTGTGCGAATGTCTTTGATGTAGTCAAAATAAATTTAAGTTACTTCTACCGCGTTACGTGATTGGACAGTTCAGCTCGTACGTTGTAATACCCTCATATATAATGTTTCGATTTGCACAAAAAAGCCCAGGTGGTTGTAAATACTGTTTTTGTTGACGATACCTTTGGAAATAAGGTCTTGAAAGACCTTTTTTTTTTGCTACTTTTAGGGATCTGCGCATAATACCCAAGCAAACGACGAACAAGAATCAGATTGTAATTCGAACGAACAGGAAGTTGGCCTCAGTGGAATAATGGGACACCGCTAAGCGATTCTCTTCATTGCTCACTGTCATTTGCCGCACGGCAAAGAGATCAGCGAATAAAGTGGCTAAGATGAGAAAGAAAAGGAACGGAGGTGGCGAGGAAATTAACAATTGCCGACAAGAAGCGCTGATCCCGTTGTGAGAAGCTCTTGTAAAGTGCGTTCTTCTTTAAAGACTGCAATGACACCAGACGAAAAAGGTAACCTAAAAAATAAACTTGCTTTGAAAATAAGCTCAAAAATTTAGTTCTGTATTTCATCACTTATACATTGAAAAAGACAGAAATTCATTTTGAGCAACTTGAATGCTAAACACGTGCATGATTGGAGAATCGGTTGTGCGAGAAGAAGAATCAGGGGACAGCTATTCTCATAGTTATTTTCATAGAGTTTTGTCGTAGAATTAGAGTTAAATTCTAGAACCTTGAATTCAGGATTTTGGAAATTTAATTCTATGAAAATCATGAACTACATTGCTAGTCAACCTCTGGAGTCAAAAGAAAATTTGTTTCATTTTCACGATTTGCAGACTTCATGGAGCCATGCATATATTGGCTTTACAAAGGGTATAAAAGTAGCTTTCATTTTATTACCTTGCAATGCTTTTCCACGCGAGGTAGCCTCTAAATGAGATCTTAAATATTTCGTTTCATAAGCACTGAAAATTAAGATCACATATCAAGATCATTGACTTTAGAATCGCATTATACGGTAGGCAAGGTAGCTTATCAATGCAGCTGGCACACTCCGCAGAATTTTGTGCTTCAGGCTTCAGCCAACTAGTCTCAGCGTAACTTAAATAATGCAAATAAATTTATGATAATGTGCATAAAATAGTAGATAGATAACGTGCAAATGACGGATTCGACTGAATGATGTCAATGGTCATTTTAACCCATTGTTTGCGGCTGGTTGATCTCTACAGGGCTTTGACAACGTTATAACAAAATTATCATCAGCGAGAGTGACAAACGGTTTTTTTTATAATGACAAAACGAGGAGAAACGTTTCTTCTAAGAAGTCATTTCGACATTTAGTTCGAATTCTCTTCTTTATCCCCGAGAAACTGTACATCCACTTAAGTGAACTTGGCTTGAACTTTGTTTCACTAATATCCTTATATCTCTACTAAAATGTCGCATTAAGCTTACTATTTTTATTGAAGGATGACAAACTTGTGAAGTTCAATTTTCACGAAGCCGCGCTTGAAACTATAATTTCATGCTAATATCGTCAGTCTAATTCATCTGCATGTTGTTTTATATATCACAGTTAATAGATCTAGGTCCTCATAGACGATAAATATTAGAGAACAATCTCACGGAAAATTTGATATTTGAAGCGAGATTTGAACAAGAAGAAACCGCATACAAAATTAATACAACGAGTTAATTATAACCACCACAAAGATGTGAGGCCTCTCGGCCGCTAAACTCCTTAGAACGCGTGTTAAATTAGACTGTTTTCTTCCAGCGTTGTCGTTCAAAAACTCTCCATCCTTTCAGCATAAACTATTAACCATTTACAAAGCCACGGAAACTAAATCTGTACACATTCCATTCTCGTCACCAAAGCGACGCTATGGGAAACTCGAGATCTATGTAGGAGAACATGCGCCGACCGTAGGGTTCTTATAGCCAAAACTGATTGGCTGTTTGAACCTTACGGCGCCTGCTCACTCCTCGTGCTAACATGAACTGACCAATTAGAGACGCTTTTGATTGTTCTTCATGAAAACCAATGAGAAGACACTTTGTTTCAGGGTTCCCCAGAGCTCCTCTCTCCCTCAGTCAAGAGAAGAGCTCTGGGGTCGAGATTGTATACATTCATTCTTCTAAGACCATTAACTATACAATACCAAAGCGTTTTGTACACGCCATGCAAGACGGACTCTCGTCATTAATTCACCTATGAAATCAGTTGGATTGAATTTAACAATCATGTCATCTTCTTAGTTGAGCAACATTTCAACGAGACTTACGAACTACATAAGCTGCTTGGTCAAGGTGGATTTGCAGTGGTTTATTCAGGAACCCGAGTCAGAGATAACGTTTCCGGTAAGTGAAAATTAAATGTTGTTCTTGCTTATGCCTCATTTGGTTGAGTATTGGCCAATCACTGGGGAGGTCGTGGATTCGAGCCACAGGGGAACAAAAATCTCGGTCTTAATATAACTGATGCTGCCTTCGAAATATTCATCAGACAAAAATAATTCAGTTTCTATTCTCTTTCGCTTCGCTCAGCCGAATAGAAAAAACATTTCTATTATATGTATAGAAGAGACAAGTACAAACAAACAAATAATGGAGGAAGCCGCCAGCAATGGTCGAGTTTATTTACAAAAAACTGAGCCAGGACACACTGGATACAGATTACAAGCCAAGGAATATAAGAACAAAGTCATACGCTATTTAAAACGACAATACAAAATAGTAAGGGAAAAAAACAGGCTCGAGTAAACTGGTCGGCGTCAAGTGGTGTGACATTCACGAGGAGTGGTATATAAAGGCCTAATTATCCCAATGGGAATTAATACCAAGCAACCTAATTAAACACCTAAAAGAAATACATAACCTTTCGAATAAGGATTGTATAGACAGTAGCTCCTTCTCACATCTCTTCAGTGTTCACGAGCTCTGTAAGACGTTATAGAGGACATACACAGTAATTTTGTCATGAGCTGAATCATGTAGGTGAATGTTTCGATGTATCATGATCTTATTGGGAATGCCTTGCCGCAAAACTGACGATTCATAAAAGGAAATGTAATCATAATGAATTTCAAAGCGCTAAAATACCTACTCAAAAGTTGGCAACATCAGAATTGTTAACAAGACAGCTGTTTTTTTTTTTTTTCAGCGCGCATGCTCACAATCGTAAACTCGCATGTACTCGTGGTCATTCTGCTGAGTCTCAGTCAAGTTGTTTGAACAGTTAGACTTCGTTCAGTCTGAAAACGTCGGCTTTCACATCAACAAGCTACTTTTAGTGTAAGCGATAGCAATGAGACCAAGGCTCTTGCTCAAAGTATTTTCTTTTTCAACTTGCAATTACGCCCGGCCGATCGGATCAAGCCAGTTGATCCAATTAACGTACACCGGCAGGATTATTGTTCACGGCTGCTTGCTTATAAAGACTTCTCAACAATGCCTGATTGTTCGCCTCATTGCTATGTGAACTTCAACTTTCGTTATGTTCCAATAAAATTTTGAGTATATACTCACGTTATAGATCTGCAAAAAACTGATTTTAATCGTTGTAAGTACTTCTGTGACGAAAACAGCCCTTGGCGAAGTTTAACATTACATTCCAAAATAGTAATCATGCATTTATCTCAATTTTTAGGTTGCTGTGAAGATCATACCAAAGTGCAATGTCTATTCATTCGAAGAGGTGAGAAAGCAAATTCATCTCTTTTTGAGTTACGTACAAATTGGCCGAAGCGGAAAATACTGTGACTGTTAACACTGACGCGCGTTAGCATCACCTTTAAATTGACCGAGTCGGAAAATGCCATAAAACTCTTTGTTTGTCCCCTCAAATTTTGAATAAGCATTGTTTTTGTTTTCTCTTAGTGGTGGACAAACAAAGAGTATTATCATGGTATTTTCCGACTCGGCCAATTCAAAGGTGACGCTAACGCACGTCAGTATCTCACGTGATCGTGGTTTCTCAGAGTTGCTCAGTCTTGAAGCAAACCATACCTCAATACCAGGGTCTTCTCTGTCGAGATCGGAGGAAAAGATCTGGAAAGGAAATGAGTGTAATATGAGGGCAGCAACAACTCACTTGATAAATGAATAGATAATTTTTTAACACTTGGAAAGACATGAATATATTTTAATTATTTCAAGTTATATATTTTTACAATGTGTCAAAGAGATAGAAGAATTCGCAAAATGTTCCCACTAACCGATCTTCCGACAACGAATTTATTTTCCGTTTCCTATTAAAACTATCAACAAGGATTAGACAAATCGTCATTTTCGACGCTCGACGCAACAAAATAAGGTATGAAAATACGATTAAAAATGTAGTGATTCGATGTATATTTCGCTCTTCAAGCCTCCTCTGTAGTCCGCCAAGTCAAAATATCAAATTGTTGACGCGAAAACCAATGAAACTGCGGACAAATTAAGAGGCTCACGGAGCGAAATAAATATATAATCACTTTATTTTAATTGTATCTTTATATCCGTAATTTTTTAAAATTCATTTGGGACGTAAAAAGACGATATGGCTAATTCTTGTCGATACTGGAAAACATTCTTGGCCTCAGTGACCAAAACTTCTCAGAAATATTAAAACTTTGGTTAACCGGCTTCTACAGGATCCACTGTCATTTATTTAAATAGGAAAGTGAAGGTGAAGGCAGCATCCCGATGGAAGTTCATTTGCACCGCTTCTTGGACCACCCAAATGTCATCAAACTGTACGACTTCTTTGAGCATGCGCAAGCGTATGTGATGGTGTTGGAAAGACCGATGTACCACAAGGATCTGTTTGACTATATCTCAGAAAAGAGACGCTTGGAGGAGAGTGAGGCCAAAAGTATTTTCCGCCAAGTTGTCGAGGCTGTAATCCACTGTGAATCCAAGGGTATCTTCCACCGTGATATTAAGGATGAGAATATCTTATTAGATACCATGACTGGTCAGGTTAAGCTCCTCGACTTTGGCTCTGGTACGGGGCTGGAGAATACGTTATACACTGATTATGAAGGTGAGCCTCATGGTGGCATAGCAGGTCAGGGAATTGCATGATAATGTCAGGATGAGCATGGTAACGAGGTGAATGTCACGCAGATGGTGTTACACAGCCTCATTGTCATCACCAGAGCCTCTGATCTGATCGGGTCTGCGCATGACCCGAGGCAAACTAATCTCTCACTTAGTCATGCGCAGAAGAGAAGAGCTCTGCGGTCGAGATTGAAACAGCTTTTGCTCTTGTCATACGGCTGTGCGCATATGTACACAGTACCGAACCGGTTGCGTTCTAGGCCCCAGAGCCCCCGCCTTTAACAAGACCAAAAGAAACGGAGCCGGGCTCTGAGGAGGAAAATGAGCAGGTAGCGGGTTTGTTCGTGGTTTTTTTCCTTTTTCTTTTACATAATTACCAAAGTTATGGATATTGAGGCATGCAGCTAAATTTCCAACGCCAAGGAAGCCGTGTTATAATGAAAGTAACCAGAAGGGTAAGTCCAAGCCGAGATTTCTATGGTTTGTCGGGCCGTTTTGAAATTTCTTCAGCTCTTATATCCCTCATCTTCCATGGTCCTTTTTGCAGATACGTCGGTCATTTTGATTTCTATTGTTTCAAATAGCTATTATGGGATGCCCAGGGGGCAAATACATATTAATTTGCCCCCTGAGCATCCCATGATGTCTTTCGGAACAATAGAAATCAAAATGGCCGCCGTATCTGCAAATAGGTCTATTGGAGTTGACAATCAAAGAAAGTTGTTTGATTTTAGCTCATTTCTTGCCTGTCAGAGCGGTTTTCAATTGCGTGTCGACCAATCAAAGCAGATGCAAATAACTGACAACCAGGGTATTTCTGGTGGGGGACAGCTTTGAATGCCCCGCCAGAAAGATCTGGTAGCGAGGCAGAAGTGCTATTCTTACCACGCCCCCCCACCCGATTCCCGTGTTCGTTCAAAATAAACTTCTGCTTGTCGATATTTCTTTCTCTAGGAACTCGAGCATATTGCCCGCCAGAGTGGTTCCGTTTTCCATCGGTATTATGCAAGACCAGCTACTGTGTGGTCACTGGGGATATTGCTGCATAATATGGTTATGGGCGATGTGCCATTTAGAAATGAAGTCGAGATCGTTCGAGCAGAGTTGAATTTCCCAGATGACGTTAGCAAAGGTAAGAATCGCGCCGGCTCGGACCAGACTCCCTCAGTGAGGAGAAGTGTGAATACGCCGTTACTCCGACTAAAAAGCCCTAATGATCAATTAAGACGCAACTGAGTTTGCGTACGTTGATCATGCTTGCGACTTATGTTTGCGTCTTAACTGTCGACCGGTTGGCTCAGTTACCTGACAATCGCACTACCGTGCGGGACGGGTCGCGGGTTCGAACACCGTCCAGAGCAACTTTAACTCCACTTCAGTCAGTATGAAAATCGCGTTTGCTTTATCGCTACCCGCAAACAGCACAAGGTCATCGAGACGAGTTGTCGTTACAAGGCATAATTATAGCTAAATTGAACATATGCGATAGTTCAGATCCCACGATACTAGTAAGGTGGGTAGCTTGGATTGCTAAGGAACGAGTTGCTTAAGACAAAAGTGAATTCATTAGGCTAACAAGGAGAACTAACTATAGATAGTTTAGTTTTCGCAGTCCGCAGGTTCGACTCCTGTTAGGGGACACTCGGACACTCGGACTATTTAACAATTAGACCCTTCGCCCGCAATGGCTGCGGGCCAATAGCCCATTCGGCTTCGCCTGATGGGCTATTGACCCGTGGCCCTTGAGGGCGAAGGGTCTAATTGTTTTAGTATCACCCAACTAGTCGGACAGAAAAAGGCAATAACAAAGTTAGCAAATGCAAGTTGAAGAAATATTTATTGGGAATAAAACGAAAGAAAGCGTCACGCTTTTCGCTACTCGAGGACTATTACTAATTGTCGTCAAGTAGCGTAGCCAATGAAAATGCGCAATTTTCATTAGTCCACTAGTTGGGTGATACTAATTCCAAGTATGCTCGAGTCACCACACTGATAAACAAATCTCTTCGCTTTACAGTATAAGTGCAAGTCAAGAATACTGATTGGTTCTTTTCTTCAAGCACGGGCAATGATGATAACCGCATCATTGAAATTAAAAAACAATTCTACATGAGGGCAATAGGTTATTCCACTTCAATAAAATACTCTCTTCCCCTACAGCCCCAAACTCGTGAAAATTACATAACAAGTCCTCCACATTTCAGATTTGCAAGATATTCTGCGTTGTCTCTTAGCGAAGCACCCATCTTATAGACCGACCTTAGAGGAAGTCATTCAACATTCCTGGCTCCAACACCGTCGGTACAAAGTGCGCCTCGCCACTGACAGAAGAGCTTGTCAAAGCGCTCCTATTCCGGGGGACATCCCTGGGGACATTCCTAAAGGGAATCACGAGCGATGCTTTCAACGAGGAAATTCACTTCTTTGATACTGGAAAGCCTTGGAGATGATTACCTCGAATTCAATCGTGCTTGTCAGCACAGGTTTACAGAACATAGAACTGTATACGTAAAACTCTTGTTAAAGGTATTAGAAGGAGAAATAATGACCTTTCCCTGGCCACACCCAGTGGTACCCCCGTGGGGAGCAACACACAAAATGGATCTGCGTTTGTCATGGTACAAATGGAGGCAGGACTCAAGCCAGCAGTGTGGTGTACTCTCTGTGTGTCACAGCGAATAATGCCCAGTTTCATAGTGTAGTATCCCTGCTACATACAAATTTGAAATATACGGACACTACCATTAAAGTGAACGGCATGCGAACATTTTGTCGTATCGATCTCTGAAAGACGGGTTCAAGAGATTAGAAGTGAAAGGCAAAGAGTGCCATGATGTAATTCATTTTCCCACCAGAAGCTGCACATCACCATAAGCACCTGTTCGGACACGTTTTGCCTTTTTTGCGATACACGAGCGAAAACTGTTCAGATTCACTGTCATTTCGAGCATAGCTTTGTTTTCTCACGATTCTTCTTGGTCAGTCAAGAACTCGTGATTTGGACAAGAAAAGAACATCAATGTATATTAAAGCCAAATTGTCAGGGATACTACTCTATGAAAATTTACATTATTACGAGGCGTCCAAGGACTTTGGGACGTGTGAGTGCGGGAAAAGTCGCGAAGGCAAGGGGTCGGGGAAAACGAGAGACGTCTGCTCCATTCTCCTCGTATTTTAGCCGCTACCTCCAGTGCTCCATCCGCCTGCTGCACACGTTACCATAATCATGAATAGGCACCTTCAGTTATCTCGCTTTCCTGATAACAATTCATTGGTGCATCAACACAGACATTATCAAAGTCAGCCTGGCAGCAGCCTGGCCGAGCATGCGTACAGGTGAAGAAAGAAAGTAGTGAAAACGAACTTGCCGCAACGAGTTGATCACTGAGTATCATAGAATCTTTCTTGCGGACTGAAATGACCAATGAAAACAAAAGCAAAGTTGTAAGATAATTCGCCCAGACGCTTAATAAAATATTGTCAATAAATAAAATAGTTAAATTATTCAACGTTTTTACTTTTTGCCTAAGGTTTCTTGAAGCACGTTGTTGCCTATAATGGAGAAAGACGTAGTAGGTCGTCGAATCCCCATGTTCTGCATAAGTCTGTGACTTCAATTTTTTTCTTGGCTAGCAGATAGGGCACAAGCTTGGAGTGGTAGACCCTTTGCACAGAGATATCCCGAAAAAAATAGCTGTAGCCAGGGAATTCCCGAAAATCCATTTACGATACTGCCATCCGCTTGTTTAGATAAGCTGGTCTTTTAACAACAGTGAATCGTCTATTCTCTGTTTCTACTTCAAAAACCGCTCGTCCTTAGCCCTCATTGTACGACGTGAACAAGCTACAATAATCGAGAATTCTTCAAATAGTGCAAAGTCGTATTTCGTTCCCGTAGCCGTCGTCGTTTCTTTAGGGAGTTTAAGCAACGACCACTGCTTCGAAAACGCCACAAAGCAAGAATCTGATTGGCTAAAAAAGGGAAAATAATCGTGCTGCAAGTGCAGCACCAATTTCCGTGCATTTCTTTGTCGTTCTCCACATAACAACAACGTGAAATCACCAAATTTTAGGTTTCGACGACAACACGATGGAATAATCCCGAAATACTTAAGATAGCGCTCAGTCGTATCTTGAAGAGACGTTTACGTTTTCGTTGCCGTTGTCTCAGTCCGTGCTTAAACTTCCTTTTAACTCCCTTTTAACTTTCCACCGAGGGAACTGTGACACCCGAAAAGGCCCCTAAAAGTTTCGGGGCCTTCGAGCAACGGGCCCCGGGATGCATACACCAAATAAGGGCGACGAACCCCAGCTCTCGCGTCACAGTGCATACTTTGATCAAAAAGCAGGTGAGTGTAGCCTGAAGAGTTGCTATGGCTGATCTTTCGAAAACTTGCGCATAAGTCATCTTCCAACTCAGTGAGACAGTCCAGTCGATCGAACAGTACTCTGGTCTGTAAGCTGATTGGTCAGCAGAAAAATGCTGTTATGGCGTTCTCATTCAGGTAATCTGTGCTGTTATGGCTGTGAATACTGCAAACAGTGATTGACAAGTTTCAGTCCGTCATGAGAATCAAGTTTAGGGTTGGCTTACTTTCTGGTCTCTTCTTTAATATTAATAGGGACCTTTAGATCAGAGTACGACGAGTACTAGTTTTCCGTACTGAGGAGGCGCATAAGGTTTGGATACCGACATTTTTCGAAGTGCGGTGCTCAGAACGAAAAAATGTTTACAAGTCTTATATAAACGGAAAGTCGTTACACTTAACCCCCTCACTTCCAAGATGTAACTCCTTGCTCAGTGACATCCATTTTTTCATGTCAGCTAGGAGAATTTGGTACTACATAAAGACAATAGGGACCTTTAGATCGGAGGACGAGGGACGACTACGAGTTTTCTGTACCGAGCATGCACACATGGTTTGGAGGCCGACATTTTTCTAAACGTCCTTATTGAAGCAGTCGGTCTTATACTGTGCAGATAGATATACGTAGAGGTTGGCAACGGTTCAGAGAATTCTGTTTTCAGTTAGCGGGCCAGCTCTTCAGTACGAGTCTTTGGCAACAGCTTGAACTAAGAGTTAAGTCCTTGGAAGAGTACTAGTCAGCTGTGCTGTTCTTTAAATGGCGTTCAGCAACATAATCACACGTCACCATAAGTGCAACTCGTTTTTGTTCAGGCAGCGTTTTAAAGCACTACTGTGATAAAAAAAATTCAATTCTTTTTTTCCTTTGAATTCAAACACTAAGTGATTTCAAGTCTTAAGCCTCGATTTAAAAAAGACAACTGTTTATTTTTATCTGGAATTTTCCTGTGTTAATGGTCCGCCATTACTAACTTACAGTTCTTGAGAGAACTGGATAAAGAGAAAATGACGTCGAAGACTCACTAGTTTTGTTCAGAGAGCGTTTAAAGCACTACTGTGACAAAAAAAAAATCAATTCTTCTTTTCCTCTGGATTTCAAAACACCAAGTGACTCATTAAGCTCGATAAAAAAACACATCTATTTTAACTTGAATTGTCCTCAGTTTTAATGGCCCGCCATTACTAACTTAAAATTATTGAGAAATTTGGGTCAGGGAGAAAATGACGTCGAAGACTCAGCTGTTTAATATACAGCAAGGGAGTTTTGGGCGTTCGGACTTTTAAACTCGCGTTTTGCACATATCTAAGTGCATTAACATGCTGAAAATTAGAGGCAAGTGAGTAAATGACGTCACTTTCCCCTAGATCCCCCCTTTGATGTCCAATCGTTCAGTTTTGAATGTGATTAATGGCGGATCGTGCAATCCAAAACTTACCCTCAAAGTAAAAAAGCCTTTGAATAAAAATAAAAGCTTAAATTTTGCCAGTCAGGGCAAAGCAAACACGTTTTCAAAATCTGACGAACAAAGGAGGTGATTTTTAGACCATAGCAACACTTTAAGTTTACGCGGTTTTATCCTATACAGAGGCCTGGAATTCACAACATGAGCGAAATATTATAGGATGGGTCAATCAAAATCCTCTAGTACAACAAAAATTACAAAAACGAGTACGTCTTTTATTGAAAAGATATCACAGCATCTGCTGTATCTAACATCTAATTTCCGTATGCAAAAATAAGTATCTTAAACTTTACTGTTCAAATGAAAGGACGCAGAAAAAGGAACGTTAAAGGCTAAAAAATCATGGACATAAATAGTCGAACAAATAAATAAATGGTTTGAACGCGAACAACGGTCATGTGACCATGATGTCATCGTTTACATTTGTCTCCGCAAAAGGGAGTTAAGAAACGACGACAGCTACGGCAACGACGACGCCATAAAGCAGTAATATTATTGTGTTAAAGAAAAAAAACGATCGTGCTGCACGTGCTGCACGCATTTTGTAAGTTTCTATCCCGTACTCGTCAAAAACAACAACTTGAAATGTCCTATTTTAAGGTTTTGACGACAACGTGGGTAAACCGCAGTTAATCTTTCATTCTCTCTCTTTACTTCAAATCCGTCCGTACCAATCCATTTATAGGATCCTTAAGCTTCGCCCGTAATGTACAACATGAACAAAATGGAATAGTCGTGAAATACTTAAAATATAGCTCAATCTTATATTTCGAGTTGACGTTTTCGTCCGCGGTAGCAGTCGCCGTCGGTGGTTTCTAAATTCCCGAACAACATGAGAACTTGCTAAAAGCATGCATGGCGCTAAAATGACTTCAAAGGTTTGAAAAAAAAATTGTTACTTACCTCCGTCACAGAAGTGTCCCTTAGCAATTTCTCCGAACTCTAACATCACTAGTGTCCAAAATTACAGGCAATAAAAATCATAATGCGTCCCGTTGAGTTTACTCTTAAAGTAAATGGAAACAAACAACCAGGCCTAAAGCTAACTGAATCACTTCCAAATGAGCGGTCGGTGTTCAGACCACAAGGGGACACTTCGTGATGTTCACAAAAGGCGCGCTTTCACCATATCAGTTGTATTTCTGGAGTCGTTCATTCATCGAAATTTTGTAGCAACGTCACTCAAGAGACTAAGAAGAAGTGATTTTGGAAAACATTTAACTATAAAAACTGCGATAAAACATATCTAAACCTAAAAAAAATACTAAACACTTTGTTAAGAAACGACGACGTTTCAACGTTAGCTAAAAGTGATTATCAAATCAAGTAATTTGAAAATTGCAATCTATAAATACTAAAGAAAAATAGTAGATAAGAAGCCTGTATATTGAATGGGAACAATGAAATTAAACAAAACGTTCGGCACGTATGGGTCCGTGTGGATATATATTTAAAAACAAGGCTTGAGACTCTTAATGAGGAGCATTTCGTAGGCTAAGCAATCAAATTTGCCCTGGCACTTTTTTGAGACCTTAAATTGGTATTCTTTTCAAAGATCTTTACTAGCGTGAGCTTGCAAAAAATGTCGACTAATTGCGGAATTTTTGTGTTCAGCAATGCGTTGGTGAAGGTGTCGGGCTGTATACCCAAACTAATCTGCATCGCACAGATCACATTTAATGTAACAAACAACACATTGCACATTTAAAGACTGCCCGATATATCGAACCCCACATTTTCATAGATAGCTCGTTGTGCAATTCAGCGCTTATTTCTTGCTTATTAATGAACTTTTTAGAGCGAATTTCAATTGAGTGTCGTAAAACCAAAACCAAAGTAATTACTTTGGCCAATCAAAAAGGACGGAGACAATCCAGTAAACCAATCAAAACTCGAAGTAATTACACGAAGCCGACACAAAGCGCGGGAAAATGTGCACGCGCGAACCACGATTGGTTTTTGGTTTCACTTCTGATGGTTGAAAAAGTGGCGCGAGAAACTATGAACCAATCACTGAGTAAAGTGAAAGTAATTATGTAATTACTTTCGACACTCAATTGAAAACCACTATAAGAACAAGCTTATGTCAAAGAGGCAAGATATCCACGTCGCGATCATGCTCTATCATTCATCAGCTCCTCCGATTGCTCCAGACACCTCTTCCAGGACCGGCACTGCGGATTTTCGTCGTTCCCTTTTGCGGGAAGCCATCCGTTCCTTGATCTTCTTCTTGCGACTCTTGTCGTCAAGGACATGGGACGAACGTTCCGCATGTGCACTATCCGTTTCGTCCGAAGCTTCCGCTGAGCCGGCGCCCAGCAACTGGCCAGGAGTCAGCTGTAGATAATAAGGAAATTTATCAACACCGTCATTATTATCATTATTATTTATTCAGACCCTGCATAATTTTAAGTTAGCCAACAACGTCAAGCGGTCTATTATAGAAAAATTATAGTGAAAACATGAGTCCACCACCCGAAGGTGACGTCACAGAACAATAGGGAGTTTAATATGACGCGACGGCAACGAAAACGTCACAAATTTTGCATATTTAATGAGCAAAAACAATAGCTTTGCACGCTGTGCACGTGCGTTTTTCATTTTTGTGCATTTCTTTCACGTTTTCGGCAAATTTGCGACGTGAAATGACCAATTCTCAAGTTTTACGGAGAACGTGAACAAAAGGCAGCGAATTTGAATTTTCTGTCGTAGATTCAATACCGCACCTCCTACTTCAGTTCCTGGGGAGTTAAACTAGCTTTTAGAAGTTAGACAAGCCGACATAACGACGAAAAAGATTAATAAACCTGAACTTGCAATTTTAAATGACGTTTTCGTTACCGTCGCGTCCGCAGATCTTAAAGTCCCTTTTATTGCAGCAAAGAGAGCTGCACTTTGCCACAGCCGAGAACGAGAAAAAATCATTTGTCTTTGGGAGATTTGCCAAAAAGAGTTTGAGCGTAACTTTTCTAAGCAAACGAATACCAATACTTCGCATACGCTAATATCTTTCATATTAGGGGGTTTTCTGGACATTTTTGTGTGGTTAAGTCATACGTTAATAATAATGTCTTTTCGGAGCTAGTAAAGTGCTAGGTCCGATTTTCCGGGGCAAGTAATTTCAACTTTAGGACAGGAAACAAGTGAAAGTCTACTGGCCAAAGCAAGTGAAATTTAAACACATCCTCGGTGGAAAAATCTGCGACTTATTGTTTCTTTTATGTTGCTTCATCCGTGAATTTTACAGGTTTTTGCAAAGAGCCAAGTTTGTTAGAAGGTGTAAACTTGATAAACAATTATTCTGAGTGAAAACGTCTTGAAAGTTAAAACTACCAGAGGAGATAAACAATGTGTTAAAAGGATGGATTAATTAATAATCCAAACATTTAACTTGCCAATTACTACCGGCTTATTTGAATTTTTACTTTGACAAAACGAAAAAAATAAGCGCTTCCATGAGTTTCAAACTTCGACAAACACAATTGGGTGAAAGTATCTGTTTTGACCTTTTAACTCTCTCAGTTTAGTTTCATTTATCTTTATTTCATGAAACGGTCGCTTTCGTTGCTAAAATATCACGTTAAGTGTTTCAGCTTAATAAAACTATTCAAAATATAAGGTCTTAGGAGATATTATCATGCATTTTTCCATGACTTACCCCACGACGGAAACTCGGCGCTGTTCATTCTTGAATTTCTCTTCCATTTTTGCAGCAATGCGTTTCATTTTTCCTC
>NC_090889.1:19637014-19649514 GCF_036669925.1 Montipora capricornis
CAATATACTGTACTCAACTCACAGCCATTGTGGTGCTTCTTTTCCTCATGGGACGAGAGCCCATCAGAGCTGCAGCGAGGTTATCCATCCAACCTTCCTGGCGTGCCATGCGCTGATCAGACTTAACACGTGACAAGACGCTCTCGTCCTGGACAATCAAGAGAAAGAAAATGAAATCACCGAATTAAGGAATGCGGACTTTCTTTGAAAGTTACAAGGGCTCGGAAATTGCAAGTCCCGCTCTGATGGCTAAAGTTATCTTATGTCTGCGCATAACCCTAGGCTCTGGGAAACTCTATGTAGGAGAACATGCGCCGTGGGGTTCTTATAGCCAAAAATTGGCTATTTGAACCTTACTGTGCCTGCTCACTCCTCGTACTAACATGAATGCACCAATCAGACACGCTTTTTATTGTTCTCCAGGGAAACCAATGAGAAGACACTTGGTGTAAGGGTTCCTCAGAGCCCTCATGCGCAAAAGAGAAGAGCACTGGGGTCAAGATTGGATTTTTATTGGTAGTTTTCACGTGACGTCATCGCCGCCAAAAAGCCAGCCATTGGTCCTTTTTGTTTTTCCACTATCACTTGTCATCGCACCATTGTTATCTGTGTCTCTTACGGTTGGTTGCAAACCATCCATTCTCGGATACAGAAACACAAAGAAAGAAAAAAAAAAACAAAGCAAGAAAACAGACATGAAACAGTAAACTGAAGACACGAGCTAACGAAATATACAATATCTTGCCAAGGTTTTGCAATGACCTGAACACTCCTAACTTAACTGTTACTAAGATGAATTTTCTAGCAATACTGGAAGCTGATGCACTATGACTTACATCAACATCTTTATTACACTTGCCGAGTAAAATGACCAAAAAAACCTCAGGAAAGTTACTTCGAAAAAAAATGCAAATGACAGTAAATGTCAATGCTCGTAAAACGGGACAAAATGCGACGCCGCATTTGATAAAACGAACATTTCAACACGAACACGTGGTGCACGGGTGTTGCGCATGCATCACGAATCGCTCGAGCAGGCATCCTGCACATGCACGCTTGTTGCATCTGCACGCGTTGGATTTGGATTTGGATCACTCGATTTTCATTTTTCAACGCGGCAATTTCAATAAGCGCAAATAAATATTTTCGGCCGTAATGACTGATCGCAAGCCTTCTAGGGCAGAGGTCTTACCTTGTCAGCTAACACATTCGTCATAGCAGTGCTTTCAGTCGTCTGTTTTTCTTGTAAGTCGGCCATAAGAGCGACGGATATTTCATCCTGGAGTTTGTCCTCGTTCACGCCTTGTGTTAAGAGTTGAGCTCGCTTGTTCTCGATCTGTAGCACAAGAGCGTCTTGGAGAAACTTTAAGTGGTGCGCTCTGCTTTCTGCGATGCGAGCTGCATTAGCCTTCTTTTCTTCCTGTTAAAATCAGAAAACAACTGCTTTAGTTTAAATTTATTCGTTTCTCGACAACATACGACAACCGTTGAAAGAAATGGGCTCAATTTAACTAATACTTTCACAGAAAATATCCACCATGCCTTATATCAATGTTGTTTCCTACACAGCAGGGGAACAGGGAAGCAGTGTTGGCACAGTGTTGATAGCACTCGCCTCCCACCAATGTGGCCCGGGTTCCATTCCCGGATCCATACTGTTCATACTGACCGTATTCATAAATGGGGGCCAAGAAATTATTCGTTTGTCTTTATGCTAATCATCCTCAGTAGCCTCACTTTAGAGCAAAATTTCTTTTAAATTTTGTTCGTGCGAACGAGGCTAGTGAGGATGATTAGCATAAAGACAAAAGAATAATTACTTAGCCGCCATTTATATATGAATACGGTCTATGTGGGTTGAGTTTGTTAGTTCTCTACTCTACTCCGAGAGGTTTCTCTCTGGGTACCTCCGGTGTCAAAAGAAAGTTCTATTATTATTATTATTATTATTATTATTATTATTATTATTATTATTATTATTATTATTGTTGCTTTGATGAACCAAACGATGTTTTTGAAGTTCATATTTAATCAAGACATGTTTCGGATGGAACATCATCCATCGTCAGTTGTACAATGAGGAATAAAGTGAAGTTGTGCAATAAGTAGTGTAACAAAGTGAGATATAACATGAATAATTAAGGATGAAGGAGAGAACAGAAAACAAACCAAACTATTTAAGCTAAGAAACAAGAATATTATTATTATATATTATTATTATCATTATTATTATTATTATTATTATATTATCATTATTATTACTACATTGTACTCAATTTCTTGTAGCTGATTGGCTATAAATCTCCAATCAAATGTAAAAATCACGCTATGTATTTTTGTCAAGGACACCAAGGTTGATTATCACTTTTAAAAAAATTCCTAGTTTTTCAAGAACAATACTTTTCTCGATTGATTCTCTAAAACAATCATTCGATTAACTTTTGTCGTACGAATAGAAATGTTGCGTAAATGATGTTACATTGCACTAAAGCTCTCTTTTATTTGGGGGTCAGCTCTAAGCTATCAAGGGGCTCTTGGTAAAAGCTGAGAAAACATTGAAATACCCAGTGGAAGTAGCAGACTTTAACTCTTTACACAATGGAGCTGTGCTAAATAAAATTAAAAACGGGTCTGGCTTTTTAGGCCTCTTTGCAACTGTCCAAGTTGCTCTCATAACTGAGAGTATTTGTTGCTTAGAAAAAGCGATTGTCACATTACAACTGACCTCTGTTTGTAAGTCATTAGGTACAGCTTGCATAGCATCTCTGACTGCATCCATCCTCCAAGCCTTTCTCTGATCAGCGATTTCATCGATTCGGTTTTGTCGATCCGATGCGTTTAAGTATCGCGCAGCCGCTAAAGCCTGTTGATCGTTTTCGGCTTTTGTCAGAAGATCCGTCAAGGCCTGCGGGGATAACAGAGGAGGAAGAGGAAGAAATACATCGTTAAGTGTAACATTCGCTGTAATAGGGACTTCAAGTTAAAGTGTAAGATCTATACCACGACCACGTCGACGAAAACGCCACCTTAAAAATATAATTTTGCACTATCGCAAGTCTTTCGCGATTATCACATCTCGGTCACGTTGTACAATGTGCGTGAAGTGTCCTAAAAATGAATTGGTACGCGCGCTTTCAGAGCAAAAAGAAAGAATGAATGGTTCACATTTGAATGCCTAAAATTGGTTATTTCACGTTGTTAAGAAGAGTACCGTAAAAGTTTGTGCTAAAACACTTCTATTTCCTCTTTTAACCAATGAGATTACTTTTTTAAATAAAATAATTAGGATAGTACGCGCACTCTCATTGGTCAATAGCTGTGTTTAGATGAGAGTATGGAAATACGGCTGTGACATCACACGAATTTTGATTGGTTATGTATTGTCAGACGCGCGTTTTGATTGGTTGGTAGGAAATACAAGAATGTGTCAAGAAAATCTGTTTCAATCAAGAAGTAAAAAAAAAGCATTTTACTTCATTTGTTGAATTATCTTTGAGATATATATTTTATAAAAGCAGTAGAAGACCATTTTCCGTGTTTCCATAGCCTCATCTAAACACTCGGGGGAGTTGGGAGAATTCTTGACAGTTATGCAAACCCTCGGCTGCGTCTCGGGTTTGCATAACTGTCTCGAATTCTCCCAACTCCCCTTCGTGGTTGCCGTGGCTGTCGTCGTTACTTAGGCCCCGTCCACACCTCTCCAGATATTTTTAAATCCGCAACTTTTCTTTCCGGATTCAAAAATATTTCCATCCACACGAAGCGTATTCCCTTCCACACGTATCTGAAACGTATCCGGATTCACTCTTGACTAGTACTCAGGACTCCTCAAGGAAACTCAGGTAACAGAGCATGCGCCATGAAGCCCTCGGCAGCCATCTAGAGTATTGATTTCACAGTAAGGACCTGGGCCCGGTTCCTCGAAAGCCGATTAACTTAATCCAGGATTAGCGTAAACTTTTGTTTCACGTTTTCAACTTTTTGGTGAAAGTTTCTTTTGCTTATTTTTGTTTTTCAAGATTGACGTCTTCTCATGTAAAGTTCTGCCGAAAATCTGCGTTGAACAGCATTTGGGAGTAGAGAAATAAACTGCTTGGTTAATTTTTAATCTTAGATTAGCGTTAATCGGCTTTTGAGGAACTGGGCCCAGGGCTCGATCTTGGCGGATTTGGCGTTCACAATGTTCCGGATTCAAAAATATCCACTCTGGAGAGCGTATTCAAAAAGTTGCGATTTGGCCAGCGAATTCGCCGGATACGTGTGGATGGAAGGCATATCCGGAAAGGAAAAAGTTGCGGATTAAAAAATATCAGCCTTGGCGAAACGAACCTCCTGCTCTGAAGTGTGCTTTCTCTCAAGTTCAGTCAAGATGGCTTCCTGAAATAGTGCCAGTCCGCCTTGCTCCATATCAAGCGCGTTTCGTTTGTCGGCTTCGCTATCCTCAGCCTGTTCTCTCAGCAGTTTTTCTTCCAGTTCTTTCTGCGCATTTTCTTCTGATTTTCCTTTCATCGCGGCACGCCGTGCCTTCATCGCTGCAATTCGATCCCGAGCAAGCTGCTCCTGTCGGGCTCGATCCTTTTCGTAACTGTAAAGACAACCACACGATGTTAAGCCACGCGAGATCCTCGCGCGAGGCAATTATAGCGTGAAGTCTTTAAGAGGGTTGCACTCAATAGCCAAAGGCTAATAAACATGTGGTCCTCAATTACACCAGACTACATTACGGGGAACACCGTGACCTGCCCTTATTGACAAATCGGTGGGATATTTAACGTCCCACAGAGTTTGTGAACAAGGGTTGAGAGACAAAACTTGAAAGTCTGACTATTTGCGGATGTAATTACAAAGGCAGTACTTTCTCCTCAGCTGTTTAAAGACGATAAATATAGTTCTAAACAGAGTTAACTGAATAGAGTGTAATGTGAAGTGCTCCATAGGAGCTTTTCAGGGCCAATGAAACACAACAACGAAACGACAGAACAGAACAACAACGTACAACAACAACAACTATTAAGAATCCCAACTGGCCGGAGGCAAACCAGTTGGCTATTTACAAGTGCAGCTGGGAAGTTGAACCAGGGACTACCAGGAACAAATTCAACAAGACGCCTCCAAAGGCGTATCCGTGGAATGCGCAAACAGTTGACACAAATTGTCCACTTACAGTGAACTTCAAGTACAGGTAAACATCGGAAAATGGCGAGAGATTACCAGAAAGATACATCTGTAATATAACTTGAAGTTGTCTGTTGTAAAAACTCATTATTAATGTTACTAAATTTGCAAATGCAAACAAGGAAGCCCTAGTAGCGGGTTCTCGGGATACGGGATCTTTCATTTATTTATTTTTTGGAATGAGACTTTATTTAAATCCTACAGTTTTACTTCCTTCCTTAACTACGTTCATCCAACAATTACAAGATCAGCCTTAAATCTTCCGAAAAACTTATTACAGATCACAGTTCAACAACTTATCATACTGGTCCAGTTGTTCAAAAGCCGATTAATGCTAATCTCAGGTTAAAAATGAACAAACGAGTTTTATTCTCTACTCCCAAATGCTGTTCAAGGCTGATATTCCGTGAAACTTTACATTAGAAGAAGTCAATAAGCAAAGGAACTTTCACCAAAAAGTTGAAAACATGAAACAAAAGTTTACGCTAATCCTGGATTAAGGTAATCGGCTTTCGAACAACCGGGCCATGTATTCGAATTCCGGTTCCGTAATCCTGGTTTAGTTTCTTGCAAACTGTTTAAATCTGCCGTGGCGAAGACAAGAAGACAACATGTGAACTCCATTTCTCAGAATGCTCAAAAATGTAAAATTCCGTAATTGCGAGTTCTATAGTCCAGTCCAAAGTTCTAATTTTACAATTCCATAATCTTGATTTCAGTATTAGAGTAACTTGGTACCAAACGTTTCACAATAACTTGAAATCTCGTCAAGGAAAAAGCTTAAATCCAGTAGTCCAGTTTCGGTTGAAATCGCCAAAACTCTTTCTGTTATCGATTCAAAACTCAGCAAAAGCTACAAGTAGTAAATAGTTCTCACAAACTACAAAGGTTCGTCATGAACCTCGAGCTGAACAAAAAACTATCGAACACGAAAACAAAAAACCCTAGTGATCACTTCTCGAGAAAACACTGTCTAGTTACTGCACTACCACACGTACGCAATGCGCTCCTACTTTAAAAAATATCCCGTATCTCCTCAGTCCCCCCACCCCCCCACCCCAGCCAAAAATCCCATATCTCCGCTATTTTTTTACCTAAGTTTTCCCGTGTCCTGATCGCTTTTCGGCCTTTTGGCTAAGATTAGTTTCTCGGCCAATGGCTACGGTCAAGTACCCATGTACTAACCTACGGTACTTTTGTCAGTGCCGTAAGGGGCAAGCACAGAACAGTTTCGGTTGTTTAAGAAAAACAACCGACACTGTTCTAGCTCAGAGTACACGCTTAAGCTTGTGGTGAAAAAGAAGTTGTAAATGATCAACTTGTCAGCCTTGAAGTTAAATGTTTCTCGATTTGCTTTTATTTTCTTCAATCGTTCTGCGTTAAGTACTTTACTGAACCACATGTCTTCTCAGGGGGTATCTAGCAAAGATATCTACCATGACAGTCATGACACTGTAATGATTTACGATACCAAAACAATATCGTGTACCACAGTTGTTAGTTACGTGTCGATCAGACCGAATCTTCATCATCCTCCTTGGTAAACCACGGGCATTACCCCACCCTCTGTGCTTCTGACAGCTTTCCAAAACCAATTTGCATTGAAGTTAATCCCTAGGGTTCCGGCGGGGTTAGTAACAGGATGGGAGACGTCAAAAGATGCAACTTGCCGTCAGGAACGTACGACCAAAAATTCTATTTTAATGCCCAAAAATGCGAACTAAGCAAAGTACAGATTTTGTTAGCCTGCCTTACATGTATGCAAAACAAATATTGACGCAAAAGTAAATAAACAATGATATGTAGTTTTTAAGGAGAGCAGAAGGAACTTTCGATCGAGAATAAGACAATTTGCGAGATGAAGACATCATAAATTTTGTGCCACGAATATAATACAAGTTACCATCAGCGAAAAACATTTCGGGAGATTTTTGTTACGTTCAATCTGAGTTCAATTTTTCTATCGTACTTTTGGTCGTACAAGTAAAATCACAAAATCGAAAGTGACATCGATTTTAGCGGCCGCCTGTGATCAAGTTACCTTGCGTGTTTAATACTGACAACTCCGGAAACAAAGGATGCATCTGTGACAAAATGACGGCAAGACACCGGGTTTTTGTTAGTTTACTTTTTTTCTTTCAAGTGTTATAAAGTTCGACAAGGTCTATGTGCGAATTTAACATAAAGATCACAATCGTTGATGCTAGTCCAAGTGTCAGCTGAAGTTAAGCTCCTCCGAATGAGGTTAGTATTTGGATGGGGGACCGCTGCGAAGTCCCCGTGACGGCGGTAGCTAATTCGTTTTTTTTAAACTTGATTTCATTTTTTATCTTGTTTGGCCGTTGAAAGCTATTTTCTTATTTTCTTTCTACCTCAAAACGGCGAACAAACTGGTTCCCAAGAAATATTGGAGTACGTATTCGTTCTATGCAAAATGCTTCTAATGAAGTATTCGTTCTATGCAAAATAATAATGTTCACAGTGGAACACACAAGTACGAAGCAAGATCTAGAAATAACATAGAAAATTCTCCTTACCTTTAAAGCTTGCCTTTCTCAAAGAAAAAGCATCTATCCACTTTATCGAATAGTTAAATACTGAAACAATCATAGCGGGCGGAAAGATTCTATTATAAATCTTTGCTTTCACCAACTTGACGGAAGTGTGTCCCGGTGGCCGAGTGGTCTAACGCGCTAGCAGAGAAGAACGTGATGGCTTGGGAAGTATAGGCGTTCTCCACGGGGCAGGGAAGTTTGGAAATACCGGAGGGAATATAAGTCAGTCCACCCGATCGGAACTTAATTCAATATCCGTGGGGTATGCACATTTGTGACTACCAACAAAAAAAAGAATTCAGCCCGGTTTTAAGACGTGGATGCCTTCGGCATTCCACGTAACGAGTGGTCAGAGCGGGTCTTGAACCCAGGATCTCCGGATCTCAAGGCAAGCGCCCCAACCACTGGGCCACACTGTCTCCTCTGTGACACCAGTCGTGGCTGAGGAGCTTTTGCTAAATGAAATAGGCCACAAACCTGGAGGCCTCATCTAGTTTGCCTTCCTGCCTCAGTTTTCGTTCCTGCAACTTTAGTTTCAATAGTTTGTTGCTTGGCCAATTAGCGTCCCAGCGCTAGAACGACTAGACACTTAAATAAAGTTCCTTTCCTTCCTTTCCTTTTTTGGGTCGTGTCCTACCTCATTGAATGGGCTTCAGGGGTGGCCAAAAGAACAATAGAACGAACAAAGGTAACAATGGGTTTAGCAGAGAAAACAATAGGAAGTACGACACTATAAAGCCAATAAAATGTTGCGTTCAACAAGAGGTACGACCCTACCCCCTTTTTTCCTATGTTTTATCTTTTTCTAAAAAAACAAAAGCTGGCATACTTTGCTTCTCTAGCCGCTCGTTCTTGTTTGGCCATTCCAAGCAATAAGGCTGCGGTATCAAAGTTGTTTTCTTGTTTCAGTCGTCTCTGCTCTCGCCTTAGTTTTGCAAGTTCAAGCTGGCGTTTTTTCTCACTGTTGAACCGCGCATCTTGGTCGCGAAGACCGCGCAAGAGCGCCTCTTTCTCTTCTTCAAACTGAGACTAAAACGAGAAGAAAGTCCTCAATTACAAGGTAGTCAACGGAATAAAAGGTAAAGGTGAAGTCACTGTTTACGAGCCAGAAGGCCCATTAGGCCGACGCTTATCTCCGGTTTCCGTAGCATGAAGGGACTCGGAGTATTTCTACTCCCCCCTGGATGGGATGCTAGTCCATCGCAGGGTCACCCCCGGCAATTTCGCCGGTACCCATTTATACACCACAATGTCCCCGAACAGGACCCGAACCCGGATCGCTCGATCCCGAGTCGAGCACTCTAACCATGAGGCCACCGCGCCTCCCAGTCAACGGAATATAAGTCAGCAATTCAAAAGACGACAGTGAAATTTTGCTCTCTGCTTCCTTCTTCAAACTGGTTTTCGGCAAGTATAGCGTGCTGTAAGAACATGTCAAGAGTCCCAACTAAAAAGTCGGTGAGAAGGGAGAAGTTGGTTGCTGGGACGAGCAGGGGTTTGTTCGCTAGCATACCTGTAAATCATTCAACAGTGTCTTGGTAGTGACTTCCTCTGTATCCGTCACAGTCTCCTCGATCAAGTGATTTAAAACTTGTTCATCTACCGCATCCACTCCTTCGGCTTCCACCTTCTCTAAAGCGGTCATCTCCTCCACGCTCACTTCCCCGCCTTCCTGTTTCAGTTTCCGGAGTTTCTCAAGTCGTTCTTGTAAGCGCTGCTTCTGCTGCGCCTTGGATTCGCCCATTAGAGCTCGCAAAGCTGCGTCATGCTTCATTCCTTCGCCAAGAAGCCTGAAATATGTTCATTAAATTTAGTTCGTCCTTACATAAGAACCTGTTTTAAGCCAAATTACAAACCACAAATTCATAAACAAAAGAAAAAATAGCGTAACATTAAAGAGTTTAATTTGTTTTTGTAAACAGTGACTTTCGTAATTGAGGTTGAATTGACTGTGTTCGAGCTCAATCATTTAAAAAATTTGAAACACCGTGTGTTTCTAAAACACGGTTAGCAGAAAAAACCAAGAGGAAAAAGAACCAAAGAATCTTGTCAAATCCATACATTACCTTTAAAAGTTTTTTTTTCCTGCATGTTTCATTCAGATTATGCTAAGGTTAACTTTTACAACCAGCAACGAGTACTTAAAAACACATTTGAGAAGATACCAAGCAGTACATTGGTGCTTGAGAGTTACCAGGCACGTGTCTTGGCACGTGTAAGACACGTACCTGGCTCGTGAAAAAATTCAACGCCCAAAGTAACCAATGCTTTTCATGTGAACACCCTCACGGGCACGTATCATAGTGGTAGGACTGTAAGGGATGTGTAACACCACAAAATGTACAATACAATACATACAATACATACTTAATTGACCGCTCCCCATAGGGGCTTTTCAGGGCCAATGAAACACAACAACGAAACGACAGAACAGAACAACAACAACAACAACAACAACAACTAGTAAGAATCCCAACTGGCCGGAGGCAAACCAGTTGGCTATTTACAAGTGCAGCTGGGAAGTTGAACCAGGGACTACCAGGATCAAATTCAACGAGTGGTCAGAGCGGGTCTTGAACCCGGGATCTTCGGATCTCAAGGCAAGCGCCCTAACCACTGGACCACACTGTCTCCTCTGTGACACTAGTCGTGGCTGAGGAGCTTTTGCTAAATGAAATAGGTCACAAACCTGGAGGCCTCATCTAGTTTGCCTTCCTGCCTCAGTTTTCGTTCCTGCAACTTTAGTTTCAATAGTTTGGCCTGTCTCTCCCTCTCCGACAATGCTGCCCACTCGGCAGCTCCCATCTGCTTCATCAGGGCTTCACTCATCAGTTTATCCTTTAGTGCGTCATATTTCTGCTCCAGGGCTTCTACCAGTTCTTCCTCAGCCGACTCTTCACCACTAGCGCGAGCCTGGGCTCTTTTCAGTCCCAGGACGCACGCGGCGAGGTTGTCGTACCAGCGCTCTTGACAAGCCATTGTGTGAACACTTTGAAGTTGCTTCAGTGTCATGGGATTCTAAAACAAAGAAGCATGCTCAAAATATATAACCAACCACTCCCTAGATGGATTCCGTGTCTATTAATAATTACTCTATTAATAATTTAGTCGCGTTGTTCAAATTTTTCACATCGGTTAATTATAGTGTATTCACATTGTTTAATTATTTCTATTAAAAATTAACAATTCCTCAAAAGCCAACCTACGATTTCATTTTAATTTCTTGATTAAGTTGATTTGATCTCTCTACAGTGTCCACAAATAGTGCCTCAGCTCCAAAAACAGTTGTCACTTAAAATAAAGTTCAAGTCCAAGCTAACGATTTAAGCAAAAAGCTTTAGCATCCAATATTGGTTCTAGGGGCTGAATATCGTCAAAAATACTTAGAAGTCTTTGCTTACCTACTGTTCACAAACGTGAAGTGACTTATAACGCTGTTTGGGAATTTTATTAGCGGCGCGTGTTATTTATTATTTACTATTATTATTATTGTTATTTTCACTTTTTAAACAATTTATTATTGCTAACATAGTTAACAAAGCTTACGCTTATACTACCCACTTTTAAGAACTAACGCTAATTACGAATTTACATTACATTCACAGCCAGCTAGATCTAATTACAGGTATGGTTGATAACATAGACCCATAATAATTTGTACGGATACATTTATATATCTGTATAACTAACTGCAGACAGCACTGTTTGGCCTTCTGGGCCTCAACAGTGCAGAGCTGCTGCCTAAATTGGAGTTTAAGCTTAAAAAGCCACCCCAAATGTCCCACACATGTGGTACATCTAAGTCATGCCAGAGTGCTCAAACTAGCGAGTTAGTGAGCATGCGCAACTGCTAGCGGCAATGACTGATCCTAGCAGAATGCTCAATTTGGACATGAAAACAAAATCTTTATAATGCCACAGAGCTAGATCAGTATATGTATATATAATAATATTATATACCTGCTACTTAGCCGCTGAGAAATATATTTAAGACAGCATGTTTTCCCATTTTTTGTGATGAACTTCTTATTCTTGTTTTATTAATTATACAATCAACAGCAGGAAGTAACGGAACTTTAAATTATATAATAATTTCGTGACGTTCCTGAAGCTTTTGACCATGATCAGATCTTCTGAGTGGATACCATTTCCAGTCAGAATATCCAGCAAATGAATTTACCAACTACAAACACACAGCTTAGCCAGGTTACCTTAACAGCAAGATCCCTTATAAGGTATTCTGCCTCTTGATCCTGGCTTTGCTGGAGAGCAGCCAGTAGTGACACTTCGGGTTCATTCGCTTCCAGATCCCTTCCCTCTTGGGCAGCTTCCCGAGCTATTTCCTCACGACTCAAGGCAAGTTTTAGGCTGACGCCTTCTCGTAGTATTGTCTCTTGTTCATCAACAGTTTGCGACATTTCCTCGGGTCCAGACTCTCGCCATTGTTTCCTGAGTTCCTGGAAAGCAACGGTAGATGACATTTTTGCTCGAAAGTGAGCCGACTTCAAGTAAGTGTCAACATTGTACTTGACACTGCATTTGAAATTAGTATTAGTAAAGTACGTTCCATCTCTAGTAAAACAGTATTTTTCATTGTACTGAGGTATTTATCATATAACCTGTCGGGATTTGGTAGCAACAATTAGGAAGGGAGAAGTGATCCTCGCAGTGCATATGACAACACACTTATTGACTTAGTTAGGTTTGACCAGGCAAAGGTGCTGCGCTCGGTCGGTACTCCATAACCGCGAGCAAAATATTCCCCGTCCC
>NC_090889.1:19654514-19672014 GCF_036669925.1 Montipora capricornis
CATTCAGCGGCAATCGATCATTGCCAGCATAGGCAAAGCCAAGTCAAGCATACATGTTAAATCCAGCCTCTTGAATTGTCTTTCAAACTAAAACAAAACACGAAGGTTGAGCTATTTTACTATGTCATTTTGGGCATGTGCCATAACGTCACACAGTCACCAAGGAAACAAATTCATAGTAAAGGCACAGATACCTTATCCTGCATCTCGTTCACCAGTTTCTCGCTCTCTTGATCTTGTTCTTGCTGCAGATCCGCCATCAGAGAAACAATGACGTCATCTTTCTGGACGGCTCCATCTTGAGATATCTCCAAATACTTCTGTCGGTTAACAACCTTGTAAACCGCAGCTTCCAATAGTAGATGGCTGCGAGCGTCTTTGTCTGCTACGAGATTGAAAAAAAAGTGGTCAAACAGTTTGCAATCAATGTCATAAATGGCTTCGCAATTGTCTCCGTTTAGTTTTTCGTTTGGTTCAATGATTGGCGAAAAATTATTTCCGTGATGTGATCAGCAACCATCTTTTTTGAGCAAAAAAGAAAATATTTTCACAAGAATAGAGTAAACCAGTTTGGGACCTGTTCTCTTTCCAGTCCCACCGACGGTTGTTCGCACATGCACACCAAGACGCGAAACACTTCTTTATAGGGGATCATCAACATGACCACCGTGAAGGTGAAATGACAACGAAGTATTCTTGCGCCGCAAACACAATGGTTCTTCAGACAAAGTCTCGACCTCTTTACGTGGTCAGGCCAAAGAATCTCTAAGGAATATTAATGGACTAAGCATACTACCTGAATAATAATGACTTCTGATGATGTATGTTGTAACATACGAAACTTTAATTTTATTAAAAGTTATGCATTTCAAATGTTTGTAACCGCTGTTTGCGTTTTATTCCTATTTATACCTGGATCGAGTCTGGCAATTTTGGTGTTCATCTTTTGCAGCCAGATCTCTCGCTGTTGTTGAGTCATCGTTGATGCACTTTCAGCTAACTCCGGTTGTTCTTGCTGCAGAAATTCCAGAAATGCCTAAAAAACAACGCAACGAAACATAGGGTTGGCTCAGTTGGTTGAGAATCGGACAGCCTCGGTTGAGACTCGAACTGGCTCACGGGTTCGACGCCTGGCCGGTCGTATTTCGTGTGACATAAATCGTCTTACATCTTGAAAAGGAAAACGTCCAAAGTCATGAAACTCTGGAGTTGTTTTGTCTTCTTCAATCGGCGTCAAAATTGTTCAGACACTATTATCCATTGGCATCTATCCAAGCTCGGCGCGAAAATACTTACCTCCCCCTCACCCACGGGACAATGGTGTGTTATTTTCTACGAACCTTGTGAACAGCGGTACAACAATAATTAGGGAGGAGGGGAGGGGTATCCCGGAAAATTACTTTTGGACTACTTTCCTTTGAAAACAATGAAAGTGCCGTTGCCAGTGTGCTCTTTTGCCAAACTGTCTGAACTAATTTTGTCGCCAATTGTTGGTCTTCAAAACATGTTCAAAGTTCACTTTTTCAGAATGAGCGGATCTCAGTTAAACGAACAGCTTTACGGGCCCGAAAAATTTTGGGGGGATTTTCAAAAACGGGCCCTTGAACTGAGAGTCTAAAAAAACCAGGGGAGACAGAACGGCGTCTATAAATACACCAAACAAGAAAACAAACAAACTCAGACCTTGTAACCATCTCCAATATGCAGTGGCCAACTCGAAAGCCTCAGTTCCTTTGGCCACTGTGCACCTTTTTTTTAATTTTTTACAAAAAAATATCTATTTCTTTCTCAATTTCCTTGTTGTAATATATACCTGTGTAACTCCTATAATCACTCGACGTGTGCAATGAATAAAGATTCATTCATTCATTCATTCATTGACTCTGCTGACACTCACACACTCCCTCACTCACTCTTTAATTAATTAATTCATTCATTCATTCATTCATTCATTCCAGCAAATAGGTCTTTGCTTCAATTTCAAGAACCTACTGGAACTGAATGGCTTAATTACAGGCAAGAGATTCTTCAAACCTGTCGTTCATCTTGATGTTTGTGTTCCAGCGCCTTCACCGCAGCCTCTTGCAACACACTTACGTCACCATCAGTCACCAGCTTATCCTCGGCCTCTGCTTCCTTGGCCTTTCTGCGGCTGCGCAACTGGGCAAGTCGTTCACGCGCGAGTTGTTCCTGTCTTAGACGGTCTTGACGACGTCTTAGAGAAAGAGAAGAACAAAAAATTAGTACCAAACTCCTTAGCCCTTTGACTTCCTAGAGTGATCGGTATGTAACTTCTCTTCACAATCTCAATGAAATATTTGGACAGGTATTGAGAATTAAGATTATTATCAGCCTAACCCTAAATTCTCATAACTACCCAAGAAAGAGCTCTATGGTACTAGTTGGGAGAATAAACATTTGTTTACCGGTTGTCCTGGAATCAACGCTTTGTAAAAAGCCAACTGGTTGGCTCCTGCCAGTTGCGGGTTCTTAATTATGTTTCCGTTAAGTTTGAATTGTTTCTTTCAGATTATTAAAAGTAGGCTGCATGTGAACTAGCTTGACAGCTAAGTGCACTTCCTCTAGAAACAAAGCAATTTTTTGAGCGTTCTAGTGTGGAGGAACAGTGAAAACACTTGAAAAAATGGTTTTTAGAAAGAAAGTAAACAACTGGAATTCCTTAAAAATACCTTTAGCTAAGTCTTGAAGGAAAAAAAAAAAGACTAATAAATTCTAAAACCAGCATAAATTACCTTTCCTCGACAGCAGCCTTCTGTTTTTCAGCGAGTCCCAGCACCAACGCCGCCGTAGTAAATTTGTCTTCTTGTTTTGCTCTGAGTCTTTCTCGTTTCAGCCTTGCCAACTCTGCTTGTCTTTGCCTCTCGTTCATGAATTGTTCATCCTGTCCTTGTAATCTACTCATCAGAGCATCTTTTTCTTCCTCGTACCTAACACGGAGGCGACAGAGGTTTTTCTCAAACGGTTAACAGATTTGATAGGTGGAGGGAAGCAGTTGGGTGGAGTACGTAAGCGCGCATGTCACACAATTGCAGCTACACGTTGTTATACCAGCAATGTGGGGGAACGAGGAGGGTCGGACCCTAGGGGAATCTGCAAACATTTGATTCCAGCATCGAATTCCGTGCTTAACTTGCTCACTTATTACGACGAGTATCCTTAAAAGAAATAACCATTTTACCTTTTGTCCAGATCCTCCAGAATGGCTTTTACGTCAGTAACTTGTTCTGCTTGTGCCTCGCCATCTTCTATGTCCTCTTCATCTTCATCATCTGCAGGCAGGCCCTGAGCCAGGCGTTCTCTCCTTCTTGCTAAACGCTCTTTTAACTTTTCCTCGTATCTGCGGCAGATCAAGTTCAACTCATTTTATTTTGCACTATTTGCATTTTTTACAATTTAAAAGAGGAGTAGGTGGGAAAGGATTTAAAAAATAAACTTTAAAAGGTTTCTTATTTAACAGTGTAATGTGGCCGAAGAAGTAAAATCTTCAAGTCGGCCACTATAGCGATATTTCTGGTGACGTCACCCACTGGTATTCAATATGCTAACCAGAACCTAATTGGCTATTGAAACAATGACCTCTTTTGTTCCGTGGTTGGCAAATTTGAATATCAAAAGCAACGTGACGTCAATGTTTGCAAACAAGAAATGTCGCTATACCTCATTGACTGAATGAGGCAAGCATTATAATCAAGGTCTTCTCAAAGACAGTAGAGAAAGCCGGATAGCGTGAGCAACAAAACCTCATACATTTGTCTACAAAATTCAAGTATGGCGATAAGACAAATACCATATTTACTTGTAGTTACCGGAACCGCCAAAAGCCAGGACGGAATTTCCGTTTTGCCAAAAATCAAAGAACCTTGTTTAACTTTGGCTCTTTTCTCCCCTGTTATCTACAGGTGTAAAGCAACTTCTCAACAGAGAGAGAGAGAGAGAGAGAGACAAGTGAAAATAAGCGAATTTTCATGCTTTTAGGACAAACAGTAGCTGTTTCACCTAAGTTCGATGCTATACGTTTTGCCACTGCACCAACACCGCTCTTTGGAGAACACAAACCTGGCCTTGTTTTCGCCCATAAGCTTCCTCAAATTCGCATCCATCTCAAACCCTTCTCCGAGCAGCCTATGAAGTTCATCCATTTGTCCTTCTTTCCGCATGCGCCTCTCTTCTAACTTAAGCTTGACCAATCTCTTTTGACGTTCTTGCTCCGACAAAGTCGCCCATTCAGCGTCCCCTGAAAATTCGAAAGTTACATCTCAAGTACGTTTCGCCACAAATTAGGACAAAATCGTCCACGAGAAAAAAAACGGTCTTAAGGACTGGAACAAATTGAGCAGGGCTGGAGTTACAACACGGACTGAGCCGCCATGTCGATTTTGCATTACCTAGTTGCTTTTTAAGTGCTTCCAACAAGAGTTTGTCTTTAAGAGCATCGTATTTCTTATCCAAAGCGTTAATCAGGTCCTGATCAGATCCAGTTCCATCGTATTCTAACAAAACAGTCGCCACATTCTCAACGACGCCATCCTGACGCTCTTGTTCCTGCTTTAGTTTCAAGGCAGCAAGCTCTGCTTGGTTCTGTGATAGAGAAAACAAACGCATTAACCACCCAGCGGAGGGATCAGACGATGGCGATGGATGACGTCACAGAATTCAAGATGGCAGCGCCCTAGGGAAAAGGAGAGCCTGGATGTGGACAAGATGGCGACATGGGACGACCATGGTTTACTCTCAGTTGCAAGCCCACTTTTGAAATGATATCCAACACGGGTCGTCCCTTTAAGTCTAAGCATTTGCTACCTATTTCTAGCAACGAGCTAAAGGTAAGAGGTTGGCGTTATTTTTTTTGGTGAGGTTAAATGCAGCGAAAAGATAGAAACGATCAATATGCATTACTTTCATTTGGTAAATGCAGCTGTTTACTTTAATTGGAAACATGAATTTAGGAGACACTTTGTGACATAAATTGACTGTATTCCCAGACGCGAGTGACGTGAAGTTCGGGATAAGAGCAAGGCCAATCACATCACGTATTTGGACAAGTCGTCATTTGAAAAACAAAAACAAACGACCGCAATGACTTTTGGGCGAAGGTGCGCCTTTAATTTTGGAAAAATTGTTTTTCTATATGACCAAAAAATGATTAATACCGGAAATTTCGGGAAAGGAATAGAAGGGAATGGAGATTATAAGTTCTTGCAATTTTAGATACCCCTTGACCTAAGAATGTTGTGTTTGATCAAAAACATTTCTTTCGCTTCTCATTGTTGCCAAGCGCATATGAGTATGTCCATACACTGCAGTACAGTGCAGTGCAGTGCAGTATGGTATGGTATGGTACGGTATGATATGGTATGGTATGGTATGGTATGGTATGGTATGGTATGGTATGGTATGGTATGGTATGGTATGGTATGGTATGGTATGGTATGATATGGTATGGTATGGTATGGTATGGTATGGTATGGTATGGTATGATATGATATGGTATGGTATGGTACATGAATGGTTTAGTGTGGTATGGTACAGTACGGTGGGGTACAGTACAGTCTAGTCAAGAGTTATCAATGGTGCATACCATAGCACGTCCATATATTATCATTGAGGCAAACAATAGACCTAATCGGCTAACTCAATGTTGTACCCAATTAAAATCTCCCGAGATAAAGATTTTTTGTGTATTGTATTTGCATGATAATGTAGCATTCATATTTAAATGATATGGAAATACCTGAAACAAAACGTTTTATTCCCAAAGGGTTTGAATTGGGTACAACATTGAGTTAGCCGATTAGGTCTATTGTTAGGTTATATCCTAGGAAGAAGTAATAAACATTAAACTACATCGCAGTCAATCTTGGGTCTCCGCACAATATGTCTGTTAATTCTGACTTCCATCATAATAGGAGACAACTCCTCGGGAAAAGCTGTTTTTTGTAACTAACCTTTTCTTGTAACTGGTTTAGAACTTGTTCACTTTCTTTGTCCTGCTCTTCTTGTAAGTCAGCCATCATAGACACCGTGACAGCCTCATCATCTACATCGCTTCCTTTCTGATTGGTCAGCCTGTGCCGCTGAACTTCAAACTTATATGCAGCCGCCATGTCCAAGATATCGATGTGAAAACCTTGATCCGCTAAAAACAACAGAAGGGCTCACTGTGATTTGGGAACCTTATAAGGCAATTTTGTCTTTCGCAACAACAGAAAGAAGATGTTGAATTATTAAGCTACATTAATGACCAAGCTCTCCTAGGTAACTTAGCTACAACTGTAAAATGGTCTATTGTAGAAAACACGCATGCTCACATCAGGCCGCAAAAGTCAATATGGTGTAGTTTATCTGAACGAGAGAGACTGACTGGTTCTTAGTTCCTCGCAATCAAATTTCGCGAACCTTTTTTTGGCGCAATGTTGGAACCGTTTAAACGGCCTCCGCACAGCTTTGTTTTTGCGTCCAACATTCGCCCAACATCCGTTCAACTTTTGCCTTTGCTTAGGCTTGCTTGACACTGTGCATGGCCCAGCGAAAACACCCACGTTTTCCTTGGCCCTCCCTTATAGGCAGCGTTTGTAAGAACGCGGTTTCACATCGACACCGTTTCAGTGTTTACACGGAAAGAAAAATCACGGCAGAAAATCAAAGTCAATCTAAAGAAAAACACGACACTCCTGAGTTTTACAGACATGTTTCGGCAGTTGCCTCTGCCATCTTCAGTGTGAAATGAACAATAAATTCCAGTGAAATACAAATACTAGAGTCGTGATGGTAGAAGCGAGCCCTGTACTACGTGCCTAATTCACCATTTGAATCGAACAATGGAAATTTCGCGCCAAACTAGTAACCGTATTCAAATCGATGCGGTTTCGCCGTTTACACGACAGATGAAACCGTATCGTTTTCAAAACGCCCCACTTTTGACAGCGTTTTCAAATCGACCCGGTTTCGCGAACAGTCTTGATCGGTGTCGTGTAAACAGAAGGCGTACCCGAATCGAAAGATATGCGGTTACAAATGAAACCGCATCCGCGTTAAGGGCGCCTTAGGCCCTAATACTGAATTAAAGCTCTGGAACACACGAAAAACGTGTCTCCAAATTACGACTTTATGAGAAAATGAAATTTACCTTTGACCCCAAAGTCCAGTTCTTCTCGTTTTGTCTTTAACTCGCTGAGTCGTTTCATTCTATCATCTTCGCTAACGGCTCTTGCCTCTTCTCTCATGCCTTTACTGCTGTCATCTTGTAACAAACTCATCAGGAATTCTTGCTCTGCCCGATGTTTCTTCTCCAGCGCCTTAAGAACAGCATCCTGCCAGCCTTGAATATCCTCTGCACACAAAAAGGTAAAAAAAAAATGGTTGCCGATTACTGGTCGCAATTAGGAGAGAGCTCCGTGCCTTTTCACGAGCCCATCACGGTTAATGCTAAAATGGATAGACGAGAAGGATATTGGACATCTCGTGACTATTACACGATTTAGGTGATGCAGGGATAGTGCAGGGATGGCGCAGTGGTGAGAGCACTCGCCTCCCACCAATGTGGCCTGGGTTCGATTCCCAGACTCGGCGTCTTATGTGGGTTGAATTTGTTAGCTCTCTACTCTGCACCGAAAGGTTTTTCTCCGGGTACTCCGGTTTTCCCCTCTCCTCAAAAACCAACATTTGATTTGATTTGCGTTAACTTGTTGGTTTCAATTTTCAGTGTCCCCGATTAGCGCTCTACAGCGCTAGAAGATTAGACACTTAAATGAAGTTCCTTTCCTTTCCTTTACTGAGAGAGAAGGTCACCAATGTAATAGTCTCGTGCACCGTATTTAAGTCTAAGCACCCATTTCGAATGGCGCTGATCCACAGTATTTAAGTCCAAACAGGTTAGTTTTCAATATTGGTGAAGGGTATCTATTTATATATTACGAAAAAATCGCATTTGTTTAGCCGCTTGTTTCGATTGTGCAGTGTTTATCAATAGGCTTTTTGCAACTAACGATCACATGGTACAAAATCCGCCATGCTGGAGGGCAAGCTCATTATTATTCCCCCACTGGGACATTAAAACAAAGGCAAGTCAAGGTTGACTGGTTCAGATCTCTTTGTTTTAATGTCCCAGTGGGAGAATAATAATGAGCTTGCTCTCCAGCATGGCGGATTTTGTACCATGTGATCGTTAGTTGCAAAAGGCCTATTATTCATAAGTCGCTTATGGTCCACGTTCAACCTTCACGCACTTCATTTTCTTCAAACTTCTTTAGACTTGCTTTTTCAAGTTAAATTGACGAGAAACTTTCTAAATATAGAGTTAACTTTATGTAACTGAAGTGAAAAAGGGAACGCCCTTCTCGTCTATCCCAAGTAATGCTTACCGCACATTACATTTACGTACGTATCGATTCATAAATTGAACGGTAAAGCGTACGATCGGCGTCAAAATTGTTGAGACACTCTTATCCTTTTGGGTCCATTTCGAGCTAGGCGCGAACATCCCCCCTCCTCCTCACCCCCTGGAAAATGTTGTGTTACTCTCTGTTTCCTACGACCCTATACAACAGCGGCACAACATTGATTGGGGGGGGGGGGGGGACTGAGGGGGAAGGGGTTCCCGCCAAAGTACCTTTTTGACTATTTATCTTTGAAAACACTAAAAGTGTCGTTACCAGTGTCCTCTGTTGGCAAAGTGTATCAACTAATTTTGTCGCCGATTGGTCGGTCAACGTTTCGTTTTGCAGAAAATGTCCCTGAATTCTTCTGATTGGGTGGGGCGTTTATTCGAGGGCGGCGTTTATTGGTAACTTTCCTTCCACCTGCGGCGTTTATTCGAGTAAATACGGTATGTAACATTCTCTTTACGTTAGTTCAGTCCATACCTTTATCAGGTTCTAGTTCATCATCTTCCTCTTCCGCTTCCGGTTTCCCTCTTCTTTTTCGCCTGGCTAATCTCTCCCGCGCTAACTGCTCTTGCCGCTCACGATCGCGGCGCAACCTGGTAGACAAGCCAAACGAGCATTTTTCTAATCCTATCACTTGTTCCTTGTGCATGGGGAATTGTAAAACTCTATCACAATTCTATCAAGCTCAAGCCTAGCCATTTGTTTTCAAAATACCCAGGCCTAGTTCCCAAATGGCCTTGTTGCAAAGTTGGTGATCTAATCCAGAAGTCGTGGCTTCGATTCCCACCCTGGGACCTGGTTCTCGCAAGTCCCAAAAACGTCTTGGGCCCGAAAAAACATTTGTGAAACTGCGATCTGCTCTTTTTGAAAAACGAAACAAAAGGCCAAGCAAATTGATTGTGCATTCTGATGGAGAAGTAACTCTCGCAAATATCTTGACAATCTAAGCAATTGTCTCTTATAGACACCTGAAACTTTAGGTTGCTTCAACGGAATTCGAACCCATGACTTCTGCGATGCCGGTACGATGCTCTACCAACTGAGCTATGAAGCCACACAGTTGGGAGCGGGCCAATTTATTGGGACTGCATCCACCACAACCTACAGTTCAAATCGATCACATTTTGTGTTTGGTGGAACTCTGGGATATCTCACGTGATAACGTGACCACCGAGAGGATGCCGCAATGGACATTTGAAAGTAAGTCGTGTCCTGCCTTCATATCCTTAAGTTGGCTTGGCATTGAGATGAAATCACTGTGCAAACCTACTGCTGTCGTGATTCTAAATAGACAATATTACATGATCATACACTTGTGGAAAGATCATGGCCTAGTGGTTAGCGCCCCGGACTCCCGATCTCAGGGTCGCTGGTTCGAGGCCTAGCGCTTTCGTCGTGTTGTTTCCTTGGACAAAAAGCTTTACTCCACGATGTCTTTCTCCACCCAGGTGTATAAATGGGTACTAGAAACACTTACTTCTGGGGGGTAACCCTGCGATGGACTAGCATCCCATCCAGGGGGAAGTAACCATACTCCCAGTCGCTTCATGCTACGGGACCCGGGATGCGCTCCGGCCCCGTGGGCCACTTGGCCTGGGAACGACTTTACCTCTCAGACTTAAAAATCCCAAACTCGGCAAAATTTTCAGAAATTATCACACAGTAACCCTACAGGGGTACCCTGTTTACTTTTTTTGCATCATTAGTAGAAGGCTATTGTTTTCTAATCAGCCAACCAAGAATAAAGTACTGTATATTGAAAGTGCATTACGCAATGAGCCCTCTCTGAAAATTTGAACCTGATATACTAGATTATCTCTGAGCAACGATGCTTTGAAAATTCGGAATTTTACAAAAGAATGGAGGATGAGATCATGGGCACCCTTGTCAACCAAGAATTTATCAGTTTTTGACGGCTAATACATGGCTCGTTATCAAAGCTAAAAGGATTAAAACTGGAGATTTAACGGAGTTTAACAAGTTCTTTTTTGAGCAAAAACGTGTTAGCGAATCTATTTAGCGAAATGTGACCGTGCAAAGTGCCTCACCTTTCCTCTAGATTTTGCCTGTTTCTTTCTGCCAAGCCTAGCACCAGAGCAGCTTCATCAAAGTTGGCTTCGCGTTCGGCCTGTCTTTTCTCGCGTCTCAGACGAGCAAGCTCCGCCTGGCGTCGTTTTTCCGCTGCCATGCGATCTTGCTCCTCCTGTAATCTTCGAAGCAAAGCGTCTTTCTCCTCGTCATACCTGTTTTGCAGGTCTTGCAGAATGTTCCCAGTGCTTGCAGTTTGCTCCTCGTTCAGCAGTCGCATTGTTTCTTCATCTTCCTCGTCTGGATCGAGTCCCTCTTCCAATCGTTTCTGGCGTCGTTCCAAACGTTCCTTTAGTCTCTCTAAATAACGCTGGCGATTCTCACCCAACAATGCCTTAAAGGATAATAAAAGGAATGTCGAATTTATGTCGTGTTCTATTAGGATCAACCGTTTCAACCCCAACCGATATCGGTTGAAGCTGTTGAGGTTTCCCAATAGAGCACTTTTCCAACCGTTTTCGGTTGAAACGCGGTAACTCCTGGGAATAGTTATTACCAGACTTCTCAGCGTTGAAAAGTTGAGTCCTGCAAGCAACACGGCAGTAGCCCGCGGCCGACTTGAAATGGCCCGCGTAAACGACAGCGGTTCCTGCCAGTGGTTTTTCAACCGTTTCAACCTAGTTTGATGCCGGTTGAAAAAGTTGATCAACCAAACCAACCGAAAACGGTTTTTTTTTCAATAGAACACGAAAAACCCAACCAAACCAACTAACTAAAAACGGTTGATCCCAATAGAACACAACCTTAGAGTTACACCTCTGCATCCGCAACAACGACAGCAACCTGGAAAAAATAAACTTTTAGGATCATCGTGGCAAACTCTAAATTTTAATCAAAAGACCTAATCCATTAAAACTTATACAAAATTCAAGTAATTTTCAGGTACTTTGAAGGCTTTCAAAATCTTTTCAAGGACTACTCTTAAGTCTTTCAACACTGTTTTTTCCCTACCCTATATTTCCTAAAGAAGAATCCACTCGTCGAGCCCTTCTTTCTGACGGGGAAAGTTACACGAATCATTTCAGCATGTTTCGAACCCTTACGAACCACTTTGCGCTCAAAAGAGATAATTAACATGTACCAATCTCAGTTTGAGAAGTTCTTTGTGTGTCGTAAAACCAGCAAGCTTCAAAATAATCACCTTGACCAAATAGAACAGACTGACAATAAAGTGAGCCAATCACAACACAAAGCCAATACATCCACGGAGCTGACGCCCAGCGCGGGAAAAGATGTGCGGGCAAGGCAAAAAGCGCGGGAAAAGGTTCGCGCAAGCTACAATTGGTTATGCTTGTGCCTCTGATTGGTTGAATGATTTTTCAGGCGGGTAACTATCCGTAGTAGTGCAAAACCAAACCAATCGTAAAATTACTCTCGACATTCAGACTACAACCGCTATGACAGAAGTCGCCGTTGTATGGGGAGTTTTCACTCGTTCGCGAGAGAAATTTCGTATCTCCGCACGGCCTTGTAATATCCTCTGTATTCGCTATTGTATGCTCACATGTTGCACACGCAGCACAATTATTTTTCCTCTTTTAACAAATACCATTCTCGATTTCTGACGTCTTTGCTCCCGCAGCTGTCGTCGTTTCTTCAACTCCCTACTGATATAAGGGACGGCAACGAGAACGTCACAAATTTGCATATTTAGTGTGCAAAAACAATAGCTTTGCACGCCCTGCACGTGCGTTTTTCACTTTTGTCTATTTCTTTGCCGTCGTCTGCAAAACAACAACGTGCAATAGCCAAATTTAAGGTTTTATAAAGGACGTCAGATACATTTTCATTCAGTTAAGCGCCGTTCCGACCAGCGTCATTCTTGAGGAACTACCACACCCTTGTCCTATTAAAAAGGTTGAAATAGTCACGAAGTGATCACAATAACGTGAATTCATAATTTGAGATGACGTTCTCATTGCCGTGATCGTTGCTTAAATTCTCTATTGATCAATAGGGAGCTTAAGCAACGACAACGGCGACGGCAACGAGAACGTCATCTCAAAATATAAATTTGCGTTATTTTAATCGCTTCGTGACTATTTCAACGTTTTTAATATGTCAAGGGTGTGGTAATTCCTCAAAGATCACACCAGTCGGAACGGCACTCCATTTTAGGAGAGAAAATGAAAATTTATCCTCAAGTGCTGACGTTCTTCATAAAACCCAAAAACTTGGCTATTTCACGTTGTTATTTTGCTGACGACGGCAACGAAATGGACAAAAGTGAAAAACGCACGTGCAGGGCGTGCAAAGCTATTGTTTTTAGCCACTAAATATAGAAAATCGTGACGTTCTCGTTGACGTCGCCGTTGTCGTTGCTTAAGCTCCCAAATACCTGCAACGCCTCGGCGTTCTTGAGTCCCTCTCCAAGCAGAGCGGCAGCATCATCAAATCTTCCCTGTTGTCTCAATCGCCTCTCTTGCAGTTTGAGTTTAGCCATTCGAGCTTGCCGCTCTTGTTCCGATAGCCTGGCCCATTCTGCAGTACCGACTTGTTTTTCCAGTGCTTCCAGAAGAAGCTTGTCCCTGAGTGCATCGTATTTATCTTCCAGAGCTTTCAGAAGTTCGTCTTCTTGTGCAACGTTGTCTTCGGTGCCCAGAAGCACGGCAGATATTCCATCTAGTAATTCCTCCTGCCAAGCCGTGTGTTCTTGTTGTCGAAGACGGGAGAGCTCTTGGATATCCTAAAGAATTCAAAGAAAAAGTTAAGAGAATACCTTCCCATTAAAAAACTACAGGTGAAAATAAGATATGAATTGGAGCCTGACGCGAACATCGTGTCTGGCCAACGAAACGGATATTCGATATCGTCGGTTCATTAAAAGTGCGGGAAACGCAAGCGAAAAAGTTAAAAAAGAATTTGCTTCGGCCCCTGGTTGGCTGCGGTAAGATTCTAGATTTTTAAGCAGATCACATTACAAAGAATTCGAATTATTTCGGTAACGCAAAACTGGACATAATGACTTCCATGCATTATTTCTATGGCCATGCAGGCTATTGAGTTCTTAATTAAGGGAAGCGCTTTGTTTGATGGGTTCAAATTGTCGGTGATGTATCGACTCTCGCTCTAGTACGTGTACCAGACATTAGCTTTGTTTTCATGTTCTTGTTAATGATCCTTTGTCTCTGTTGCCGCTTTTAAAGGTGTTATTACCAAGTCTCTGCCGGTGTCATGGGCCACAGTTCTGTTGTGATACGGCCACTCGTCGTATGAGAGAAAACAATTTGCTTATCATTGTACCTTGCCATGAAGCCCAAGTAACATTTGACTCTCAATTTCTTGTGCATGTTGTAAGTCGGCCATTATATCTGCTGCCACCTCAATGTCATCTGGCGAGGTCCCTCGAAACATTCTCAGATCTGAGCGTCTTTCCTCAAAAACCAAACCAGCAGCTTCCTGAAGAATTGCATGGTGTCGCTCCTTGCTGACAAGACGCTCGGTCGAGCTTTGCTCTCGCCAACCTTGGTGCTGAGTTCGGAGAACCAAAAGTTGGTTGGACCGCTCATCTGAAATAGTAACCGCAAAGAGGCGCCTTATCTTTCCTGCATGATTCAATCTCAGTCATCGAACAATAAGCACTTAATGACTGGCCCCAAGGGAAACAGTGAGTTTTGTTTCCCCGAGACCCTCAATGTTCCCCGAGGCGAAGCCGAGGGAAACTTTGAGGTCAAGGGGAAACAAAACTCACTGTTTCCCGAGGGGTCAGTCATTAAGTGTTTTGTTATACCTTCCAACTCAAAATAGAATACACAGATAAAAATTATTTGCTTGACGTCGGCTGGCGTACAGATTTGCCGCCGTTTCAAAGGTGCACGACCTGATCACGTGTGAGTCGAACGTTCAAGTTGTTGTTGCCCTAGGGCGTCATGAAGTTTTGTTCGCTCTAGGGCGTCACGAAGTTTTGATCAATGACACGTGACACGTTCTCCTCCAATCAGAAAACGTATTTGAGTTGGGAGGTATAACAATTAACAATTATTCACTAAGCCTAAGAAGAACAATAGACCATTTTACAGTTGTGTGCTTCGTTACCTGGCCTTTAAATGAAAGTGAGGCTGGTGTTGACCTTGTTATCATACAGACCTCCCTCCTTTTCTTATGTTAATGATGTGTTTGTGTAAGAACTTACATAAGAAAAGCAGTGAGGTCTGTATCATAACAGGGTCAACACCAGCCTCACTTTCATTTAAAGGCCAGGTAACTAAGAACACAACAGTAAAGAGCTTAATTACATAGATGATTGTTTTATGCATTTTCGTTTAAACAATTAATTTCTTCATCTGTCACCTCGAGCAAACGGCTTGCTACCATTTTGAAAAAAAAAACCGCTTTGGTGATCATTGCGTAATAGTCACGTCAAGGGCAACCAATCAGCGCCGAGAATTTTCATTAATCACCTATGTAATTTTACTAAACCTGCATATTGAAATTCATGGTACTTTGCATAAACTACACAATGTGTCACAAGATGTCTTCTTTAGCTTAAGAAATTCAAGTGTTGCACTTTGGTCAAGGTTCTGGTTGAGGTCATGGTTAAAGGGTCACTTTGCGACGCCTACACCATGAAACGTGAATCTCAGATTATGCAGCTGTATTGGACAACCCTCCGAACAATAACGGTCAAATGCATGTGCGTAGGGGCTGGGAGACGGAAAAAGGGCACGTGTAAAGGGGGGATGGGAATGGGGGGCGCGGAGAGGGAGGGGCTTGGGGCTATAGGTCCCCCACTTTTTCTTATGGAGTCATTTTCGGTTTGATCAGAGACTTAGCAATTTACACTACTCGTACACACACCAAGACCTAGCCCCCCTCCCCCAACTTTCCGTGTCCCCTGGGGAGGTGCTGTAAAAGGGGTTGGGAGGAGTGGTGGGTGAACAAATTGTAGCCAATTACAATTGTAGCCATTTCCGAATTCATTTCATTCTCGTTGCTTAGCAACGGGCGAACGGACAACTGAGAATGAAATAGGGTCAAATATGATATGGAATCTGTGACCTCCGTAAAATCGGTAGGATTCTCTTCTCTAACCATTTAGTTACTGGAACACCTAGAGTATCGTGACGTCTATTTGCGATCCTGGTCAAACGTTGTTGCACCAAAAAAAGCGTTCGTAAAAAGCTTGTGCTTTCTTTTTTCTAAAAACTTATATAACGAACTACTTTGCTTGTCCCTTCCTCCAAAGCGATGTTGAAACAAACTGCATCTTTTCTGAATGTTCTCCCGGATTCCCATCAACATTGAAGAGGGGGAGGAGGGACTATATTATAGATGGTCTTAACACATGATCATTTTAGCTCATGTGTGCCAAGACTTTTGCTCAGGATTGTAGGTTCTTGGACAAAGTGACCCACAGGGCAGTACGCTTGACAATGCAATGTGATTCCATGTGATAACACAACTGTTAGTGGTATATGAACCACCACTCATGTACTTCAGTAGATTTTCTTCACTTGTGCATTGGAAAAAATGACCCAAACGTTTCTTTCATTTGAAAAAAATAAACCATTTTACTCAATAAAATACGCATTATTTCATAAAAGTGGAAGGGTGGAAATCAAAAATCAAAGCATAACGGTAGGAGAAGAAGAGATTCCCCCCCCTTCTTCCCCCGCTAACACCTCTTGGCAGTCTACTGCAATCTCGGTATCTCACTTAATTTTCTCTCGAGGAAACTACGTTATTTCACCATTACCTGTTGATAATTTCTTTGCAGCACTGCGAGCCTGAGAGCTTTCTCTTCCCTGCAGCAAGTAAATTAGTAATTCTCGTTCCATTGCGTGGTTCCGCTCCAGTGCTCGAACTACATCCTCAAAGACGTCAACCAAGCCAGCTTTTCCGGCAGCGATGAATTTCAAATCTTGCCCTTTCCAATCTCGCGGAAGTTTTCTACCTTTTCTATGTAGTAGACGCTCCCTCCCTAACTTTTCCTGCCGTTGACGATCCGCCTTTGGTCTACAAAATGACGTCATATATTAAGGAACTATTTCAAGGGATCAGCCGCTAAGTTTTCATATGTCGGGGAAATCCCAGACGATCGGGGATTTCGCAGTATCCCGAAAGTCCCAGATTTTGCCAAGTATCGGAAAATCACCAGACGCTTGTCCCAGGTTCTCCCGATAGTGACTTTCGCGGAAAGTGGAAAGTGCGCCAAAAACTGCAACTTGCAATTTAGAGGATTGGTAACGAGTTAAAGCCATCGCCGACGTCTCCGACAGTACAAATTTGAGTTTTTGATATGTCGGGAATGATCGCCGACGATCGCAAAAATCTGGGACACGTCGGGAAAATAGAAACGCTTCCTATTTTCCCGATTCGTCCCCGACCATCCCAGATTATCGGGGATGTCTACGATTTATGGCTTTCGTTTGTCGGCAAAATCTGGGACGGTCGGGAAACTGCGAAATTCCCGATCGTCTTGGACTTTCCCGACATATGAAAACTAGGCTTTACTGCGATTTTCGTTATTCTGCAGAATCTCATCTCAAGCGATAAGCGCCAAACTGTGTTTTGGCCGCCATCAATTAAATTTCCGAACACGTCGGGAAGATCGCGCGACTGCGCCAAAGTAAATTGGAGATTTTTGTTTTGTTCACAGCTCGAATAAGACATTTTCGAAATATGAATAATCAGCTTGATAGCGAGGCAGAGAGGACAAAAAACATAGAAACGAGTTGCAACGAATGTGAAAGATATTAACATATCAGGCCACTTTCCTTTGTCTTTGTCCTCTAAACCTCTCTTTCAAGCTGAATTTTAATATATCGAAATTGGCCTATTGGCCGAAGCGGAAATGCCATAATACTCTTTGTTTGACCAGCCACATTTTGAATAAGCATTGTTTTGTTTTCTCTTGAGACTATTTGTAAGTCCCAAGAATAACTGGAAACAGTGCTTATTCAAAATTTGGGAGAGCAAACAGAGAGTATTATGGTATTTTCCGACTCGGCCAATACCATTATTCTCTACTTTCTCAAATCCCATAATGCATCTCTTTCACCCCCCAA
>NC_090889.1:19682014-19704514 GCF_036669925.1 Montipora capricornis
TTATCAATAACTTATAGTAGAAGACCTCTCCCAATTTTTAACAATTTTTCTGTTTCGCGGGATCCAGGCGACATGCCAGCGCGTGACAACAATTAGACAATAGGATACTGTTGCCCGTGGCAACTATGTGTATTCATTCCAAAAGAGCTCTTAGGTTCCACAAAACTATCTGCAAACTTTGATTTGAAGGTTGCTTAAAGACCTAAAATCAGCCTTTCAAGATGGTTCGGGAGTTAAATATGGATACACAGCGGCAAAACTTCTGGAAAGAATCAATAAACAAAGAGGCCTTCGTTCGTTTATCGTGGCATGCACGATACTCGAAGGAGTTTGTCCGCGATGTGGCAGCTATGACAAGCAGAAAACCGCGCACAGAAGGGCTAAAAATCAACGCTTTGGAGTCGCTTAAGGAAGAAATGGAAGCTAAGGAAAAAAAAGAACAACAAAGTCGAAAGAAAGTCGAGGAAACAGCTAAGAAAAACCCAGAATCGCTCCTTGTTGAAATGCGACCCGTTTCGAGAGATACAAAGGAACTCCTTTATGACGGCTTCAGCGCCCTCGGTGGCGGCCGCTATGCTTATTTGCAGAAAAGAAATCAGAAAGATCCGGAAATAAAATACGAATACCCGATAACCAGTTCCTGGGAAATCGGATGGAAGCTCCAGGATTGTGTAAAGCAACAGAAATCACCGTCATTTGGACGAACACGGGTCATTCGAGATACCTTCTACCGTCCTGGAGGAATCCTTTATGTTGACAAATGAACTTGTACGGTTGGTGTTTTGGTTGAAGATGAGCCTTTAATACCACTTTTATTTACTTATGTTCCAAGATTTGCTTTTGTAATGAACTTAGTTTCTTCTTCAATTGGAAATTTTCTGTACCTGGAATAAAGCGCGAGAGATCAGATTAATGAGATTGATACGCTGATTAGATGATATTTATCTGCAGACTTGATGGCAAATAACTTTCACATAGATTTTTATGGCGAGTTTTCTTAATATATTTTTAAAATCAGGGTTCTAGTTTTCGTAAAGGTATTAAATGAAAGTGTGATGTAAATTACCGCAGACACGAAGGAATTCGAGGTATTTGTAAAATAAATCATTTTTTTTGTTTATTTTGAATCCTCATTATTGAATACAAAACACTCAAGATGACAGGAAATTGAGCAAGTTCCGAACTACTATTTTAATCCAAACTGTGTGCAATAAGTTTTATTATTAAAAGGCTTTAATTTACTTTTGGTTTCGATATTATGTACTGTAAATGCCTATAACAGGGATGCTGACAGGGTGTGGTATCCTTGGTGACGATTTTACTGAAGTTGAAATTTTGAAATTTTTTAAGTTCTCTGAAATAAACTTATATAATGGTAATAGGACTAAGTGGAGTCCAATTCAGTCTGTAATCATACAAGTGATTAACAAAATTGGATGACCGCAAAGCGGGAATCCGATTTGTTTAATCGTGAGTATGATTACAGACCGAATTGGACAACATGAGGTTCTGATACCAATTAATTATTAACCAATTTCCAAGAAAACAAATGCATTCCTTAATCACTGTCTAATGTTACAAATTTTCAAAATGTCGTCAAATTTTCGGAAAATCACCAGTTTGGTAGGGTAGGTGGTTGGTTGTTGCTATGGCTCAGTTGTGATAAATTCTGTGATTGGTGGAATAAGCTGAGTGCACTTAATGTGATTGGCTGATGTAACTGTCGGATTACAACCCTACTCAATAGCTGCGGTTACACTAGCCATTTTGCCCTTGGGTAAGTGGCTTTTTCCCATGGGGAAGCAATTTTTTATGTGTAACCGATCTGCCCAAAGGAAAATTTCCTGTGGGAAATTTCCATGGATACGTCAAAAAGAACAAAAGAATTGCCCATGACAGTGAAGTGACACTGAAGTCGACGTCTTTGTTGCCTTCTTAAAATGAAGCGATGAATCGCTGAACTTAATTGAGATGGACAGTTTAAGAGAAGCACCGATCGTGACAATTACCGAAAATAAGCCAAAGAAAAGTTTGTCGTTCAGATGTAGATCTTCAATGTTTACCTTTTTTTTTAGATGCTTAATTTTAATGTATTTTGTATTGTAATTAGTTTTTCAAAAACCATTTAGTGGGAAAACTAATAAATCTCATCTTGTCTTATCTTAAAGGTAAGTTTCCCACCAAAACAGGCCAACACTTACCTTCCCCTTGGGTAACTTACAAGTGTGTAACCGCAAATGGGGAGTCGATCATAACCCAGGGTAAACCCAACCCAAGCCATAACCCCAAGGTTCCCCATGGGCAAGAGGTCTAGTGTAACCGCACCTAATAATTAGTGAAAAATAAAGCAGTTAATGCACCAATCAAATTTGAGAAAACTGTAATGGCTATGATAGAGAAATCATGTCTATGGACCCAGAATATTACATTTGGGGAAGGGAGAGTGCATACAGGTCGAGCCACAGTCAAACCCTTTCACATGTACCCCGATAGGTTTTTCTTTGGAATAGACCATTTTACAGTTCTGTGCTCAGTTACCAGGCCTTTGAATAAAAGCGAGGCTGGAGTTGACCTTGTTATGATACAGACCTCCCTCCTTTTCGTATCATGATGTTTTTGTGTAAGAACTTGCATAAGAAAAGCATCTAGATTGACTATAATGGGGTTGCATTTTCCACAGAGTTCCCGACAGAGTTACTAGAATGGGGTCGCAAATAGGCCATTTTACAGTTGTTTGCTCAGCGACCTAGCCTATGAATGGCTGCGAGGCTGCCGGTGACCTTGCATTGATACAGCCCCCACTGCTTTTATCGTGCAAATTGTGTTGTTGTAATTCTAATTAGTCCGTATTAACATTACAAAAGCACGAAGGTTTGTATCAAAACAGGGTCACCGGCAGCCTCGCTTCCATTCTTAGGCCAGGTAACTTAGCTACAACTGTAAAATGGTCTATCGTCGGAATTTTGGAGGTAAGAAAATTCTGGCTAGTGGGATTTGCAAAATGGAAAGATTCGTGGTAAAAAAAAAGTTGTTTCAGAAAGAACTGAACCCCCTCTCTTTGGGGGGGGAGGGTTTCCTGACATCCCGACGACCCTGGAGGGGAACAAGGTTTCTCAGGATTGCTTGCAACTTCTTAAGTTGCTTTAATCTAACTGCAATGAACTTTTTAACTTTAATTCACATTGTATCTGGAGGTCGTGCTGTTCTTGGGTTGATGGGTTGACCCACTTAGTGGGTCTTAGTGGGTTTGACACTTTCCACTGAGAGGGGCCACAAAATTATTTCTTATTGTACTATTCCGAAAGAAAGACTATGTGTGGAGCAGCCATGTCGGAGGGCCACATCAATAAAAGCATCTTCCTTTGGGAAGTAAAATTCGTTAGTATCCAAATATTTAAAATTGTTTGGCCCTCGAGCTCGATCCAACACGGCCACTCCACACACAGAGCTCCTATTCTCGAACCCAGAGTTCTTCCCCTTTGCCGTTGTCACAGTGATATGGGCATCGCCGCGTTTTGGGTATCCCCGTACCCAAAACACTAGTGATATGGGCATCCCCTACTCATATTACTTATTCCCCGGTACCCTCCAAGGATCCATAACTAAACACATTTCCTGGGAAAATCGAAAAGCGTGTTTGGGATGGATGCCACAAAATTCCAGGACGTGAAAACCTGGTTTACCTTGCAGGCTTTACAAAGCAAAACAAAGCGATTTTGCGAAAATATGCGAAAAAGTTCGAGCACAACCCAGAATTATTTGCAAAGGCACGCTCTTGCTCGTTGAAAGTAAAGGACGCAATCAGTGTTTTGGGTATCCCCACTGGGGATGTCTATATCACTAGGGAATTTAAGATCTACAACTGCGACGGTCGACGAAAACGTCACCTCAAAATATAACTTGGCTCTATCATAAGTCTTTCGCGATTATTCAGTCTTGTTCACGTCCTACAATGTGGGAGAAGTATCCTAAGAATATATTGGTACGAGCGGTTTTAAAGTTAAAATAGAGAATGAAAGATTCTATGTTGCGTGCTTACATTGTCGTCAAAACTTCAAATTTAGTGATTTCAATTCATCTTCATGCAGAGGACCGCTAAGATACTTGCTAAAATCCGTGCTGCACGTGCAGCACGATTATTTATACTCTTTTAACCAATGACATTATTGTTTTGTGGCGTTGTCGTAGTCGTAGCCGTCGTCGTTTCTTAAATTCTTTACTAGTGTTTTGGGTACGGGGATACCCAAGACGCGGTAATGCCCAAATCACAGTGACACCGTCAGACATGCCGAAAGGGAGGAAGACTGGGGTCGAGAATAGAGTTGCTTCCGGCTTGTCGCAACCTCGTACCCATTCTCGTCACCAGAGCCCCATTCAAGAGAAGAGCTCTGGGGTCGAGATTGTCTGTGTCTCGTACCCAGCGTCTTCGTTTCCCCTGACCAGCAAGCCTGCGTAGTATTAAAGGAGCGAAGATAAACCAATCGCAGAGGAGACGCTTTTCTCAGAATTTGGATAAAGCCTTCTGCGAAAGAGCACTGGTTGGCACATGATCTCTGAGAAAAATCTTGCGTCAAAGAAAAGGTTTTCGCAATGAGCTAGAAGTGGGACAAAGGTAGGCGGAAATATTTTGTAACAAATGAAAATTTTGGCCTCACATGTGGGACAACAAGATACACGGAAATGTATCTAAAAACAATTACAATACTGTTACCGTACGTTCGTCTAATTATATATTATTCGCTTGTACATTTTGTTTTCTCAATTCACATCATATGACGATACTCAGTCATGAGATTTGGTCCTTTTTTTGTGTTTTGTTCATTAAAAAGAGTGCATGCAGACATATTTATACCTGCATGCACTCTTTTTAATAAACAAGGCAAATTAAAGGATCAAATCTCATGAGTATTAGAATAAGGTTTATTTGTATCACTTTCAGTTTAAAGAAATGCGCTCTATATACAGTTTAATGCACAAAAATACGTGGTTAAATAGTAAATACATTACTAGAATTCAAGTACCAAACAAAATTAACCTGGTGTCGCTCCGTCAGTGAAGCACAAAGCAAAACAAAGGCATAATTTTAATAATATTCAATATCGTCACGAACCGGTGACTCGACACTCGATACAACGGGCCTTATTCTTGGTTTGCACTCGTGACGTGATTAGAAGGCCATGTTGGTGTAAAAGGGAAATGTCGCTCGAGTTTTGCATAATAATAGAGCCAAATTCCCAAAAGACGTTTTCGCTATCGTTCAGTACACCAACCTGACTGCCAATGACGTCATGTGCAAGCCAAGGATTGACAGATGTAAATTGAAGTCTTGCACAATATGCAAATTTTCTTTCGAAATGAGTTCGTTCAGTAATGGTTGCTTTATTGTATTCACACAAAGAGCTTTGGTTTTGAAACAATAGGGCAACCAATACATATCAAAATTATTCAAAATGGCAGGTCCCCGGAAATTTGAAAACCAAAACAAGCGTTTTTGAAATTTGTCTATTTCGGATCCAAACGCGAAAATGATCAAACAATTTTGATTGTAAGCATAATTTTCAGTATTTTAAAGTTATATTCTTGTTTTTAATTAGTGGAGGTTCCCTTTAACTACAGAATAAGTTTAAACCGAAGGAAATTATGTTTACAAACACATTTGTTTAAAATTTGTTTTTAAAACAGTGCTATATCAAGAAAAGTGAATTTTAAAATCACTTATTTTCACTTCAAATTTCACGGGCGCAACCATCTTGAATGCTTGTGACGTGTTACGGTTGCCCTATAGGACGTTTTCAACCAACCTCTAGGGACACCAATAACAATAGAGAAATGTACGACTTCTGGTGGACGAACAAAAGAAGATAATGAGAGATCTTTTATTTTCCTCCACCAACATGGCGGCAATGACGTCACGTGAAAACCTATTGTTCTGACAGCTAGAAAGAGCTTTTGTGTAATAACAATAGGGCGAGCGTAACACGTCACAATTATTCAAGATGGTGGCGTCCGCGAAATTTGAAAACAAAAATAGGCGATTCTAACACTTATTTCTTTCGGATACAAACACTTTCTATAAAAATACTTTAGACTGACTTGACTGCAATGGTTATTTCATGTGACTAAATTGAAGTGGAGGGTCTCTTTAAGGAACGATTCTCTGGACATAACAATACGTATGCTTGACAAGGTGCAGCTCTGCAAAAAAGCGTGACGGTTTCCTTTGGGTCTGTGTCTGTCCTTCACTGTATTTACTGGGTTTTTGATTGTCTGCAGAGCATCAGGAAGGGGTGGTTTCCCGAATATATCTCAAGGTGAATGGTGGATTGCCCCTGCTGTTTCTTAGCTACCGTAATTACTGCACATAATCATGTTTGACTGTTTCAACCGTAGATCACCACCAGCTCTACTCCTTGACACAACATGACACCAACCCGAAAGAGACGTTACGGTAGAACTAACCACCCAAACGTACCCCACTGGAACAATTCACAAGAGTCAAGATCGACTGAATCATCCCATGCCCCTGCAAAACGAAGGCGGACAGATAACGGAGAAGGGAAGAGTGAGACGAGAAATTATGTACCAATTGGATTCAAGGCCTTGGAGGAAATTTGCATGTCACAATCTCCGGAAGACGGAATTTGGGATCTTGCGAACAAATCCAAAAGATTTGAAGCCCTACTAAATTCCGAGTCTGAAATCCGGCTTGATTTAATGAGGCTTATAATTCGCGCTATTCATCTGTGCTGTTCGTCAGAAGGGGTAACGCAACATGCCGATCAGATCCTGCGTCTTGTCATCAAAACCAACTTCCTGCATCTTCATCTCTCCAGTTTTATCAACCAAATCCCGTTCTTTTCGGAGCTTGACAGCGCATTTCAAACTCAACTTGAAGATGTGATCTCGCAGTTGGCTGAGATTTTTCTCGAGCTGTTACAAAGATTTGGAAGTGAGACAGTCGCTGCAATTCCTCTAGCCCAACTAAATGACACGCTAGCAGAGCTGAAAAACAAGAATCCTTTACTCAAAGTAGACGTGTTAAGCCAAAAAGTTGTTCGAGTGAAAGAATTAAAGGACGAAATTATTCGTCGAAAACTTAAGGCTGCCCGAAAGCAAGACGAATCTGAACTTATACCACCCGAGAATTTCAGGGACATTAGTGTGGCTCCACAAGCTGCTGACCTTAACATTCATTGTAAGCCGTTTCTTCGCGTCAACGTTGTCGATGGATGCTACAAAGACCTGGAGCACTATTTGGACGTACAGTTTCGGCTTCTTAGAGAGGACTTCATCGTTCCACTGCGAGATGGAATAAGACAGCTTCAAAAGAATTACGAACGCCTCGGAGAAAGCTACACGAGACGCACCAAATTTGCCAATGACGTCCATGTGTACCGTAATGTCACCGTCCTGTATCCCGTATGCAATGGAAAGGGAATGGTTTATAGAATCCGGTTTGACTCGTCGCACAGAAGCGTAAGCCACGTGAAATGGGGAAAGACCAAGCGTTTGAAGTTTGGATCTCTTCTCTGTCTCTCCGCAGATGACTTTTACAACCTTTTGTTTGGGACAGTCGAGAATCGAGATCCAAAAGAGCTTTGCCTTGGCGAGCTGGAAGTGCGCTTTGAAGGTGATAATCTGGATAGATTAAATCAGTCCATTACTATGAAGGAGAAGTTTGAGATGGTGGAGTCGCCTGCATTTTTCGAAGCTTACCGACATGTTTTAGACGGTTTGAAAGAAATCCAACCTGGAAACCTACCTTTCGAAGAACACATCGTTAAATGTGTCCAAGATGTCGGGCCACCTGACTATGAGAGGATAAGTAACGGATTCTTTGTCATGAGCGACATAGCAGGCTTTGATTTGAATTCACAATCTCGTGACAACGATGGAATTCCATTTGTTATAGATGAATCAGAGCCCGAAGATGATTCCATGAACGTAGATTCCGTTACCATTGACAACAGCGATATCTCTAGCGTATCTACAGTTGACAGCGACTCGTCCGAAGATCTTCTCCCGTTAGGCGCTGTTAACATTTACGACTTGCCACTAGGCCGAGACGACCTGGGATTCAATGAGTCACAGATGCGTGCATTCCAAGTGGCACTGACCAAGAAGATTGCAGTCATTCAAGGACCACCGGGAACTGGAAAGACGTACGTTGGCCAGAAGATCGCACGGGTTCTTTTGCAGAGTGCCTCACTTTGGCAAGACAAAGGCAAACGCCGGTCACCCATCTTGATGGTGTCCTACACCAATCACGCGCTGGATGAGTTCCTTGGAGGCTTACCACTGGAAGGTAGGATTACAGCAACGCATTAGTATTATGTTTTTAAGAAGTGGCAATTTGTTCTGACTTCTAAAAGGTAAATTACACATTGCGAACACTAAAAAAGCTGATGGAGCCGATTAAGTCCTGTAAAGCAACTTCAGCAGTTTTCTTTGAAAATCGCAGACGAAATCTCTTTAAAATGACCTCGAAGCCACGCATACGTTTGCAACACTGACGCATTTCGACGATTCATCATTGTTGCCAGCCTGATTAAGCAACGCATTTAAATAAAAGCACTCAACAAAAAAAAAAAGGACAACTTTTTCCTGTTTACCGCCTTTATGATTTGTGTTTTAGACATTATACTTAAACTTTGACGGGGACGTTTGTGAGGATGTTTGAACAAGAGACCCCCGTTAAAGCTATCACACAATCTTGTTTCACGGGCGTTGCTAAAATTCACCCTTACAGTTTTAAAAGCCAGATAACCTTTCTTGACTACAATATTCATAAGGCATCAAAGGAAGTCTGTTCCTATCTTAGAAGGTTCGGAACGTTTCATAAACTCAAAGGTAGAATCCAGATTCATTCAAAACTTGTCTGTTTAACAAACGCAACGATTTTCTTGACAGGGGTAGTTCGTGTTGGTGGACGCTGTAGCGAAAAACTGAAGAGCTGCGCTCTCAAAAGTCGGCGAGACGATGCCAGAAAGAAGAAGGAAATTCCAGCAAAAATCGCCAGAGCACGATTTAAAGCTAGGGATGAACTCAGAGCGCTACTTGACGATGGACTCCTTGAGCGGTCAACAGCAGTACTGAAGTGCTCAAGAAGAGGAGTTCTCTCCTTCCGTGTGCTAAAGCATTTTATGTTTCGCCATCATGTCAGGTGGTTTGAGAATGAAGCACACAGAGGCACTGACGATTTGTTACTGGATTGGTTGGGAGTAAAAATTGTTGTCCCAAGGGACTCCAGGGAGAAAAATGATCGTAATGGCGCTCATAAGGAAGACTTTAGAATGCAAGTATCAGTTCGTAACTTTGCAAACGACGACGACTACGAGAATGACGATAGTGAAGCCGTATCCAATCGTTTTAAAGTGGACATTTGCAGAGCAGACGAAACGAATAAGCCCGCCGGACTGTGCAGAGACCTTTTGAGGGATGATGTCATGTCCAAAGTCGAAGAAGAACAGATTCGGGGAAACCTCGGGCGCTTATCGTTGCGTCGACGCTGGAACCTTTACAGGCTTTGGCTGCAGAGAGTGGAAAAACACCACTTAGATCAACTTCAGCAAAAACAGCCTGATTACGAAAGAGCGTTAGCCCGCCAGCATGAGGTAACAAACGCCGAAGACAAACATATTCTTCGAAACGCACGAGTCATTGGCATGACAACCACGTGCGCGGCTAGGTATCGCCGCATTCTCCAGCGGATTTGCCCAAAAATCGTTTTGGTTGAGGAAGCTGCTGAAGTACTAGAGGCTCATATCATTACCGCTTTGACCAAAGGATGCCAGCACTTGATTTTGATTGGCGATCACCAGCAGCTTAGACCCACCCCCGAAGTGTGGAAATTGGCCAAAACGTACAAACTGGACGTGTCGCTGTTCGAGAGGATGGTTAATGTTGGAATTCCTTGCCAGAGGCTGTCTGTACAACATCGCATGAGGCCTGAAATTGCTGCCCTAATGAGACACATCTACGACGATCTCGAGAATCATAAATCCGTGGAAGAATACGAGAACATCAAAGGAATGAAAAAGAACATGTTCTTTATCAAGCACAGCCATTTTGAGGACCACGATAATAACGAGTCACACAGTCACACCAACCAGCACGAAGCCACCTTTTTGGTATCTCTGTGTAACTACTTACTTCAGCAAGGTTACTGTGCCGAGCAAATAACAATTTTGACATCCTACACTGGACAAATGTTTGCTATTCGAGATAGAAGGGACGAAAAGAACGAAGAACTTAAAGACGTTCGTCTGACGACCATTGACAACTTCCAAGGCGAAGAAAATGACATCATCCTTTTGTCACTCGTGCGTAGCAACAAGGAAGAGAAAGTAGGTTTTATCAAGATTGTGAATCGCGCGTGCGTTGCTCTTTCTCGTGCCAAGAGGGGATTTTATTGCATCGGAAATTTTGATCTTCTCTCCAAACACAGTGATATCTGGCGCAAGATTGTAGAAGATTTGGAATCGACTGGAAGCATTGGAAACGCATTACCTCTTGTTTGTCAAATTCACGGCGATGAAGTGACAGTTGAAACGGCCCAAGATTTCGGTGACAAAGTTCCTTACGGGGGATGTCTGAAGCCATGTGAAGTGCGCCTGGATTGCGGTCATGCCTGCCAAACATTGTGTCATCCTTATGACCCTGAGCATGAAGAATATATCTGTAAGGAGGAATGCTCCAAAGTCATCAGAGGGTGCTCTCACCAGTGTTCTAAGCTTTGCTACCAAGAGTGTGAAACAGATTGTGCTGTGATGGTGATGAAAAGACATCCACATTGCGGTCACTTTACGAGAGTAGCATGTGGCAAAGATTTTTCCACAATTCAGTGCAAAGAACGGTGTGAAAAGACGCTCTCCAGATGTGGCCATCGATGCCAAGCTCGTTGTGGTCAGCCTTGCTCAACTAAGTGCAACGAATTGGTTAAGAGAAATGATTGGCCATGTGGACATGAAGTCAATATGGCCTGCTCCGCCACACCAGCCGATTGCAACATTGAGTGCGGCGCCAAATTGCAGTGTGGACACAGGTGTTCTGGAAAATGTGGCGAGTGTCGAATGGGAAGAGTGCACAAGCGATGTACATCCCACTGTCGTCGAGTATTGGTGTGTTCACATGATTGTAAGGCGCACTGTTCTAACTCATGTCCACCATGTTCCGAGAAGTGTGAAAATCGCTGCAAGCACAGTCACTGCAATAAGGAATGTGGAGAGCCGTGCGTTTCGTGCAAAAACAAATGCTCGTGGAAGTGCCGTCATCACAAATGTACCAAACTGTGCGGTGAGTTGTGCGACCGGCCGAGGTGTAACAAGCCTTGCAACAAAAGTCTGACGTGTGGACGTAAGCAAGATCCTCACCGTTGTCGCGGTCTTTGTGGAGAGCCCTGTATTTGTGCTGTATGCGAGAAAAATGACGGCACGGATCCCATCACCGAAATCTTTCTTGGTGGGGAAGACGATGAAGATGCACTATTCATTCAGTTACCAGATTGCAAACACATCTTCGCGGTAACGGATCTTGACAGGTGAGGCATGTGCTCTCAAGGTAAAAAAAAAAACAATGAAATTATATCTGCGTGCAAAAAGAATTTGCTTTTTGGTACAAGCATCGCCTTAATAAGCCGAGTATGGGTTGGTGCCCCCAACAAACAACTCTTTATAGGGGCATTTCTCTAAGATCTTAATTAAGATTAATGTTTTTGTACGTTTTTACTGCACGTTTCTGAGTCAGATACTTGAAGGCTAGTACTTGTAACAAAACGAGCAATGTCGTTCTTCAGTTTGACAGTTCTTCTCTCTGGCAGTGACAGACCTTCGACAATGGTCAGAGAAAAGTCCAGGAAAGTTTTGCCTTCTAGCATACTTAGCGAGGATCATAGCTTCACTTGATACTTAGCGTTGTTGTTGCTCAGAGATTCAATCTGAATTAACGCTTGCTGGAGAAACATTCTACCCCGACAAAAAATTGTTGTGCCCTTGCTCTGTTCACATAGACCTCGGAAAATGTTTCATCTTAATTATGTAACAACAGCAAGGGGTCCTTTCAAGTGCATAGGATACAAGGATTCAAGAACAATTCTAGCTTTGATTGTTTTTCAGGTACATGGATATGTCCAATGACGACTCCCTTGAAAGTCACGTGATTCAGCTGAAATCATGCCCTCGTTGCAAGTCTGCAATCCGAACGAGCCTGCGATACGGTAACGTGATTAAACAGCAACTTTATGACATAGAGGAAGTGAAAAAGAAGGTGAAAGGGCACCAAAGCGAAGTAGATGATGCGAAGAAAAGATTGGAAACCCGTCTTAAGGAACTAAAAAAGACGTTTGACGGAGAAAACGAAATGAAGGAGTGGGGAAGGCTTAGTCGCTGCGTGATGCGACTAAGCAATGGGATAAAAGCTGCTGTTACGGAAAATCAAGTGAACTTGATGGAGCGTTATTGTGTTATGAGCCAGAAACTAAAGTGCAATCTTCTCAGCGAGCCCACTTGCCGAAAAGACAGCATCGATTGTCGCTTGGAAGGTATATGTTTGTGTATTTCACTTTGCCTAACATTTTAAATTAAGCTTTACTCAAATTAGTGGGGACCGTAGTTCCTGGTGATGTACTCTATCTTTGTAATCTATCTTTTGGATTGGGGAGAGACTGGACGATGGGCTGACCAACTCTCCTCAGACCCTTTGTTGGTCATGGAAACTTCATAATCATGACAAGGCTAACGACCTGCTGCTGCATACTGTCCATCGTAGGGTCCTTATTTGGGAAAAAAAAGGAACTTTATTTAAGTGTCTAGTCGTTCTAGCGCTAGTGCACTAATTTGGGACACTATCAAATGAAATCAACAATTAACGCAAATCAAGTCAAATGTTGGTTTTTGAGGAGAGGGGGAAACTGGAGTACCCGGAGAAAAACCTGTCGATGCAGAATAGCGAACCAATAAACTCAACCCCAATAAGACGCCGAGTCTGGGAATCCAACCCCGGCTACATTTGTGGGAGACGAGTGCTCTCACCACTGCCCCATCCCTGCACCCACAATGGGTGGAGGGGGACGCAAATATATAAGTGAATCACGGACTCAGGGACTCAGGGAAATGAGGGGACTGAGAGGATGTTTTTTTAGCACTAGTCTATTTAGCTGGATTTCCTATCAAATTACTCAGTGCACTGAAATCATGTCACAATTTTTGGCAGGTTTGTTCGTTCAGGGAGAACTGGACTGCATGAAAAAGAGATCGATGTCTGAGCGAGTCACACAGCAAGAGCTGCAAGACATCGATCTAGAATTCACCAGACTGCATCTGCAACTCGAGCTGTGTTTGCTGAATCATGATGTCTTGACTCACCACCTTGCCCTGGACACATCGTCCACTGACGTTATGAGAGATGTCCGCGATCACTTGTCTAGCGGTAAACTCATAGAAGCTAAGCGGCTCGATGAACTTCTGGATAAGTTGTCAGCAATCCGGTAATTTGGCCTACTTAAACTTTTGTGTCCTGGCTATAATGAAATTAAGGAAAAAAACAAAACAAAACGAACAAAAAAAAAAAAAGTAGCAGTGGAGGAACCTACGGTGACCCGTAAGGGACATAGCATTTCCTGATCAGTTTACCTGCTGCAAAATTTTAAACTCGAAATTTTGAGTTTGTAAACTGTTTAGTGTAAAATGTAGACTGCAGACTAGGAAAACAAGCCCATAACCTTTAGAAGTGCTAACAGGGAAGTCTAAATATTGCTTTGTGCCTAATTAGGCCTGAGGTTAGCACTTCTGAAGGTTTGGGCTTTTTTCAACAGTTGCATTTGTTACTCGTTTTCTGCAGTTTGTATTTTACACTGACCGGTTTGTAAACTCATTTTCGAGTTTGTGAACTCCAAATTTAGAGTTTTCAAACGCGAAAGTTCGAGTTTGTGAACTAAAAAATTTTGAGTTCCAGAAACTCAAAATTTCGAATTTGAAAATTTGAAGCAGAAAAACTGATCACGAAGTGCAATGTCCCTTACGGTCCACTGTAGGAACCAGTGGGAAAAAAATTAACAGTATTTCGACACAGGGCTTCATTTCGTCATTAGCAAACCCTATAAAACATATTATTATACATTGGTGTCACCAGCTCGATTTTGATTGGCTATAAGGACGCAGCTAATTCTTGCTGGCTCTGTTTCTCTTACGTCATACCTACAAACAATAGATTTTATATATGTAGAATTGACGTCATACCTACAGACAATAGTTTTATGCATGCAGAAGTGACGTCACCTAACACACTAACCAGCAGTTCGATCAGTTTTGTCATGGCGGAGCTCAGCTCAGGAATATGCATAATAAAACAATTATTGAATTCGGTTTTCGCATGTTAGCGATAATTATCAAGGCCTCAGTTTGTGTTATCCGCCTCAGCCTTCGGCTTCGGCAGATAACACAAACTTTGGCCTTGATAATTATCGCTGACATGCTCAACCTCATCCAATAATTGTTAGTTAAATTCCATTTAAAAATATACAACAATCAAAATAAGCAGAGCAAGGAGACGCATAAGAGGTGTTCATATCATCATATCATATATCTTTATTTACCCTCGGATTTTTAGAGTAGCTTGGTGTAGCTAATTTCTCCGAGCATTTACCCTCCCAACCATGATACATCACAGAAGACAGACCACAACACTGACCGGGAACTACATGCCCTACTCTTTGCGACATGTGTGCGGGTTCTTTTACGTCCCACAGGATTATGTACATTGAAGGGTTGTCAGACGGGACCTCCGGCTTATCGTCCTTATCCGAGAAGACTAGAGAGTTTAACCATTTGCAGATGTAATCACAAAGGCAGCACTTTCTCCTCAGTTATTTAAAGACTCTGAGTGTTGGTCCGGCCGGAGTTGAACTCACGACCTCTCGCGTGATAGCCCGGTGCTCAAACAACTGAGCCACCGGTGCGCGGTGTTAAACGAGGGGCACCCCGCGGGCACATCTGAGTGAAAATACAAGCGTTGTTTCTTGTTTTCTCAGATGTAGTAATATCTCTTTAGAAAAGCGAATTTTTGTGACCTAAACGTTCTTTTCTTATTGGATTATATCTCAAACTAAAAAAATTAAGCCACAAAAAGTCCGAACTGCAGTCACCTTTGCGAAAGTAATAGCCGTTCTCATTTGGCACTTCAAACCCCCTTTTTACGCCTCCTTAAAGAAACCCTCTACTGTCACTGCAATTTAACCCAAATTCTTGACGCGACAGAGACACCCCTTCCGTTGACATATTTTACCACTTTCTTCGAGTCTTGCATCGAGTAAGTTGTGTTCGTTGTTATCAATCAAGTACATAACACTCCACTTCCATGCGCATTGGTATTTTCCAAATGTTTGCGATTCTAGATCTCACAAACTTGCTCCTAAGCCAAAGCGAAAAGCGTATGTTCTTTAAAACGTGCGGTTACTATGCAGAACGCACTATCTTGAAGGGCTGTCTCAGCAAAGCTCCCAGACTTGTTAATTCTGACATTTAAAGGCGCCACTTCGAAGGACTGTTAAAAAGCCACTACTCATTTAACGGAGTATTTACATGCATATGAGACCGGGACGAACTCGGACTGGTATGAATTGAACTTGTACAGGTATGAAGTTTTTGCAGTCGTTAACGAGAAACTGGGACGAAATGCTTGGTGCCTGGTTTCGGGACGAAATGATATGTTTTGTCTCATAAATATATGGCTGACCCAAAGGCATACAGGTTTGAAATTTCTTGACCCGGTCTTATTTTTGTTGTTATTTACGTGAGAACGTTACGAACCTAGACCGGTCTGACCTCGTCTCGGTTGCTGGACCGAGACGAGGTCAGACCGGTCAGTCTCATGTAAACGCATAAAAAAGAATCTATGGAGGCCGGAAAGAAACTCATGCCGATCTGCGTTCGTCCAGGCCTCATGTAAGTACCCCCTACATTAGAGTGCTTCATTTGCAAACTGACCTGTTTGTACCAGATTGGAAATAACTGGAGGCGTTGTTGTACACTAAGGTAGTACTCCGTTCTTCGAATTTGGCACTACAATAGACCATTTTATAGTTCTGTGCTCAGTTACCAGGCCTTTGAATAAAAGTGAGGCTGGTGTTGACCTTGATTTAATGCAAACCTCGCTGCCTTTCTTATGTGAATAGAAACTCGTTAGCATCCCATGATTTACATAAAAAAAGCAGTGAGGTTTGTATCAATGCAAGGTTAACTCCGGCCTCGCTTTTGGTCAAAGGCCAGGTAACCGAGAACACAACTGTAAAATAGTCTATTTGCCGTTTTTAATAATATTGTGTACGTATGTTATAGGAAAATCTTTTTTTATAGGGATAGAAGCGTCCAACTGCTTTCTTGTGAAAGCGGCTATAACGATACTGTGATTCGTTTCTAGGCTTTTGTCTTTTGGGCCGAAAAAGTGAAAAAATTCTACTACATGAATAGACTTAGCCAGGAACCCATTACGGGATCCTGACGGAGTATACAAAGCGCGCTTATAATATCTGCTCCACTAATCTACTATATTTTATCGTTTAAGGGAAGCACACCCTTGTCTTGGTCCTGTGACACCTGAACAAAAGAGACAGATCGTGACAGCGGTAGGTCTGTCCAAAGGTCATTGGTACAAATGTCCTAACGGGCACTGCTACGCCATTGGTGAATGCGGTGGGGCTATGGAGAAAAGCACGTGTCCAGAATGCGGGGCTGTGATTGGCGGAGTAAGTCACACATTGCAAGAGGGTAATCGGCTAGCTCCAGAGATGGACGGAGCACAACACTCGGCTTGGTCTGAACAGGCAAACTTACAAAATTACGTTATATAAGTATAAATACCAACATTGATTTTCGATTGAAAATTTGAATTATAGCGGTTTTCAATTGGGTGTCGAAAATAATTAGATAATTACTTTGGTTTATGATTACTTCACTCAGTGATTGGTTCAAAGTTCTCGCGCCATTTTTTCAACCAATCAGAAGTGAAACCAAAACCAATCGTGGCTCGCGCGTGCACATTTTCCCGCGCTTTGTGTCGGCTACGTGTAATTACTTCGAGTTTTGATTGGTTTGCCGGATTGTTTCCGTCCTTTTTGATTGGCCAAAGTAATTACTTTGGTTTTGGTTTTACGACACTCAATTGAAACTCGCTCTATGCTGAATTATGAATCAAATTACATACCCCAAATATTTTGTGCATCATAAGCTGGTTACTGAAAGTGCTTATTTCAAAAGAAAACGTTTGTGCTGGTCGAGTCATTTGTTCGTTGCGCCTCTTGAGTCCACAACATTTTGACCACTGTGATAACGAATATCGTTGTCGATAAGAGAACAGATATAAACCCTAAACCACATTCGATTTGTTAAACAGGCACGAAGTTTAGTAGACTTGCCTGGATGGCAAGCTTGACATGTATATTTTACAATTATTGACCTATTAAGAAGTTGTTTCAGGGCTTAGCCATTTGAGTGTAACCACAACCATCAAAGACAATAGAACTATGAATCGGGAGGACCGATTTATTCAAAAACAAAAATTCTGTAAAAGTCGTTTGTTTTTGCAGGTCAGCTTAAAGTTCAGGAATTTTAACTTACACGCACTCCCAAGTAGTCTGGCTTTGTTTGGCTTTTTCAGTAAGGGATATAAACTGCATTAACTTTTTATCAGATGAAATGATTTTCAATCGAGTGTCGTGAAACCAAAACCAAAGCTTTTACTATGACCAATCACAACAGACGCAAGCAGTGAGGCGAGCCAATCAAAATTCGAAGGAATTACCTGTACAATTACTTGCTAAAATTGCGTCCATAACTGCGCGGATCCTATCTTCAGTATATGATTCATTTCATATATCATTTCGTTCATTGATTCATTCATCACGGGAACATTAGAACCCACAAGTGGCCAGTTCCCAACGTCAGTGCTTTCATAGCTCAGTTGGTTGAAGCGTCGCATCGGTATCGCTAGGACACAGGTTCAAACTCCGTTGAAGTCCTGAAATTGTTAGGCTTCTCTGCGCAATTTGCTAAAATTGCGTCCATAACTGCGAGGATCATAGCTTTACTTAATATACTTGTAGCCGACTCAAAGCGCGGGAAAATGCATGATTGATTTTAGGTTTGCTTCTCATTGGTTGAGAAGGTGGGACGAGTTTTCAGTGCTAACCAATCACAGAGCAAAGTAAAGCAAAACTAAATCAAACCTGCTTACTAAAACACCCAACTGAAAACCACAATTCGGCACGATGGAATGCAAAAAAGCGCAAACTCTTTCATTAGACATATTTTTGAGAAAAAATGTAGAAAATAGTCAGGCGACGTTGATATTACAGTGAACGCGCAGCTACATTATGAGTGAAAACATGAAGAAATGTCGCCGGTAAAACCCCGTTCTCAGGTTGAATCCGTTTCTACCTAAGTTTAATTGGTGATCCTCATTTTAATTGTAGGTTGAATGCGAAATTAGATGAATTGCAGAAGCTATTTTTGGAGCCTACAGAAAAAATTGGGTCAGGTCAAGATTAGTTTTGGTTAATTGACTTATTATACAAAAGTAAATAATGAGAAGAACGGTGTTGGGTTGAGCATGTTCGTCGTTATAGCGTAGTGGTGAAGGCGCAAGACCATGGATCTGAAGGGTCCGAGTTCGAGTAGCGATAAGTGCGTAGTACATATAGTCTAGTTTTGTTTTCCCTTCCTATGTTGTAATGTTGAGAGTAAATGGATGTGTATGAATACAGAAACCGATAAGATAATAAGAAACTAATGATTGAAAACATTTGTTGAGATGTCGCGTAAGACAAAGCTTCAGGGAAGATACATATGGTCACAGTCCTTTTTGGAGGGTTGATAGCTGCTTTAAACTAGGTAAAGTGCATATTCAACCCAGGTAAAAACGGATTCGACCTGAGACCAGAATTTGACCGACAACATAAATACGTCATGTCACTTTGGCCGATAGCCATAGCCGATTTTATTTCTGTGAAATTGGAACATTATCGTATACAGGGCTTCGATAAAGAGTTGATTATCCTCATGCAGACATGAAATATTTGCCCTCAAATAGAATTTTTACATCCTCCTTTTTCAGTAGTGGCTTTTGTATCCGAGGAGATCTGGGACCCGGGACTTGGGGAGGAGTTATTCGTATTGAATCTCATACCCTCGAAGGTTTGAGCATGGATCATGTGATCAGACAGCCGCACGGGTGTCATTCGTTGATGCTTCTTCAACACGTTCTCGCCCATGAGTTCCCGATTATCCTGAATTTTTAATTTGCTTTGAATTCACTATTATCGTGAATTTTGGAAACTTTTTCCCAGTACTTGTGGTAGCAGAGAAAATAAAGAAATAAAAAATCACATCCGTGGATTGGATTTGAACCTGGAGTTTCTACTATAAAGGAATCGCTTATTCCGCTTTACCACTGAAGATCAAGATACTGCCTTTCTCAAAGAAACATTTATTTAAGTCTACCATAGAATATGGCCGCTGAAGAGTAATTAGGTCTAAGCTAGATTAACAATTTAAAATGTTTAGCTTTGTCGTGAAGTTTGGAAACCGACCTTTTATAGTGTTTAATGTTGTTTGTTGGCGAGTGATAATACAGCATTGTTAGATCGTGTTATTGTCCCTGAGAAGTTAGCGGTGTGGTGGTTAGGCCACGGGTTTATCAACATTCCCTGGTTCGACTCCTATGTCCATACACTTGGGTTTGCTTTTCAAACAAATATGACCATTTCCCATTATTCGTATCAAACTGTCAGTCTTCTAAATTCACGATCATAGTGAATTCAAAGCAAATTAACAATTTAGGAAAATCGCGAATTCAAGAGCGAAGACGGGTTGGTTTCTTTCATCCCTCCCGCTCCCCAGGTCCCAGCCACTTGGTTTGATTGTCTGCGTTTTCAGTGCCCTCAACTTTACTGGGCCAAACTTTGTATCAAGGAATTGTTTGAGATGTTTTGTTAAAATAAAGCGTCTATGAGTATTGTGCCCATAGCCATTTTAGCCCAGCCCGACCAGTGATTTATTGGCATGCCCTGTACAAACATAACTGAGGGAAGCAAGCAACGTGAATAAGGGTTTTGAAACTGTTTGGGGAAGGGGAAAAGGTATAAACTACCAATCTAGTGAAGAAGCAGAAAATGACTATAATGGCTGATTTTATTTCATTAAAATGCTTGAAATATTAGCTTCGAACAATATTTATCTAAGAGTTGATTATCCTCAAACACAGCTATGCAATCTGGTAAACTACAAGAAAATAATGAAATTTGAAATCAATGTGAAACTTAAAAGAAAATACCAACCTAGCCTATAAAATCACCCGTTATGATTAATTGCTTGTCAGTTAGAAAAAATGTGCGTATGCGAGGAAATCTAACCCTGTTCTAAAGGAAAATAATAGCTACTTTGTTCCCGCCTCCTGAAATCAAACGGCGAGGGAAAATTCTTTTAAACAAGTTCGGTAAAAAGAGACTCATAACCGGCATACATTTAATTTGTAGGCTCTGTTACACGCGAAGCCATTATGTGAATAAAATAGTCTACTGAATACTGACAAGGGCTTGACTTGGCTGGGGCGGCCTCTTAATTTCACTTGATCGGCTCCAAGGGAGCGCTTTCCTTCATTCCAGTTTTGATAGTGGTAACTTCAAGGGTTGATCCATCACTCGCCAAACTCTGATACACGTATAAGTGGACGTAATTATAAGGAGTATTGCCAACATCAACCTAGAAATAAAAAAGTTTAAGAGTTCAAAAAGAGTTTTTGGTTTCCTTATAATTAAATTAGGTCTTCAATCTAGATGGCAGACTTCACTGACAGCTAGGGAAGAAATCATTGACGAACTCGGCCAATTCAAATTGGGAAGAAAACGTTTTGTTTCAGGTATTACCATATCATTTAAATGTGAATGCTACATTATCATGCAAATACAATACACAAAGGATCTTAACCCCGATAGATTTGAATTGAATACAGCATTGAGTTCAATCGGTCTACTAACAGCAAATTGACTCAGATTTCTTGAGGGAGCCGAAAATTAAAATTAGGCTTGAAGTGCACTTAAACGCAAATATTTTTCGTCCACAATATTAATCTCCCCTCTAAAAGCAAACATGTTTTACCATTCTTACCTCAAAATTTAACTTTTTATCTGCCGACTAAGACGCGCAAAGCTATGAAAACTAGCAGTAATTTGGACCCACGGCCGTGATGTGAGGGGCATGGGTCTATTCTCGATTTTAGGTCCCAAACTGCTTTTCAAAGCGAAATTCTGGGCGACAATGTTTACTTGTACTTAAACTTATTAGCTGCAGTTGTTACCTTTACTCGAATTTCATTTTTGCAATTTAAAGTGCTGCCAAGATGAAAAAATAGGCACGCAATGCGTACATGTGGTAGTGCAGTAACACAGAAATACAAGTTTAAGCGTGTACTCTGAGCTTCTGACAGCTTTTCAAGACAAACGTTCACTGAAGTTACGCGCCGTCCGACAGGGTTAGTATCTGGATGGAAGACCTCAAAATATATGACTTGCTGTGTAAGAAACATAGCACCGGAAATTCTATTTTAGCGTTCCAAAATGCGAACTAAGAAAAGAACAGATTTTGTTAGCCTGCTTTATACAACTCAAATATTGATAAAAAAGTAAATAAATATTGATAAAGAGTTTTTAGGAAGAGCAGAAGGAAGTTTTCAGGAAGTATCGATCGAGAAAGAAATATTTTGCCACGAGCAACAATATTTGCGACATAAAAACAACATAAATTTTGAACCGCGAAGATAAATAATTACCATAAGCGAAAAACATTTTGGGAGATTTCTGTTACGTTCAATTTTTCTATTGTACTTTTGGCTGCACAAGTAAATCGCAAAATCAAAAGTGTCGTCGAATTCACCGGGCGCCGTGATCAAGTTACCTTGCATGTTTACTCGCGAAACAAAGGATACAGCCGTGTCAAAATGATGGCAAGACACCGGGTTTTTGTTTTTGTTAGTCTGTTATTTTTTCCTTTCAAGTGTTATAAAGTTTGAAAAGAAATGTGAGAATTCAACACAAAGATGACAATCGCCTAACTCTTGAGGTTGACCATTGTTTCTGCAAAGTCAAAAATTTACTCTCTTAGACGAGGTTATTCATCACCAGGTAATTCCATCGTTTTGGAAATAGCAGCTGCTTTATTATTCATCAGCGTCACAGATTCTTGCCGATTTTGGCGCTCATTTTATTGAAACTCAAGCACGCTCTTCAAACAGACCTGTTTAATTTAGTGATTTATGCACGTCCTGCAGGCCTATTGGCACCACAGACACTCTTATGCTCTTACGTTCTTACACTCTTACAACTCGGTGACATAGTATGCACAGTGCACTACCACAAAAAAATCAGTTCTCGCTTTTTTTTTCACATTTCGAAAGTACTTGCGTTGAATGCTCAACATGCGAATTTTTTGTGATAATGTTAAGAGGAAGACTATT